>NC_081255.1:30980237-31321903 GCF_030490865.1 Poecile atricapillus
GAGCTCAGGCCTCTTAACTTTGGTGATTCTCATTCCAGTGGGATTGCTTGGGAGAATCCATGGAAAATCAGAATCTCACAGAGATCAGGAAAGGAACCAAATTACTCATCTCTCTCCCTTCCACACGTGACTGTCCCAGAGACTCCTTCTGCAGGGGATTCTGCAAGCTCTGACTTTATTTCGGCCAAAAGCAGAGCAGGATCAGAGTTTGCCTCTTACACCTTTGTTCTGGAATGTGAGGGCAGCTGTGAGCTGCAGAACAGACCTTCCCAGGTTACCTTTAGCTTGTGGAGCACCCTTGAGTCCTCCTTTGCTGCAGGGAACTGATACTTTCAGAAAATGATTACAAGATCTTAAGTACAGTATCATTTTATTTGAGAAGCCTCCCCTCTGGGGACGCAGTGTTTAACATTTCCTTTGGTTAGAGTAAATAATAAAAGATAAGTCTGTTCCGTCTGGGACTCCCAGTGAGAGAGAGGAGCAGATTTTGGTTACTGAGGGTCTGCAGAGCTTTGTTCTCTTGACTACTTTATAATGGGATTGAACATATTTGCTGCCATCTGGCCTGTTCAGCCGAAACAAAATACATCACTAATGTTCCGATTGGTTTTGAAACATCTTGTTCTTGTCAAAAAGTATTTTAAATCAAAACAGGCTTTTCCAGTTGGTGTTTGTCTTTTCCTAGGAGGCCATGGCGAAAATGGGGAAAATTGGGAGAGTTGTGCAGCCCAACCACGAGCATAAAAGGTAACGCTGGCCCTGGTGTGTTCCACTGGGCAAGTTCAAGGGAGATAAATCTGGGGTCTGGAAATGAGGTTGGGGTGTGTCTCTTTATAGCCCTGCTCCACTGCAGTAGTGTTTAGCATACAGATACTTTAAGAATCACAGTGTATTATATTTTAAAGAATTGTTCGTACTGTCTTTCTAAGGATTATTTCCCTTAATTTTCAAAGCTTGATTATTTATATTATATTTTAAAGATTATTAATGTTATATATTAAAGTATTATTTCTATAAATTTTTTAAAGATTATATCCTATTCCATGATATTTTAAGGGTAATATACGTTAGGTTTTTAAGGACTCCGGATTCCATGGGCGGCGGCGCGCGGGCTCCCCCTGGCGGCGGCGGGGGCGGGTCCGCGCTGAGGGGACAGGAGGGGACAGGAGGGGACAGGAGGGGACAGGAGGGGACGGGGGGACAGGGGGACAGGAGGGGACAGGAGGGGACGGGAGGGGACAAGAGGGGACAGGAGGGGATGGGGGGGACAGGAGGGGACAGGAGGGGACGAGAGGGGATGGGGGGACAGGAGGGGACAGAGGGGGACAGGAGGGGATAGAAGGGGACGGGGGGACTCGGGGCTCTGTGTCCAGTTCTGGGCCCCGCAGCACAGGACAGGCATTGAGCAGCGTGTCCAGGGGAAGGGTCTGGAGCCCCGGGAGGGGCTAAGGGAGCTGGGAAGGGTCTGGAGCCCCAGGAGGGGCTGAGGGAGCTGGGAAAGGGGCTCAGCCTGGAGCAAAGGAGGCTCAGGGGGCCCTTCTGGCTCTGCACAACTCCCTGACAGGAGGGGACAGCCGGGGGTCGGGCTCTGCTCCCAGGAACAGGGACAGGAGGAGAGGAAATGGCCCCAAGTTACACCAGAGGAGATGTAGATTGATATTTGGGAAAATTTCTCCATGGAAAGGGTTGTCCAGCCCTGGCAGAGCTGCTCAGGGCAGTGGTGGAGTCCCCATCCCTGGAGGGATTTAAAAGCCCTGTGGATGTGGCACTTGGGGACATGGGGCAGTGGCAGCCTTGGCAGTGCTGGGGGAACAGTTGGACTCAGTGACTTTGGAGGATTTTTCCCACCTGAATGAATTTAGTTGAGCTCCGGTGTCTCCTCACTCTCATGACAGAGAACTCTGGGGAAAACTGTCTGAGAACCTGAGCTGGCTGCAGGGAAATGAAAGGTGGAATTGCAACTGGAAATCACAGTTTGGGTGGAAACTGGCCCGGCTCTGACCCCAGTAGCAGCTGTACCTAGGAAAGAGTCAGTGTCTTTAATGCTAAGGGAAGCAAGTAAACATATACATTGCAGGGGATTTAAATCCTCAAATCTCAGGCTTTGCTGACATTAATTTTCTTACACAGATTTTATGACAAGAAATACGAAGTATTTTTGAAGCTTGTGGAGCACCAGAGAGAGTATCGCTCCATCATGAACAGCTTGTGATCCAGAGGGAGGGAATCTGGGAACAGCAGGGATAACAAATTTCCAGGCATGTGTGATGCGGGTAATTTCTTCTTACTGTACCGTCCATGTTAAAAATATACAAAATACACTTCTATCATTTAAAGTATACATTTTAATTTTTAATGAGAAATAAAATGCAGTCACTTTACTGTGAAGCAGTGGATATTTTCTGTCAATAATCCCTGCACACCAGGACAAGGAATATTCATTTGTTCCAGTCAGAGAACACAAGACAACCAGTTGCAGGTACCCCAGTGCCAGTATTTGGACTGGCAGGAACAGCACAAGGAATAACATGATTCACTCAGATGGATGAGTCCGTGGAGTCAGTGTTCACACAGATGGACTTCACACACTTGAGAGAAATTCCTTCTTTAGTATTGGCCTAGGCTGCAATTCCCAGTTAAATGCAAACAGGAGTCACACAATAACAAAATTACATTTGGGTTATTTGGAAAAGAATAGTTTCTTTTTTTTTTTTTTAATGTTAGCAGTCAGCCCTGAAAAACATCTGGTAATTTTTTTAAAGAAACAATGCACTTCCTGCCTTGTAGTTCATGGAAAAGCAATTGTTGCCATTTCCAAAGTACCCATTGTTAGGAGAAACAGCTTTACAAGTTCAGGGACATAATTAAAGACAATGAAAGTTGATGGGAATAAAATGAAGAAGCATCATAACAAAAGAGTAAAACAAGCAAGAAAAGGATTCTGACATAGTGGGATGTCAGAGCTCCCAACTCAGTGGCGTGATAAAATCTGTCAGCTGAAAAGACAGAGTGGGAAAAAGTAATTGAAGATCAGTGTGTTGTAACCAATAAGTATTCATACATTTTAATATCTCTATTTTAATATGCAATTAGTGTGTAAAAATGAAGTCTACAGACTCCAAATGGATAGCAAAGGTACAGGTTATACAGGGACAGATGTGCAGGGCTGCCTGGCACTGCACCAGCACTTTCACCTCTTTGCAGCTCAACACAAACAACTTCAGCAAAGTTTCCATAAACTTCCTGCTATTTATATCATTATCCTCAAACTGGCCTCGATTCTTCTGGCTGAACTGGTACCAAGACTTAGCACGAGGGGTGTAGGGAGTCTGGAAAGGGAACAAACAATCACCCTGACTTGGTGTAAAATGTAGATGTGCAGGGTTCAGTCTCTCTGTGCCTTGCATGGGCTTGCTCGACACAGTTACAGAGATTTGTTCACATTTCCTGCATGGCCTTTTAACGCCTTTCTCCCCTTATGATACTTGTATTTTACAGTTGCATTTTTGTTCCAAGCCAGTGTTGCTACCAGTTTCATATGATCCATTTTAAAACCAGAACTGTAAGAACTCTGTATCCCAGTGGCTGAGTAATCAGCTGTGATAACACAAACACTGCTGCAGGATTTTGCAATAAGACTGCCTGACCATCCTTGTGTTATACAAGACTTGGCAAATTGTTCAGTTTGCCAAGTTCTCAAATTAAAATTTAATTCAAATTAAGCCAAGAAGTAAAATGTTAAAGCTCAAGAGTTCTAACACTCTTCAGCTGCAGGTTGATGGGCACTGTAATGTTAAACTGTGATTGTGGCATTCTTGTAAAACTGCCCTCTGAGGGCTCCACATTGAGTGCCAAGTACTGCTGAGTCCTTCAGCCTGTGGCAGCAGCACAGTGACAAACCCATCCCACTGCCCCAGTCCAAGAGAAGCCTCAGCCACGGCAAGAGGAAGTTTGGCCAAGGGCCCCAGCTGGGGTCAGTCAGGCCCCTGAGCTGCAGACCCTGCCATCCTCATCCCTTCAGGTGCAAATTGCTGACAGATTATTATCATGCAAATTAAAATAAAGGAAGCAAGCACCGTGTCATCCGCTGCTCTAAGAGTCCTGCAGAGACTCAGGCTTCACTCACGTGGAGAAGACAAGAATATGATGATTCCAAAAAAGCAAAGAGCAACTCTTAGGAACAAACTCCATGAGAGCCACCAAGGTCAAGAGTCCTTGCAAAGCAAGAGTCAGGAATGACAGCCTGTTACACAGGTAACCTGCAATCTGAATGTTCATATGAGACTTTTCGTCTCATATGAACATGTGATTTTGTATTCTGATACATTTCAGTTCCATGTGTCTCTCAAGCACTTTGAAAGTTAAAATCTCTTGAATGCAGAACCTTTCTGTGCTGTCCAAATGCCCCTACACTGTTCAATCACGGTACAGTATCCAGAGGAACCCTTGTAAAAGGGATCCCTGCTGCCCCAACCCTTGGAAAAGAAAGTATTCTACTTGACACGGAATCCTTTTGGGAACTGGGATTCCAGCCTTAAGAAAGGGCAGAGCCAGTGTGAACTGTTTGGATTTGGCAATACCTGGGGAAAAATCCAGCTGCTTTCTATGCTGGAATCTGATTTGAAATTTTAGAGGCAAGTTAAAATCCTGCAGTTCAAATCTGAGTGATATTTCAAAGTCCAGCCTACCCTCTCTAGGTCTGCTTTTTAATTAACCAGGTTTTTCATTACATGCTGTGTTCTGCTCCCTGCCGGGGTGACCGCAGGACTTCTCTACAGGTAAGAATTCCAGAAGCATCTTCCCTAGAAGGTTCTGGATGCAGCAGTGGGTGGTAACACTTTCACCACAGTATTGCCAGTAACTGCATCAGAAGGTAATTACATAACGGTACAGACTGATTTTCTTGCTGGGTCTCTTTCAATCCATTTGTTATGTACTGCTCACTCAGTAAATGCTGATTTATAAACACTTAGGGGTCAAAGTTGTTTCCTTGGCTTATTGTGTTGCTTCTCACAAGAGGTGTGAAAAGCACCACAGTTCCACAATAAAGAACATTTTCCTTTTTTCCCCCCTGTATCCAGCCTCCCAGTACAACAAGCAATGTCTGACTGGGGCTTGGTGAGATTAGAAACTTCCATGCTGCTTTTTGTGGAATGTTATCCCAGGGATTCAATAAACTACACAAAAGCAAAATGTTGGAGGCCTGTTTGATATTTCACAGAGTTGTTTGATCTGACATGTGTCAAATGATAAATGCAAATGGCTGCAGGATCATTCAAGCCCAAGTGGGTTTTGAAATACTGTGGGAAAATTAGAGGATAAATAAATCTGATCCCAAGAGCTCAAGCTCGTTGTTTGGCATGTGTCAGAATGCAGACAGAGGTAAATATTACTTTTGTCTGCAGGGAGGGCAGGTTAGTGGTGCTAACCAGGGACTGTGCCTCCAGTAGGGGGTCAGGCAGCAACCTACTAAATGAAAAAATGAAGATATGCTAAACATATTGGTGGTTATTTAATGTTTACAAGGAAGTTAGCAGGATTAATAAACCCTCTTTCTACAATGGACTGTGAAAATGGATGTGATTTTTTTTTTAATGCATGGTTTTCCTCTGCTAAGTGAATGGAAAAACGGAGCCTTTGCTCTTCTACACTGGTGTGTGCAGAGATTCACAGATCAGCTAGAGGAGGGTTTCCTTTCCACAGTTTCTTTCCCTGTGGATCTTACTCTGGAAGCTCCCTGGGTCATGGCTGAAGCCAGCAAGAACACAGGTACCTGTGGACAGAAGCATCAAGGTGGAGTTGTCCAGAATGACTTCCAGGGCCAGTTGTCCCAGATAAACCAGCAGGCACAGCCAAGAAGCAGCTTGTACCTCTGGAAAAGCCAATTGCCACATCCTTTTTTACCCAGATTGCTGATTTCCAGGTACAACATAGAGAGGCCTCAGGAGCAAAAGGGGGCAGAGTGTGAGGACAGTAAGATTAGGCTGCACATGCAGTGACAGCAGTGAGTTTGTGCTGTTCAGAAAACAAGAAAATTGAATGTCAGGGCTGGCACCACCAACAAACCCAGCAAAGCACAAACAGCATCTCAGCAGAAGCAGCACAGCTTGACTGGCAGCTCCGGGGCACAGCGAGCAGTGTGACAGGTCAGGGAAATAAAACCTCTCAGCATTTCAACTGATGCAACTTGACAGGGACCCAGTGAAAACAGCAGCACAACATTGTGCTGCCATTTTGATGGGATTGTTCTGTTGAGCTGAACAGTGATCTTTGTTCTTAAAAACAGCCAGAGAGGAGTTTGTGTGAGCTGTGCTGTAATGAGAAGTCTCCAGAAGCCCTCAGTGCAGGGGTTCTGCACCCAGCATCACCTCGTCTGCTGTCACTGAGGAAGGGAATTTAAGAGAAACCATGTTTGAAATCCAGAAAAAAAGTGTTCCTGGTGCCATCATTTTCATCATGTGTACAAGGACTGGGGATGTGAAATTTGGCCCAAAGGTATTTTTATGAACCTCGCTCTGACTTGTGCTTTTTACTGGTTTTCATTTGAGTGCAGGGTTTATCTTTGTACCTCTTGTGTTTTGTTTGCACACACAGAGCACTTGGCTGAGCCCACAGCTGTGCTTATTCCTAAATCCCCATCCAGTCTGTCCAAACCCAGTCTGGCACCCAGCTTCCAGCTTCTCCTTGAGCTTTGTGTTTGACACCCATCACCTCTGACTGGCTGTGACCCACTGGGGTGATGGATCAGCATCTGGGGATCCCCATGGCTGCATTGCTGTGCCTGTGCTTAGTCCCAGCAAGGCCAACGGGGCACTGATGGATCCCAGAGTCCTTCAAGGCCTTTCACAAAAAAATCCCATGGAAATTAAGATTTGCTACACTCAGAATCCTTTGTTTGGTAGAACAGGAAAGGAAGGACTCCTCTGAAGTTGACCCATTTGTGCTTCAGTGAATTTTTCATAAAATAGACAAAATCCTGTTTTAATCTATCCCACTCCACAACCTTCTGAGGGACTCTGTAGGTTTCTCTAAAATACCTCTGTGGTTATTGTTAATTAGAAAAAAATAATATTGCTGAAGGATTGCTTTTCAGTTGAACTTCCTGAACATATGGTTCAAACTGAAACTGAAAAGGAAAACTTCAGGACAAACTGTATGAATTACTACTAATAATAAAATCAGACATTTTTTATAAGTCCACATTAATCTTCTTTAAAAGCTTTGGGTTAACCACATTTTTTAAATAAAACTTTTACCGGAGCGGAATTTATTAAGAGAGCTCAGTGTTGCCTTAGCTGTGTTCCACGGGGCATCAAGAGAAGTTTTATTACTGATTTCAGTCACAACAGACTTAGATCTACACAGAATGGTTTTGATAAGCCCAATGTAAAAGTTTTATTGGTTTAAGACATGAAAAACAGACATGTTACAGAGACCACTTCTACTCTATAAACAGCCATAACATGGATAATGCCTCGCACTGGAGTCAGTGCTCTGGAGTGTAAATAATGGTGTGGAGGGAAGGAAAGCCTGGCCAAGCATGTACAGCTAAGAAAAACAACATAGACCCAGCTTGTATATGGTACTTCTCCTCTGCAGATCTCAAAATTAAATACAAATAAAGTCTGTATCATTAGGTCATACTCACAGATGGAAAAGGGAAAATTAACCAGGCCAGGGAAAGAGGAAAGTTGATGCTCTTTGTTGTTATGTCTATCTTTGTACTTGAAACTGTAACTACTGGGGCATTATTTGAAGCAGGTTTTGAGGCCATGTGGTTGCTGTTTGTCCTGGATGGGTTCTGTTCAAAGCCTCCTTTTCCTGTATGTTATAAAACAGTGTTAGGAAAACATAAAACAACCTAAAGTATTACATGCTGTCTCTCCTGAGGTGTCCTGGCTGTTGGGGATCCACTGGTTTCTTATGCTCACAGAGGAGGGGGATAGTGGCAATGGTGACATGGGGCTGTGCTCTGTTATCTTTATCCTAAACATAAAAATGTGCTTTTATTGCACCAGCTTTAACAACACAGCCCCTTGTTGTCCTTTGTACTTAGATCTTTTTATAGCATGGTGAAAAAAGTGTGAATGGCTTGTAAATATAACTTGCACTTGCTTCAAGGTGCCAAGCTCACACTGGCTCCAGTGGTGCAGAACGTGGGCCTTAAAAATCCTGAAATCGCTTTATAAATGCAATTATGAACATACCTCCCTCCACTATTCTGTGCTTCATCCTTGTATTCACTTGGAAAAACTATTTAAATGCTGTAATCCCAACCATATGGCTCAGAGCCTCAAAGAAGGCATTCAGCAGACACGTTTGTCTGGAGAATTAGGGTTTTACACAGATTATCCAGTGACTGGAGATGCTCTGGGGGAGGACAGGAGCCCACACCAGGGGCTGCCTTGACAGAAGGACCCTCTAAACTGCTCTGTCCCTTTCCTGTTAAACAGATCCTGGGCTGGAATAAACAGTTAGTGAGCTTACATTGGGATGAAATGTCTTTGAACAATTTTCCTCTGTAAGACCACACAGATTTACTTCAAAAACAGTAAACAGATTAAAAAAACCTTTATGCATGACTAGAAACCAACTTACTGAATTGTTTAAAATGGAACTTCCACTACTTTTGTTTATGTTAAAAGCTTTTACAGGACTGCAAACCAATGTAATGATGCCTAGATCACTGTTTTATTTTAGGCAAATATTTCACTTGGGAAGCAGGAATGTGGGACAGAAGGAGAGCCTGGTGTGTCCTACTCCTAATTTTTACCCATAGAAATTAATTTTATGGGATAGCTGGATCTTTATGCTGATGATTAAAAAGACAAGCTGTCTTCTCAGAAGTGAGTTCATGCTTGAAGATAAGACTTCATGTTTGTTACATCTCAAGCTTTCACACTTAACAACGTGATCATTGGACTGTTGATTTTTGTTGGGGTTGGGGGTTTTTTTCATAGTCTGATACAAATTGTGTGATTTTCTGGTGCATTTTACCCATTCCACAAGTTTGTATTGTAATTTAACAGTATCCTCTAAGATCATCTGTTACTTTTTGGCAGCCTAAGACTTTATGGGCATTTCAAAAGTGGCACCTGGTAGATGTGAAAGCAATGAGCAAATAAAAATACAGTTACTGATTTTTCAAGGAATATAAAAATGGGATTTCTCCTGCTTCTAGTGAGGCCACCTACATTAATTCCAGGGAGAAGGGCTTGGTCCTGGTTCTTACACAGGCAGGCCCTGAGATTGCTGCTAGAAGAATGCCTTGTTTAGTAGCCTGTGTAAGCACTGCCTGCACTGTCAGTCCAGAACACTTCCCACAGAATAAATGCCCACAGCTGGTTTCTGCTGGGAGAGGGGCTCACTGGAGGCAGCTGGGGAAGCTGGAGTTGCTGTGGTTCCTGGGAGAGATGTAGTGCAGAGTCTTCACTAAATTAGTAATTTGATTGACATATTCAGTTCGTTAATAATAATTTACTGTGATTAGCAGAGAGTCACAGAAACTCAGCGTAGATATCACACATAACTAATTATCACTGTTTCTCTCCTCCTCTGCAGTTGTGTCTGTCACTTAAATATACTGAAATAAAGTCTGGTGAGTTCTCTGCCTTCCTGGGGTGCCAGAATGGGATTCACTCTGTACCACAGGCTGAATGGCAAAAAAATCCAGGTGAGTGTTCAGGAAACCAGGTCTCTTGCCAGAGCCAGGTCTAAAACTATGAGTTCACCAAATGAGTAATTTTAAATCAGCACCTCTCATACCATTCTTTCCTCCTGTAATGAGGATCTGTAAATAAGATCAACTGGAGTTTTTAAAATAATGTGCCATAACATTGATTGACTGATCTTCAAGGGCTTTTCCAGCCTTAACAACAGTGTTTCTATATCTACTGGAAAAACATCTTGTTTCTTTACTGTGAGGTTATAAGTGTATTTGTTTCCATCCTCAACAGAAAAATATCAGATGCCAAAGGCCTTTCCATTGTTTTCAGATTTTCCTTTCCCTGCACTGATAAGATTCTCTCCTGCAGAGATAACAACCACACAATAGCAAAGGATGGCTGGGTAGAATGAGACACCACAGCGATGCTCAGATCCAAGTCCAGGACACTGAACTTCAGGCAAGCAGATTTTATTTAACACAGTGGCACCTAAAATTCATCTGGTACATCCCATTCCATTCTGACTTCTTGTGCAGGGCTGGGGGGCATTTGCAGACCCAGGACATCCCTGGACAAGCAGTGATGGTTTCTGTCAGCTGCAGCCCAGAGCAGTTGTGTTTACAAACACTGCACACACAATACCATTAGGTATCTACTCTGTGCACAAGAATAACACCCACATTTCTTTAGCTTTGCCTCCTACAACAAAGGGAACAAAATGTGTTTCTGATTTTGCGATAGATACGGAGTGAAGGGAAGCCCAGCATTCCCAGACCGTAACCAATGGAAATTCTGAAAGGTTCCCTTGCCCTTTGCAACCTCAACAAGTTGAAACCTCTTGTGCATTTTGTATGAGCTTGTCTTGTACAATAATTAGCTTATATATGACTCCTAGGGGAAAAGTGATTATGGTTTATTTCCAGATGACTCATGAGCAAGTCTGCAAAAAGAGAGTTTGTGCTGGTCAAAAAATGGGAAAATGGAATATTTAGTGTTGCTGATGATACCAGTTCTGGCTGCTGAGCTCAGGCACCAGGCAAAGGGGCTGGAAACTCGTCAGCTTGAGTGTAAGGGTCTGTTGAGACCCTGCAAATGCTGAAGGTCTGCTCCCAGAGCATTTGATCAGGACTAGGAATTACAGCAAAGATCCAGACAGTGATCCTGCACTGTGTGAATAATATGTGTGTGTATAGAAAGAATAAAAATCATTCAAACATCATTCAAATCCATCATTCACTCACTTGACTGAGTGAAGCAAGGTGGGAAACTCAGTCAGCTCTTGCAGGATGACCAGTGGGTGGCAGATCCAGAAGGAGCAAAACCAGGCAGTTCCTTACATACACAGTAAAGCCATGGACATTCTTATGGATGCCAGGAATTTCTGAGTCCAGCAGGTACCAAGGCAAGGTGGCCCTGGTTTCACCTGGAATGGACATTCTTTCCTCCAACTGCATTAAGAGAGCATTTGGGAGGAAAAAGAGACTCGGGGTCACCTTCAGCAAAGACATCAGTGGCTGAGTCTTGTCCTGAGTCGATCAGCTGGGAAAAACATGCCAGGTCTGTAATTTATTTTTAATAGATTATCTGCACATAATCAAATCTCTGATTTATTGAGTCCAAGCACTCCCAGTGATGCTGGAGTTGGCTCTGTCCTGGTTATGAGGGGCCCGCCCAGCTGGATCTGATAGAAGGAGAAGACAGATGATATCTGACATTGCTGTAAGGCTGCCAGAACTAATTTACCCCTTCCAAAATCCTGAGCTGGCCTTTGAACATTTGAACTGTGATTGAATTAGAGATTGATTATAGCAGTCAGTGTTTGTGTCATGAAGCTTTGAGGTTTTGATGGTACTAAAGAGTTGTAATAAAATAAAATATTTAGTGTGACTTTGCCTAAAATGACAGATTTTTAGGGAGCTTCTTCTCATGCAGTAATTCTGAGTCTTATTTCAAACAGCACTATTCAAATTGTCATTCCTCCTAACATTTTGGGCTAGAAACTTTGCAAGTGCCCTTAGGAACAACTATTTCACAGTCTTGTATTTGGATCTGGGTGCCTTTGGTGGTTCGAACCCATATGTTCTTGGGAATCCTCAGCCAGAACTGAGTGATAAAATGTTTAGTCCAGTAGAAGTCAATTTAATTAATTTTGAGGAAATGAAAGAAGAAAGCCAAATCAAACACCAAATTCCAAAGCGTATTATTCTGAAAAAACAGAATTCAAAGAAAGCCTTAAAGTTTTTCAGGAATCAGGAACTTATGTTTCTATTTCTCAGTGCACAGCACAGGTGTTCACTGGGGTCACATTTCCACAGGTCAGATTTGCAATGGAATTCTTCATGTAGGTACCTCATAAGGGGCCAGGCTTTGAAACTGTGACAGTCAGATTTTTGAGAAAAAAGAGCTTTTCAGATCTGGACACATCTTTTGGCTTAAAATGAAAGCTGAGCATTTCAGAAAATAATTCTAGTAGAACCCTGCAAAACCAAGCCCATTGTACTAAACCCCAGTCACCAGATTTGATACATTTTTTAATTCTTGCCCACAAAAGGAAGGCGTGAAGCACTGATCTGTTTGTCAGCTGTGGAGCCAGAAGCTCCTGGGTATAAACCTTTATCTCTGTGACACAGTTCAGCTCACAACATCTTGCAGTTTTACCAAAAGGAAATTTAGCTCTAAAGCATCAGTGGTGTGTCTGTTCTCATCAGCATCTTCGAGGAGGGGTATTAAAGTTTAAAAAGCTCTCAGCAGATGGAGCGCTCACAAACATTTATTAGTTTTTCCATGAGCACGTGGCATTGTTCAGTAAAGCAGCCCCTGCTCTGAGGTTTGAAGCTGTCGGGGAGGGGTGACAGTGTCACTTTGCTGTGGCAGGGGAGCAGCTGCTCCCAGGCTCAGTTACAAGGCCAGTTCAGATGACAAGGGAGGGTACACTGGACAGCTCATGGTTTGGCAATCCAGATCTAACCTAATCATAAGCAAATTAAAACCAGGACATTTTAGAAGGAAGAATTTATTCATGTAGATTTTCCAAAAGTAATCTAATGATGAAAAGTCTAAATAAATACTTCAATTATTTATTCATAATCAGTCTAGTGAGCACTTCTTACAGTGGTCCAGGTGACCTACCTGAGATTGATCTTGCCATTCCTCTTTGCAGAAATGTTTGAGAGGAGCTGAGTTGGTGTGGAATCATTCAGCAAGGCAAATTATGCCTTATTTGCCAATTAATAATTTAATTGCTCAGTTTAGTTGCCTTTATTTGCCAATTATTAATTTAGTTGGCCGGGGACTCTCAGGTTTTATAAATTATTAAATGAAATGTAATTTTTTTCCTTTTGAAAATAATGGCCTCCCTTTCTAAGTCTTCTCGCCCAAAAGACATTTAACATAATTGAAAAGATAGCTGAGTCAAATAAAAAAAACTTGCATTCCTATTTTTAAATATTAACTTGAATCAAGGGCACACTGTAGGTATTTTGATCACCTGACAGAGTAGCAGCTTATCAGTGCTGTTGTGAAACATCTCTAAAACTTGCCAGACACTTGTGATACTTTGGAATTGCATAACTGCAGACTTAGGTTGTGTAATACAAATTTGTCCACATCCTAAGTGAAGTGCAGAATTTAAGCAAAAGGTCCAACATGCTGAAGTAATTTTTAACGATGGGCATTTATATGCCATAGGGTATTTATTCATTGTCATGTTCTACGGTCCTTGAGAAAGGTTTGATTTATGTAAAAGTGTTCTTCAATTTAATGCTATAAAATTGATAACGAAACCTGTTCAGGGCCTGGTTTTGTGCAGTGTTCACCATCCTGATCCTGATTCAACAAGGCACTGAAGCACAACTCAAATATTCAGCCCTCAGGTAACACATAACCTCTTACGTGTCAGTAATATTGAAATAGAAATACACTTAGAACAGAAATACTGCCCCTGGCATTCCTGCTGAAGCACTGATAAGCTAAACAAAGCACTTTTCAAAGCCTAATAACCGGATGGGATTTGTAGCATAAACAATGCTCCTTGTTAGTCACCAGTCCCCGGGGTATCTTCCTCACTTTGTTACAGATAAATTAGCAACAAATGAAAAGCTGTGTGTGATTTCCTGCCCTGGGTATGCCTGTGTGCTCGCGTGCCAGTGTGAGAGCTGTCATTTATTATTTATCCAAGAATGTATTCACGTCCACAGTGTGATTTAATTACTTATTAAAGGTGCCAGACTGGCAGATGCAGAAACTGGAGCAGTTGGGTTATCCAGAGAACATGGTATGGGCAGTGACATCCTCTCCAGGATGTTCAATGCTTCTCCCCAATGGAATCCCCAAATCTCCAAGCACAGCTCTTTCTCTCCAACCTTTTCCCAGGTTCTCTGCTCAAAGTGTTGAGTTTATAAAGGCTGCTAACAGAGATGTCAGTCCTGTGGTTTTTAGACAGGAATGTTGATTCTCTGGAAAATGGTTCAAACACATTAGGTCAGTCTGTTTTAGCTAGGCCACTTAAGAATTGTGTTAGTACCAACAGAGGTGAAACCCCTTCTAACTAACTAATAGCAAAAGATAATATTTTTGAAGATAGAATGAGCCCAGAAGATTTCCTTGTGCTTGCCAGGGGCTGTGTGTGCAGTGCTGTGGCTCTTCTGCAGTCACTCAGGCCTTACCACAGACAAGCTTGTCTTGGAAACTGCAGACTGAATTCTGCCCTATTTGAAGAAACAGGATTTTGGGTCCATTTTTAATATCACTCTAAGCTTATTACTGCTCAGTTGTGCAGTTCAAAGCACTTCCCCTGCCTCCAGGCACAGCTGGATGCAGGACAGCAGGGAATCTTCTCTTACTTCCATCAGTACCCAGGCTTCAATGGAGAAATGGAGATTTTATTTGGCCTAACTCACTGAATTTGACCAGGGAAAGGCTGTCAAATAACAGCAAGGTTCCTTTCACATAGCTCCAGAATATTTTGAGGAAGATAATGAAAACAGGAAAATCCAAACTTCTGTGACTCTGTACATTAAATCAGTCAATCCAAGACTGCCCCAGGCCAGCCATTCCTGTTACCTTGCTGACATTTTGGTCCCAATACATGCCTGAAAGTTGGAATCCTGGATCCATTTTGTCTAAATTGTAGGTTGGGCTTTTTTGGTGCTCGATCTTTGGTTGGGTCTGAGAAGCACAACTGCAGTGCCAGTACCAGCGTTTGCTCTTAATGAGCTCCTTGTTTTGGCTCTGGAGTTGGAGCTGTCAAACACTGCAGTGCCTATTTTAGTTTGCACAGTTGAATAGTCCCATCAAAGCCAACAGGTCTGGACATGCCAACCACTGGCATTGCTGCAGCATTAATTCCCAATTTTACACATCCAGTTTCTTGATGTACTCCACAAAAGCCTACCTAACCAGAAATGTGAGGTACAAAGACAGGGCTGAGAGGTGTGAAGGTGTGAAACACTTCTGACACTGTTCTGGAGCAGGGCCTACATGATGGCCTTTTACACAAACAGAGGGGTTTTTGACTGAGATGGGTTTTTGACTGAGATGGGCTTTTGTAAGATGCACCCCAGCAAGTCCCATCTGTGACTGAGATCCATTCTGGAATGTGAGAGTGGGGGTTGCTGGATGTGTTGGAGGCTCCACAGAACTCTGCTCAGAGCAACTGTGCCCCTGGTTCCTGTGCATGAGCAAAACAGAGCAACTGTTGGAGAGCAGCACGAAAGCAAGGAAGAAATCTCTAAATGCAAACAGAAGGGACAGTCAAGATTAACCTTTATCTTAAGAACTTATTCAAGTGCAAAATGCAGTAACAAAAAATGTAATTGCAACCTCCCTGGCAGTCTATTCAAAAGATACTTGAACCCTGGGAGCTGGCTTTCCCTCTTTGGAATATGCCACAGCAAGAGAACATTCAAACATGAAAGAAAATGTGTTCAAAATTCTGAGACAAACTGAAGTCTGTTCTCAAATAAAACCAAAAAAAATTACATTGATATAGAAATTATGGGAAATCTGAACTCTTTTGACAGGTAGGTACACAATAACTTGTTTATTTAATACATAAATGTTGCAGTATCAGGACAGCTCACACTTCACACACCTGTAGATCTCCTACTCTGCCAGCTGTGGCTGGGTTTGAGACACTGTTGAATTATTCAATAGCAAGTGGTGGGTGTGACATTTTCACCCAGTGTTTCTAACACAGACTCTTCTTCCACTAAAGAATACTTTTTCAATACTCCATTTAAAAACATGTCTTTTAGTGCTTTTCACACTAACTTTCAGACATTGAGAAAGGAAAGCTGTTAATTTTCTATTTAAAAATAATGAACAAGTTACATTTTATTTTGTGAAACTTCTACACTGGTAATGTTTCTGAATAATAAGATAATAGTATATAATTGGTATAATGAAACATAGAGTTCTGAAAATTATTTCATTTAGAGAGATTAGAGATATTACCAGAATTAGTTTCCCTAGCAGTACATTCCAGTACCCTGGCACAGAATCAAAGAGGTTACTTCTTCTTGGAAATTGAGTTTGTAATTTCCCTGATTCTGAAAAAAAAACATGTTCCTGATCTTAGCTGTGGATTAATCCCTGACTGTGGTGAGTACTGGAGGTGTTTGGTGCACAACATTCAGTGTGAGGATACTCTCAGGATCAGAATCTGTATGGCACAAAACTGGGACACAAACCCACCTGCCCAACTGGTGCCTTAGGAGTCACCTCTCCAGCACACCTGTGGGAACAGGATCTCAGAGTGTCACTGTGTTCGTGACCAGCACGTCTCTGCCACAGTTCATATCCCAGTGCTGCATTTTTTGTCCTGGGCACAAACTGAAATTGTATCTGAGACATTTAATACATGTGAATTTGCAGAGGGGCTGCTGCCATGACACTGCCAATTCCATGATGTCAATTAACGTCAGCTGGGTAATGCTGGAATTGCCAAAGCCCACTCTCACTTGTGACCTTGTTCACTAAAAAAAGATAAGGGTACTAAAATAGGAGTGCAGGTATCAGTGAGAAAGTAAATGAAAAGGCAGAAATAAAAAAGCATAGATGGGAGATGAACCAATGTTAGGGAAACAACTGAGGCAGTGAGAGTGGGGGAGGGAAGGGTACAGTGCCAAACTGGGGTTTTGCTGAGCAGAAATGATCTTGTAAAGGTGTAAATATTTTATTCTGTCCAAGTCACTGTTCTTAAAAGTTGCCAGTTTTGAGATTTTTCCCTGAAATATTTGAGGTAGATCACTCCTTAAGGATGTCACCATTTCTCTCTTGCTGGATGAAGCCAAAAGGTGGAATTACAAGATCTGGTCAGTCTCTTTTATAAATGTAGGTCAACAGTTTTCTACCTCTGATCTGCTTTGTATCCCACATAACTTTTAAGGAATTTAATGAGATATCATAGATTTTGATTCTGTGGCTCTGTTTCCATCTTTTTTGTTTCAGTTTATAAATGCCCACCTCACTGGCATATGATAAACCTTAACTATTATTTGGAAAAGCAATTGTTATTTTTTTCTGAAGCTCCTTTAGTAAACAATATTATTATTCTGTGTGAAAGGTGTGCATGCATTTGTACTCTCTATATACACACTCTCTGTATCACATGGGATAAGATAACTCTGTCTGGAAATTTGCAACCAAGGAGCCCAGAAATTACTCCAGTCAAAACAAAATTAATTATAAAAGACTAGAAATGCTACCCCAAGCCTTCAGAGTTTTAATGAGATGACTGTTTCTTACCAGCATTAATTCTGCGGGGATAAGGAAATGTTCACTGAGTTAAGATATGCTAAGAAAAGTGTAAAGAAGAGCATAAATGGCTCAGGAATTTCAGGAATCCCACTGGCTTAAACAGTCTTTTATTTAAAGCAAATGTTCTCATAGCTGAATGACTTCCAAGAAGGGCCTCAAGTGATGAAAGTATTTCCATCTAATGTGAAAATGCTTGAATGATGCTTATTCCAAGTGAAAATATTGCCACCTTTCAGAAAAGCCTGAATACAAGATCCTTTAATGAAGATACTCTCAGACAAGGTATTAATTTTTGGAACATACAAAATATCCAGAATTCCTACTATTTTGATAATGAATAGATTTTAATGACTTTCATCTCCTATAGCAACCAGGGAAAATATTTCAGAGTATTTTACAAAACAGATACTTCAGTAACAGAGTGAAAAATTTTACATTCATCATCCTGACATTGCTCCCTTTTCCCCCAGGGCATAACTGACCTGGAAAGTACCACTGAGCATCTGCGAGGAAAAGCAGTGGGGAAACAAAACCTGTAAAGACCAGCAAGGCACTGAGACAACAACTCCAGTCCACAGCAGTGGCTTTTTAATTCCTGTTTTATGATTTTTAGATGTTCACTTATGCTGCATAAGCTCCATTTAATAACTTCTAGATTGGCCACATTTGGAGAATAAACAGATTGTCAATTAATTTTTTCATGAAAACAAAGTAACTCCAATACACAGCTTGATTCCAAAGTGGCAGGAAGGTGCCAGAGACTGTGACAGGTGTGAAGGGATGTGTGGCCCAGCAGGTATCAGAGCAGTTTGTATTGTGTAATAATTCATTGCACACATATTGGGAATTGGTTTGATTCTGGTTTTTATATCTAAAAATTCAGATGTGCCTCTGTAATACAGAATACCATGGGGATTATTGGATGCTCCTAAAGCTTTTAAAAGATGCTCAGGAATTGCAGACTTCCAGAAATCAAATTAACTGAGCTACAAAAACTGATTGGAAAGCAGAGGAAGACTTTTTTATCTTGTTTTCTAAAGGCATGAAATGTGCAAGTACATGACTAACCACCAAGGGTCAGTGTTCAGTGCTTTTACATTCTGACATTTGTTCCCAGGTGCTTGGAAGATCCCCTTTAGATGCAGTCCTGTAATTAGGATTTTCCAACAGTATTTTTGAACTACCAGTGAGATGCTTATGTGCCATACAAAGTATGGGAAAATTCAAGTGTCTGGATATGGGGCTTTTGTCAGCCAGCTACCAAGTTATATCTGAACTGAGTATTGTTTATATTCCTGGATATAATGATATGTCCCACTGAAAATAATAAAAAACACCCTAGGATCTGGATTTTATTTTTATGAATAGCAAATTATTGTAGCAAATGCCATTCTTCTGTTTCGTTAAGAAAGTTAAGACAGCCCTCACCAAAAGATTGTCAGGTGCTTTGTCAAGGTGGCAAGGGATGCACTGTCAAGAGGAATGAACACATTTTAAATGAGTTCCTGTTGAAAGTAACTTAATCTGACTTTAAAATGTAGTAATGGTGGATATCAGACATCAGGAGATTGAGCTGCAGCCCTGGTGTGAGGGGCATGCCTGGCTGGTCCCCCCTGTTTCTGGGATGTTAATATAGCTCATAATCCTTGATTGGCACAGACCCAGAATGTACTGACAGACATTCATACAAACTGCAGCTCATGAAGAAATCTCCAACCAGGCTTAAAAAATAAACCAAACCCACCTTACTCTACACAAGGCACAGAGATCCCTTTGTTCCCCTTCTGCCCCACGGCTGAGCTCCAGGCACAGCTGCCCAGTACTGGGGAGTTTCTGACGTGCCCCCGTTTAGCAGTGACTTGAAAGATGTAAAAAACTGGGCAGATTTCTGTGTGGAGCTGATTTCATTTGTCTGTAGCTGCAGCCAAACCCTTGCAGTGCTGACACTGCTCTGTCTGGGTGAGCACCTGGAGCCCGTCTGACCTGGCTGCAGCAGCCAGGAGCACACGGGTGAGCTGATCTCTCTTGACATAATCCCAGATTGCCCGACCTGCACAGCTTGCCTTGTTCTTTCACGGATCCCAGCCTCACTCATTGCCCTAGCCAGTCTGGATCACCCTTCTAGCACTGCCATCCCTTAGGAATAATCATTTCTGGATGCTCTTGAATGAGGATCAACCCTCAGGAAAGGACATAAAATTGTGGAAACTACAAAGTAAAGAGGGACAAAATAAAAGCCACTAGAAATTTAAAAAGAGCAAAAATACTAAAAAAAACTAAAATGAGCATGTTAAACAGTACAAATCCTAGCACAGAACTCTGGGGGATATTACTGTAAAAACCTTTTATTCCTTATTCTATTTTTAATAAGGATTTATGTTAATCTTCCATGGCAACCAAATCTCTTTATGAACCTTTGGTGAAGGAAACAGTAATAGGGTTTCCAGAAATCCAAGTCCACTTTCCAGTCTTTATCAGTTCTGAGAACACTAGGAGGGGAGATAGTTATGTAAATACAACCCATGTTATCACCATAATTTTAACCTCTGTGAGGCAAAGTAGAATCAGTAACAGAAAATTGAAGTATGTATCTTGACAAGCAGCCAAAAAACAGCAGATGCTGCCCATAGCAGTTATGATTCAAGTTGTTTAGTCCACTCTTAGGCTGACCTAAACACTGATGTGTTTAATGCCATCCTGTACACTTCAGTAACAACAGGCAATATGCAAATGGTGATAAAATTGAATCAGCTAAGAAAAAAATAAGGGTTCAAAATAGTAAAACAGGCTGGCGGAGGGAAAATTTAAGTACATTCTTGTGCTGAAACACAAAGGGAAAAGGAAAGGGACAGAATAATCACATTTCCTTTGTGTAAGGTACGGAGACTTTTCTCTGGAGTTTTTCTTTTATTTGGAGATAGTTTGAGGCAGGGTGCTATAGCAGACAGGATCCTGGCTCAGGCATCCATAAATTCAGATCAAATAAGGCTAACCTCTTCCTATGAAACAAATACAGTATTTTCTGGAGCAAAAAAAGATCAAACAAAACAAGTACTCGTACGTTTTAAGCTATCGTGTAGTGAACTAAGCAAGATGAAAAGATCGCGTGTGGTGGGGATTGATGTGCTGTGAGGGCTGGATGCAGAGCCTTGGCTGCGAGCCCTGGGCTCTGCCAGGGCCAGGAAGGAGCTGCTCTGGAGGAACAGCTCACACCTCGCTGGCAGGTGAAGGCACTGGAGTCTGCTGGGCTTTGGGCAGTAGTAACTCTACAAAAGAAGCAATGACAATATGAATTAAGAATAAGTAAAACTGCCGCAACCCTTCTCCATCCATCCTTTGGGGAGGGGTCACATTTTCCCACCTCTAGAAGGGTTAAAGCAGTTGTTCTTCACCCCCGTGCTTAAGCACCTTCAGTCCCTCACATCTCCAGATAACTGAATTGATATTTTCACCTCATTTAACTTTTTTTTTTTTTAATTTAGCTATTTTTAAGCAGTTCTGTACCCTGCTCTGAGAGCAATGTTTGTGGCGGGTAAACACTGACCTACCTACACCCGTGACCTCCACGGCCCGACCGTGCCCGCGGCAGCGCTGACAGCCGGGGCGAGCTATGAGAGGCAGCACCCGCCATGTTGGGACGGAGCGGCGCCTCCCGGGCCGAGGGTGGGGAACGCGGGGCCGCTCTCGGCCCAGGAGCTTCCTCCGGCCGAGTGACACGATGGCGTTTCGCCCACGCGCCGGCCAGGAGCGGGTGACACGGCCCGGGGGGATGTGACACAGCGCGGGGCGGGTGACACGATCCCGACTCGCCCCCTCACGGAGGCGGCGCGGCCGTGAGGGCAACCCCCGCCTCTAACGAGTCTCACCGTGATTGGCACGAGCGCACCGCTCCTCCACTGTGATTGGTCAGAAGTGCTGTCACTCCCGGCCTCTGAGGGCAGAGGCGGGAGCTGAGTGGTCGGCGCTGGCGGCGGCCCCGCCCCCGCGGGCACGCGCGGGCGGAGCGGAGCCGCGGCCGGAGCCGCCGGAGCGGGGGCGGCCTGAGGGCGGGGGGGGGAGGGGAGGGACGCGGGGTTGTCGCAGCCACCGCCATGGAGGCGAAGCCGGCGGACCCGCTGCTCTGCGACAGCCTCATCCTCTGGGTGAGTGGCGCGGGGGTTCTGCCGCCCCTGGGTACCCTCGAGGGCAGCGAGGAGGTGCCAGCAGCGTGGGGCTTTTCCCTCCATCCTTCCCTCCACCCCTCCCTCCGTCCCCGCCCGCGGGAGCAGGAGCTGCGGGTGGCTCGGGCACGGCCGCGGCTGTGGGGGCTGCGTGGGACTCGCTGCTCACAGCCAGAAAAAGGTTCCCGCGGCACCCTCGAGGTGTGGATGTGGTGGTTGGAATATCCCGTGGGCCTCTCCAGCGGTGGCTTCAGTGTGGAAACTACTCGGCAATTAACAATATTAATAAATAAATGCAATTAATTTGAATTGACAGGCGCAGAAACCTCAGAGCAGTTCATACCGGCTGGTTAAAGCGTTTATTAGTCAGGCATGCCACACCTGGGTGTGTGATGTTACCTGTGCTAGAGGCAACTTGGTTGGAAAAGACTTTTAAGGTCATGGAGTACAAACATCTTGGTTAAATTCATCAATCACTCTTGCTTCCTCTTTATATTTCTTTCCATGCTTCTTCTGTGGCCTTATCTGTAATTCTGGTCTTGCAAGTGCAGTAATTGTGGTGACAGGGAACTACTAAATAGAGCTTTTGCATGAAATCTTGGCAGGAAAGGTCACAATTACCTGTGTGGAGGGTTCCTCTAGAAATAGCAGGTGTTTTGCCTCTGTGAAGTGTAAATCATGGAGAGAAGGGATGTTTTAGCGACATTGTAGAAATCCAGGAATTAAACTTATAAAAGTAACAGTGGCCTGAGTAGGTGTTCTTAATTTCTTTATGGCAGTACCAAAGTGTTGATGGGTTAAAGTCTGTAATAAATCACTGATAAACTATTTCTTCCTTTCTTTTCCTCTTCCCACTTTCCTTTTAGTGATGTTGTACTCTCCCAAGGTTTTGTTGGTCTCTGGAATTTCGGTGGTCTTGTATTCACCTCTGTCTGCTTAAATATCTTTTGTTCTTTAATCTTTCTCTTTTTATGGGCTCTTTAATTTTGTATTTTCCCCTCAGTAGTCAAGTAAGAATAGCTCCATCATGATTCAATAGCAAAACAAATCACTGTATTCCTGAACTCTTTCACAAAAATCCGGGCAGCAGTGCTGAACTCCTTTATTTTTCACAATTCCTGCTTTAAATATTTTTAGTCATTTATGATATCCTCACAGTGCAAGAGGTGCAATTATATCGTGAATCTTAATGGAACCTTAACTGGCCTTAAACTAAGCAACTGTCAGTGTAAAAGAGCACCCAACCCTGTGTTCAGATTTTCTATACAGCACTCAGCAGATGCACATTTTTTAATTTAGCACCCTATTTCTCAGGCCTAGTTTGCAACTTAGAAACTGATTGCTAACACTTGGATGTGTTTGAAACATCCTTTCACAATTTGAACTTCAGTGTGAATAATAGGGAAGAAAGTGATGTGGGAGAGATTTGTGTTTGGAGAGAAAAGGGTTCTGTAACTCTCGGTTTCTAATGGTTTCTCAGTTTGTTTACTCATGAATACAGCAAGCAGATGCTTATGATTGTGTTCTGCTGCCAGATCTGGCATTTCCTATTTTTATTTTACCAAATGCGATATTGGAAAACATGCTGCGTCCAGAGAAGAAAGATAATATTCAAATAAAAATGTTACCTATTGTTTCTGCAACCCAGGTGTCATTGAATTTAAAGTTCTGAGGATTTGACAGGAAAAACATAAGGCAGCTTAAACTGAATTATAGGAGTAATGTTTATGAGTATCCATGAAAAATTGACTTAAGTAACACCTGCTAAGGTGGAACTCAAAATCTGCAGTAGAAACAATTTTCAAAGTTAGTTATTTTTCCTCCGTGTAGAGGAAAAGTTAATTGGATGTTTTTCAGTGCCGTACTGCCTTACCCTCCAAACCAGGGACTGGATGCAACATCTTAAATTGGAAGCATTTTCCACTATAAAGGCACTGCCACCACTGGTAATGTTCATCCAGTGACTGACTTATTATATTAATATAGTTGGTTTCAGCATGGGAATGTTTATTTTTATTTTAAAATCTCTTGTATTACTCTATAAAACCTCTGTCCCTCATGTGTATAACCTGGGTGTGAAATGGAGAAACTCAACCCCTCATTGTCAGATGAAATTGACGGCACACCTTCCCCAGGTGGATTGGCTGATTTCTGCTGGGCACTCTCAACACTCGGGTTTCATCTACAAATGTTTGGTGGCAGAGCTACAAAATTAACTTTTCAGCTGTATATTGGGAGCATAATAGCTCTGTGTCTGAGAGAAGAACTTCTGCTGTAGCAGCAAGTGGCAGAGTGCACTTGGGATGGAATTCACAAAATGGTTTTCAGCATGAGTAGCAGCATATCCTTGGAGCTTATATTTAGTAAAACTAAGAAAATGAGGGGAAAAAGAGCGCTGCTACAGTCCTGAAGTCTGTGGTTTCTCTGCTTTTCCAACCTCCTCCCCACTCCTGCCACTTTTTTTGATTTTGCAAAAACAGTAAAAATCCTTTTTGATGAAATGATTGGGCTGGCATGAGGTTTGGAGACCCCATAAATAATAATTCGAATCTCTCATTATTTCTAGGTCCTCACATGACTTTTAAATACATAGAGAAACCTAGACTGTCATTCCTGCTTTTAACTTAATTTTAATTAGCTGTTTCTATTCTGGGAGATCATGCATAAAGCAATGTTGCATGTCAGGGTTTTTTAAGGCTTTGTTTATCTGCTCTAACAGGCTCAGGTGAAAGGCTTGCACCTGTGTATAGCAATTTCCTTGCTTTATGAGGGATATATCCAGATGGCAGCATCACAATATTGTGCCATAAACCTCTGGATTTGGGAAGCTCAGCCTGGAATGTAAACTTGCATGCCCGTGCTTGTGCTGAGGCTGCTGGAGTAGGAGATGCCAGTGCTGCCAGGTATAGCAGCTTTGGGCTGTGGTGCTCCAGTTAATCTTTTATGTAACCTATGAGGGATTACTGACTTCTCACTTCCTGTAAGACAAGATTTAAAACCACTTTTTAAATTAACAAACAAAGGAAAAAACCCTCGCTCTGCATATTTTTCCCTTGGCTTGATTGGACTCTTTTTGAAGGAAGAAAACAAGCATTCAGAATTATGATCACTCTTTTTAGACACAGAGTGGACAAAAACTCTCTGATTCTCACAGCTGGAATCTGCTTTTCCATCACTCTGGTCCAGGTAGCTCCCTTTCCAAAACACAAGGTCATTTACCAGGAGTTCTGAAGAAGCTTGTGTTGCACAGGATGTTTGGGAAATCCCTTTTGCAGAGGGACAGGTAATTTAGGACATTGTAAATGCAGTGAGTTTAAGTCAGTTTCTGCAGTGGAAGGGGCTTATAAGGATTTGTACTTGCTCCCATTCTATTCTGCCTTCTAGTGGTACTAATAATAAGCTTTCTGTTTTGTTTATTGTTTATTTTCCTGAGTAACTATGATGAACTGATGTGTATGGAAATGGCTCTCTCATCTAGAATAATTAGTTCTGAGTTGATTGTCTTTGGAGGAATAAAATATTTCAATTCTAAATATACAGCTAATTCTGTCAAAATGTTAGCTATAACCTTAGAGATAGTTTGCAGAAAATCTCACAATATTTAAAACAGAGAAACATTTTAACATTGAGGTAATCCCATCCTATTTCTAGTACTAAGTACTCTTGTAGTACTCTAGTACTCTTGTAGTAAAAGACTGGATTTTTTTTTTTGCCCATCAACTTTCACACCTTATTAATGATGCTATTATTTGTTTAGGTAGTTACGTCCAGAACTAAGCACTGCAACAAAATTCAAAGGCTGGTTAAATATTACTTTAGTCTACCAAGTTATCTTTCCATAATCTGCTTTACAAGAGAAGGCCTAGCATGAAAAAACAGAGTGTGGGTGTTCATATCAACTTTGTAAGCTACCAGTCATAACAGTCATAAGTGTTGAGATAATTGGGTTGCCTTAAAGTCTATGTGGTTCAAAAAGCTTTTCAAGTAGAAAGATATCTTGTTAAATGCTTGTGCCTGAAAGGGGAGAAGGAAGATGGCAGCTGATTTATTGTCTACTGAACTAAACCCCAGTGTTTTTCCCTGTTGTAGCTACAGACGTTCAATACAGCTGCACCCTGCAGAGATGTCCAGGACCTGACTAACGGGGTTGCCATGGCTCAGGTGCTTCACCAAATGTAAGTTGATTCTTCAGCTGGAAGAAGAGGGAGTCAGTTGCCTGAAGTTTTTGTGTTTGTCAGACAAAGTTGCTTTTAAAGTAGGCAGAAATTCAGAGTGGACAGTTTATAACAGAAGATAGGTTGTGCCTTTGTATTGCTGTTTTGGGGATGAGCTAATAGTTGATTAGTGACGTGGTGGAAAAGGTGATGAGAAGATACACAAATACTGCAGTATTCAATTAATACTTGGGGGTAATTGGGTAAGGATGACATTATCTTGTTCACTTTTCCCATCAGCACTGTTTCCATGCTTCAGGCAATACATTCCTTTTTGGAATGAGAAACTAAAGATTCCAAAGGCATGGCTGTGTGTTCTTTTTTTCCTGAGGTTGTGCAATTAATTTAGATCTAAGTTCTAGGTTTTAAATGACAACTTACTATTGGTGTGGAAGACAAGAACTGTAAAACTTCAATTACAATTAATATTAGGAGTTACTTTACTTTTGATGAACTATTCTGTTGGTGTGATGAAGATTGGTAGCCTGAGTTTCAAAACTGACCACTGGTTTTGAAATTTGCATAGAGAGTTGTAATGCAAGTCTTTTTTTTGAAAGATTATCATGCTACAAGTCATCACTGGAATTTTATTGTTATTATTGGCCCAGATAATTGAAGAGAAGTCTGCATTACCACCTCAGGTTCAAAGTATTATTTTGTAATTAGTAAAAAATTACTTCAACACTATCACAATCCACCCCCCAAAAAATGAGCTCAGAAACGCTCCTGTCTGTTCGTAATGATTTTAAATGTACTTTTTAACGACATAGCTCACCCTTTTTCCAGACATAGCAAAAATTGATTTAGGGCTTGCCAGGAGTTGCTTCCCATGTATTTTGGGTATTGGGCAGCCACATGCTTTGGGCAAACTTCTTAACACCAAGTTGGTTCATGTGCAAGTGGGGATAATGATTGTCCTTTATTAGGTGCTTTGGGACCAGTGAATAAACAGTGCACTGTCAAAGTTAAATATTGTTAAATATGCTGTGATTGTACTGCTTGGCAGCTGAGTGTGTGTAAACACCTCCCTCAGCAATTCATCCTTGTTTATGCTGGCAAACTGAATCCCCTTCTGCCCAGGGGAACCAGAGACATACAAAATATACAAAATGCCAGTATTCAACTGTTTTCTTCATATGTGCCTTTGACAATTTGGAGTAAATGTTAGTTAATCCAGCCTACAAGAATAGGTACCAAACCTAACATCAGAACTATCAAAAAAAAGATGTTTCTTTACATCATTATGGTTGCTATATCAGGTATAAAAATTCAGCATGTCAAAAGCCTGCACATCTTTGTGCTCCATCCATAGCTGGCTCAGGCACACAGAGGAATTCTCCCAGCCCTGGAAAGTGCCTTAATGGAGCCAGCAGGATGGAAATTTCCTGTGACATAAGTTTATCTTGCAATCTTCAGGAATTCATGCCTTGTCAGACACTGGAGTTCAGCATCAGTTGATTTAATGGCTGGGAATTTGCTGTCTTATTTATTTAAGTCTGTGCTCACTGATTAATCATTTAATTTTATTTCAGAGATGTTGCCTGGTTTGATGCATCTTGGCTCAATCGCATCAAAGAAGATGTTGGTGACAACTGGAGAATAAAGGTATTTAAAACTGAAGATAGTGAAGTTTTTTGGGGTTGGATGTTACGACTGTCCTGAGATCTGGCAGTCCAAAACCTAAGGAATGAAGCTCACGGTTTTCAAGGATATTTGAAATGAGCTTGAACTGTCTGTTGATAGTTTAAGTGCCTTCCAGCGTTATTGGATGGGGATTTTCTGCTGTGATACTTCTCTTTCACAGAGCTACCTTGTAACCATTTTATTAGAAATTATTTGATTTAATAAAAAGTAAATTTTTTAATAAAATTGTAACCTTGTCTTTCATGTACAACGTCTAGTCCAGTAATTTGAAGAAGATACTGCAAGGAATTATGGACTACTATCATGAGGTATGGAAAAAACAATTTGTTTTTGTTCTCATCATTAAACACAATGATTATTGCTCCCCTTGACTTTGCCAAGTAGAAAAAAAAGCTGTAATTTCTTTTGAGGACCTTTTAGGCAGAAGGTGTATGATAATTATCTGTTAAGTGGGAGGTCTGAGTGAATATGAAATTAATTTGAGCAGGTGTGTTTCAGATAAGGCTCTTGGAGTATGAACTGGGAACCATGTCTCTGCCCAGGTGGATGTTGAAAGGACTGAGCTGCAGAATCCTGTTGACTTTTGTGTGTGTGTGTTCATGTTTGCTCTTGTCTAGAGAAATTTTAATCCTTTTGTACACAACAGAACAGACTCAGCAACCCCAGCATAGACTTTATGATAGTCATTTGGAAGCTGGGAGCCAAGGTAGGAATCCTCCTGGACACAGAAAGTTCGTTCTGTCTCATGCAGGGATGAGTAGAGTAGCCATAAAAGGCTGCTGTATTTTGAGTTTTAAAAAAATTGCTGAATTTCAATATTGATGTGGTTACAGTTATGTAGTGGGTATGGTCTAGAAAAACTTGCCAGATCTTGTGGCTTCCTGGTCTTGCCTGTGCTGAGCTGTGACACCAAAAGCCAGGCCCTGATGTGCTGCCAGGTCTGAGGATCTCGGGCAGGCCCAGAAGCAGAACTTCTTTAAGCTTTATGAGGAGCTTGTTGAAGGATTTAGAAGCAACTCCATCTAGAAGTGTTATTAATTCCTTCTTTTATTATGTTGCTAAAATAAATGAGTTCTTTTGTATTTGAGACCTGTCCCAGTAAGTTTTATTATTATCACTTTTTCTTGTAGAAGTGCTCAGTTAACTAAACCTGGTAACAAACTTCTAGAGCATTTTCTCTGGCTGGCTCACCGAGTCCAGATTTCCTACATGATACCAGACTTTCACGCTGTACAGAAATGGGAGTCTACTTTTTCTCATAATTGTAAAAAATTTTTTCCAGTTCCTGGGTCAGCAGATTGCAGAAGAGCTTATTCCAGACTTGACCCGGATATCCGAGAACTCGGATCCCACTGAACTGGGCAGGCTCCTGCAGCTTATTTTAGGTTGTGCAGTCAACTGTGAGAGGAAACAAGGTAGGCACTACCTTAAACTGCTCAGCAAACAGCAGACTGCCTCAGGTGGCAGTTAAGGTGGAAAAGATGTAGAAACTTCTCTTTCTTATCCGTCAACATTGTTAATTTGCTGAATGCCTCTTCTGAAACTGGAGTTCACTTAAAAGTAGAAATTCCCTGGGAAATGTCTGTGAATAAAGCTCAAAACTTCATTCAGAGTAGGTTTAAAAATATAGTCTAAAGTGTGTATGGTTTATTCATATTGTTAAAATACGTACCAAGACCTAGAACTTACTATTCAAATGCAAATACAGCAAAATTAAATTAAGCCCTTAAATTAGAAACTGCTTCTCTGCCTGCAAGGCTCAAGACTGAATCGGTTGTTTCCTCTCCCGATACCAGAACTAATCCTCCATGCTCTCATGGCATCTCTCCTTAGGCAGAGTATAAATTTGTCCAGTTAAGAGTTTATAATATTTTGTGATTGTCTGCCATATTACTGGATAGTAATGATGGTGGGTAATGGTACTCCTCTGTGTAAAGAGACCACTACTTGTTTTGAGGAAGCTTTATGGATAATAGTTTCTTCTGGATCTTTCAGCAATCAATTTATCATATTACTCAAACCCATGAGATGAACATTGTCATGAGTCACTACAAATCCTTTTCCACAGAGCACATACAGAATATCATGACCCTTGAGGAGTCTGTTCAACACGTTGTCATGACAGCCATTCAAGAGGTAGGTAACAGTTCACAGCCTGATGCTGTCAGTTGAGATGTCCAAATACCTTTTTGTAGACCTTTGTGATTTCTTTCATCCAAGTAAAGGTCAGGGAGGAGTATAAGTACTTTCCTAAATTATTTGGGAGGTCTGTGACTAAGAGACCTTAAACCCCAGCCAAAGGGTTTTGATTTTAGACTCATAGTGCCCAAACATACAGATGCTTAAGATTCTTTTGTTCTGCACAAAAAAAGGATATAGTTGCCAACCACTGATTATGAAATTCTGTCCCAGTGCTGTAGTCTTGGTCCCAGAGTTAAGCTGATTGTGTTTGTGAGGTTGCATTGTTCTGACAGACCATTCCAGCCTCTGACTTAGAAGCTTGCAGCTGCATCTCTTCTATTTTTGTCATGGTGTGCTCCTCCTCCTGTCTTAATTTGTTCTTGGTTGGATCATCTTAGTGATCCAGCTCATAGCTTAGCTCTACAGTCACTGGCTTTTGAGAGCTTCAGGACTGTGAAGCAGAGTGTGGAGAGAGGCAAAAACTAAATGCTGGCAGTGAAGAGAAGGTGGTGTGTACTTGCACCCTCGTCAAGGTAACAACGGAGTTGGTAATAAGCTTTATAACTTAGATTTAAATTGTATAGTCTTTAAAGCTGTATGTGTCCTATTGGTAGAAATTAATCCACAAAACTCGTGTTTGTTGTCTTCTGACTAATTAAACTTTCTAGAAGAAGGTCTAGAAATAATTCAGTAATTTCTGAGTGAGGAGTAAAGCCCTTTGATTGCTGGTAAATACACACTGTACATCTTTGTATCAGAGAAGTAATGTTCTCATTGTTTGTTTAGTGGCAATTAATGGGACACAAAGAAGTGTGGTAACTGTTAAATTAATGGAGTGAAATCCTGTCTTCTGGTTCATTCCAGTTTGACTGACTAGGGGGTGGCAATACCTTCAACACATCACATTCATCCAATACAATGTTACTGCAAATTTGATTCATTTTGAGAGGAGGAAGGTAAAAAATCATCTTACTGTAGATCTGTTTAAATCTTTATCAGCCATGAGATGAGGAGGAGCATTATTGATCTGTTTTGGTATATTGAAGGGATGCAATAACACAATGGAGAATACAGTTGGTACTCAGTAGACATTGAATTTACAGATCTGTAACCCCTAATTTAACCTTTTTTCCTATAACCTGTAATTGAACCTTTTTTTCCTGTGGCCTCTTTCTGTAGCTCATGAGCAAGGAAATAACGAGTCCTTCCCCATGTGATGCATCAAGTGAAGTAGAGCAGCAGGTAACTGTCTGATCTGTGTTCCTGTTGTAGATCAAGCCTAAACAGTAAGTTGTTATCTGGCCATCCCTTAAATGAAGTAATGCTGGTTTTCAGTGCTCATTAACTGAAAACTTAAGTGTTATTCTATAGCTTCCTTAAAAACCCCACAGTGACTGCTGTGTCATCTTCCTGCATGGGGTGAAACTGGTCAGTGTAAACCTACATTGCAGGGAGGGGGTCAGGCTGTTTCAGGTTCCTTTTAAGGGGTTGTGAAAATTCCTTGTAACCTCAACGCTACAAGGTGTTGCCCATAAAATGAACTTGTCTTTAAAGGGATTTGGAAATGTGACAGTACATTCCTGTGTAGTTTCCCGAGTAGTTGTGTTTCAATAATTTACTCTCTAAGTGTGATAATCATTTAGAAGGCAAGTGAAATGAACAAGGATCCTGATCTAGGAGAGTATTTACAGGTTTGTGTATCAATGTGTGCACCTAACAGCCAACTTAAACAATGGCTGTAAGCAATTGAGGCATTTTAGAAGCTGTAACTGAATATTTTGGGTATGGGCCATAGTGATTGACTGCCTTATTTTTTGAAAGCTTAAAAAAGCCTTGGAAGATCTTCAGGAAGCACTAGCAGAAAAAGAGGAGTTGGCACAAAGATGTCAAGAGCTGGATTTGCAGGTAAGAAACAGTCAGTTGTTTATTTCTTTAATATTAGTGGTGCTGCTGTTAAGATGCAGACATTTTGAAGGGCAAAGTGCATTTTGCATTGTTCAAATTTTTGTGAGAATTTGTAGCTGCTTGTGAGGGAAAAGCAATTATTCTGTACTCCAAAATGCAATTACTGGAAGGAGTTTTCTTATGGAAGTGTAAGCTGAGGTCCTGTGCCAGTTTATCTCAAAGGTTCTTTTGTCTTAGCTTAATGTTTACCCTTAATATCAGGTAGAGTTAAAACAACGTTATCATGGTTTTAAAAATTGCCCTTTTCATTCTTAGTTCCTTAGTCTTTTGTGCTGTGTCCAGAAAATCCAGTTCATGTCATAAACAGTAATTAGATTTAATCATAGGGAGATTATGCTGTTTCAATAGGAGTTGATGAATGACAAAAATTTGTAATTTATCTAAAACTTGCTAACTTTTTCTCATACACAGTTGCAATATGGAGGAGATTTCAGGATAAAAATAATGAAAACTAATAGATCCTTGCTGGCATCTTTAAACAACACTAATAATAGGCCTATTTTTGTTTCTAATGGATATAGCAGTTAATCAAGTCACTCTTGAGAGAAAGGAGAGAGGACTTCATGACAATAAAGAGAAATTTGCATTTCAATCAAGACTTTAAAGAAAAAAAAATCACTTACTAGCCACTCCCTTGTGGCACTATAATCTGAGAATAGAAAGAGTTTTATCTGGGAAGGCAATTCATGTCAGATTTGGCTCTGCACAAAGAGAACATTTGGGTGGCATCTTCTTGTAGAAGCCAGAGGGCTGTACTGGCTGTGTGAGCCTCTGGAAATGAAGACCCACAAAAGCAGAGGCCAGTTTTACATTTCTTACTGACAGTGACACTGAAAAAGCAGAATACTTGTGTCTAAAGCAGCTCAGAGCTACTTGCCATGCCCAGGAAGCTACTGCTATAATTGGATTGATATTTAATTTTCTTTTTTTCTTGGGGCAGTAGTAAGACTTCCTAGTGAAAGCAAAGATCTAAAAATGCTTGTGAGAAGAACCTGCAGGAGAAGTCCCAGGTGTTCTTCTGTTTTTCCTGGCTTTTTTTTCCAGAATTCTCTATTAATTAATCATAGGTGATACAGAGCCAGTTGCTCATAACATGGCTTGGGACAGGTGGAAAGTGTTCAAGGGAAAAGGTACTGCTGAATATAAACAGATGAGTTGATGACACCACAGCCCTGTCATGCTGTGATGTATCTTTAAAACCTTCATAGTTTCTGTTGACTCTGACACCACTTCTGTCAAGTTAAAATAATAAAAAAAAGAAAACTACCAGAATGCAACTGAGAAAAGATGTCAAACTTGCTCTGAGCTCTGTCAGATTTAATAGTTTGAATTTTAGGGTTTTTTTAAGTCTGAGATGAATGATGTTTCAGGATTATTCTGAAAGTCCAAATAATGTGCATGCTTAAGGAGTGGCTGACCCTTGAACAGGAGGCTGAGCAAGGCTCAGATGTGTTCTCTTCTCTACTTGGGTGTGTGCATGTAAATAGTAAATGACATTTGGTACATAAAAAGGAGTGAACCTAGAAAGCCAGCACCTAATGAAGTGGCAGATTAACTAAACTACTGTTTGACTTTTACATCTGTTTGACTGATAGATTTTTAAATTATGATCACAAAAAAATTGTTTTTTAATATTGTGCACTGTAGATGATATCTGTTCAATAATGTCATCATGATATGTTTTATTTTATTTATTTGAAGCCGTAATATTGACTTGACGCTTCTCGTTTAAACTAATTCTTAATAAATTCACTTGTAAGGTCTCAGTCTTCCTTGATATTTTCCAAGAGTATAAGAAAGGTAGGTTTACTTTATAATTCAGGAAAACATAACCCAAAAAAGCATATTGTCCCTGTTTAAATGCAGTCGACTAACACACGCTGCGTGCTCTTATGTTCAACAGGACGTTCAAATTAACACAGCAGCTTTCACTAGACAAACTTTAAAGGTTCTATCCTCTTAATCCTTCTGGCTGTGAAGCTGGCTCCTGTCAGTGAAGTGTTGTAGCCCCTGTGCTTAGCTGTGACACCAGGTAGCCGTGTGTGTGCTGCCAGGGTTGCATGCTCCCCCTGAGGCTGGCCAGGCTGTCCGTGCGTGTGCGCTTCGGCCGACCCCGCTTCCCGCAGCCATTCCCCGCTGAGCACGGCAGCCTGGGGTGTGCTGGCCATGCCATACTGCTTCTGGTTGTCAGCTACAGGCAAGATGGACACTTCCTGCAGCAACACTCAGAGTTTTTTGTCCACGGTGTTTTTATTGGAAGTAGCAGTTTCTCTCCATATCACTTTGTCTGCCTTTTTACCGTGGTTTCAGTTATAGAAATTTGTCTTTTTATTTAGAGGGACTTTTCCTTTAGTGCTTCATAAGTGTCATACACTAAAGCATCTGTATGCTCAAGTGTGCTCTGTAAACTACATTCTAAAACTTCTAAACGCTCAGCCTTTTTCACAAACTAATTTGGTGATGTTTTGCTGTCTTGCTTCAGTTCTTTGGACAGGTCTTACAGTGTTCATGCTGTTTTTATCTGTACTAGGTGGCTGCCCTCCAGGATGAGAAAAACAGCTTGATGTCAGAAAATGAGATTATGAATGACAGACTAGAGCAATTAGACGATTCTCTCGATGATCCAAATACTGTGGTTGCAAAAAAGTATTTTAATGCACAGTTGCAGCTGGAACAATTGCAAGAAGAAAACTTCAGGTATGAAATTATTTTCCCCCAAAATCTCTCACTTGTCTAATGTACTCTGAAAATTTCTGGTGCTCTTTGGGGCTTTCCCATCTCAATTTCTTTTGCATTAAAAGCTGTCTAGTGCTGTATACGCACATGTTAAAGACAGTCCTTACATTAAAAAGAAAAATTATCTGTTACTTCTTGTAAAAAGTACCAGTTTGTAATTGGCATAGCCCTCTAATACTTCCAAAAAAGTGATGGAAGGCAGTAAATTGAGTGCTGATTTGTGTGTCAACAAATCAAACCCTAAACCCCCAACACTACCATGTCTCTCTACTGAGCTGATTTCTCTCATCTGTTAGTCTCTCTCTGTGATCCACATTGGGAAACAAAATCACTTTTCATGTGAATCATTTATACTGATGTGATAAATTTGCAGCGTGCAATGTATTGTGATTGAACAGGTGGACAACAAAATGTTCCATGTTTATTGTAACATTTTCCCAGCTACTTAAATCAGTCATTTTCCTTTTATCTTATTTCTTTTTAATAATTCTAGTACTATACTAAATGAAACTGTGCAATAATGATGAGTTCCTAACAAAGGTACTGTTTTTGATCTGGTAGGCTTGAAGCTGCAAAAGATGATTATCGTGTCCACTGTGAAGATCTAGAAAAGCAACTGATTGAGCTGCAGCATAGAAACAATGAACTGACTTCTCTGGCAGAAGAATCGAGAGCCTTGAAAGATGAAAATGACATTCTTAGGTATGTAGCAGGGAGAGTTACACACACACATGTATTTAGTTAATGTAGTTAATGGCTAACTCGAAGGATTTTTATTTACAAGATTTTTTTGAGGTGTTACTTCTGCAGATCTTACCTGAATGAGCTCTTTGGCAAAGCAGAGGTGAAGTGCAGGCTTTCAGGGAAAGGCTCCATTGTTTGAATAACACGTGAAATTTGTCTGTGAAGCAGAATTGATGACTACAGAGCTTAAGCTTCTTCATGTGGGACAGAAAGTGGAAGTTCTCATGTAGAAAAATATATATACAGCTAGAATTTTAACCTAACTTTTGGTGTCAGCATTCTAGGCCAGATTTAGGTTAAAATCATTAAGATCATTAATAAAATGAAGATGAAACACACAGTAACCTTAATGAGAATTTAATGTAACATTCCAGCTTGTGTAAACTGTATTAAATACCAGACCACCCAAGAAATATCCAAAATAAATTGTATTGTGGAAGCAGATCTGCTATTCATAAAATAATATGAATAAAACATGGAAAGAAAAGTGGTTTCAGGTGCTTAACTTATTGGTTCTTAAATAACATCAGAAACAAATCCTAGCTATAGTTTTTTTCCATTATTGTACCACCTTCTGATGAGATCTGAATGCAGATAAACACAGATATTAAAATTCATTTTAAAATTATGGTCCCAATGTTTTCTTACCATGTAGATTTTTTTTAATGATCAGCTGACAGTTCTTGGTTGTATCTGCCAGCAATCATTTTCATAGAGCAGTTATGTTCTAATTCTGTATAATTCCCCAGGGAGAACATAGCAGGTACCAGTACTTTGAGGTGTCTGTCTAGTACAGGATGTTGTGGTGCCACGGAATTCCTCAGGGATATTTGACCCACTAACCCCTTGCTCATATTTCTGGCATGTGACTGTCAGTCTCACTTGAAGGCTGGCTGATTTCAGCTTTTATAAGCAAGTTTGTGTCAATTATACATTTAAAAATAAAGCAGTGAAATGTACCTGCTGCAATGTCGCATCTCTCTTTGAAAATAGTGAGTGTCAGCAGAGTTTGACTTTTGTAATCTTTCCTTCTGATTGCTGTTTCTACCACAAGGGCTACTGCAGACAAGGCGAGCAAGCTGGAGTCAACAGTGGAAGTGTATCGGAAGAAGCTGCAGGACCTGAACGATTTCCGCAAGCAGGTGAAGTCCCTGCAGGAGACCAACATGATGTACATGCACAACACCGTCAGTCTGGAGGATGAGCTCAAGAAAGCCAATGCAGCACGAGCCCAGCTGGAAACCTACAAAAGACAGGTAGTGCTGCACTTGTGTTTGAAAGGTTATTTTTTCCCAGGTAGCTGGGAACACCTTAACAACCCCACATTGTCCTCTTAGGATTTCTGAGTTAGGAAAGCTCCTTCATGCCCTGCTATTCCCTTGTGGGTTTTTCCCTGTTAAATCTGCAAGCTTAGCTGTAGTTGCCCTCTCAACTGATGTGAGAGTCCATAGTCTGCAGGCTTTTCTTCTTTACCCTGAGGTAATTTGTGTGCCTGGGAGAGGTTGTTCAGCTGTTACAGAGATCATTTGTAGGGAGTCATAGAATGGTTTGGCTTGGAAGGGGACTTGAAGATGATCCCATTCAAATGCCATGGGTAGGGACACCTTCCACTGTCCCAGATTGCTCCAAGCCCCATCCAGCTTGAGCTTTAGCACTTCCAGGGATGGGACACCCACAGCTTCCCTTGGTAGTCTGTTCCAGCGCCTCACCACCCTCACATAAAAGAATTTTTTCCTAGTACCTGATGTAAACATGTTCTCTTTCAATTTGAACCCATTCCCCCTGTCCTGTCACTACATTCTTACATTCTCATATTCTTACCATTCTTCATGAAAATTAGAAGTTATATTTTAATTTCTGTAGGAATTAGAGTTAAATTAAAAAAAAAACCAAAAAAACCAAAGCCAGCCAACCAAAAATCAGTATAACCCCCCCAAAACACATAGGCCCCTATCCCATCTCTGCTTCCCTAAGCTTAAGAAACCAACTGTTCTATTTTGGCTGAATTGGGCAAGAGGGACCAATTTAATGTAGCTTTTTAAAGTATCATCTTGCAACATTCCTGTGCTAAATAATGCTTTTATGAAAAGGTCCAGGAGCTTCATAACAAACTGTCTGAAGAATCCAAAAGAGCTGATAAGCTGGCATTTGAAATTAAGCGAATTGAAGAAAAATATGAAGCTTTAATGAAAGAAAAAGAGGTAAGTCCATTTAAGAGTTTATTTGAGCACCTAAATCTCTCTCAGATCATCTGCTTGAGGAGAACCTTCCTGGAAGTAGTGCCACCATAAAAATGAAGTTTGGTGCCCTGAGTGTGTGCATTCACATATAATATAGACTCATCGAATCATGAGGGTTGGAAAAGATCTCCAAGATCAAGACCAAACTAAAATGTGCATGTGTTGTTATTACTTCTGATTAATGTTATTTGGTCTTAAAAGTGGTGCAGCCTGACCTAATTCCACCTCAAATGTGTCTTTTTAGAGGCTGATAGTGCAGTGTGATGCATTAAGAGAGACAAATGAGGAGCTCCGGTGTACACAGATGCAGCAGGATCACCTGAGTCAAACAGGTACTGCTTTATCTTCAGAAACTCTTCCATTTGGATTAGAGGTTTCTTTAAGGGTGCTAAATTAAACTCCTCATGTGATTTCAGGTGAATCTCGTTTTAAAAGCCATGACAATCTTGCTGCTGAAATTCTGCCAGTGGAATATAGGTGAGACCCAAAGGTTGAGGTTGTTTGGGATGTTCATAGGAGGGGCATGACAATACTTTTGTGAAAGTTCAGTATTTACATCAGTGTGATTATTTATCCCACTCCTTGCTTCGCCCCCACCTTAGGTGTTAATAATTATTTCCCCTTACTAAAATTACTTTGCTTTTTTTCTTAAAACCATATCAGGTTGCTGTATATAAATCTGGGTTTGGAGTGACAATTTAAAACTCTGCTTACATCTCTTAAAGTTTTCAAATACTTTAAGTTATGTTTTAATAACAAATAGTATTGTTACCCCCATTATATCATTAAGTACAACCTGCTTGGCTCACTTGAAAGTTGAGAGAGTGAACAGGACTATTACTTCTTCCTCTTAGTCACCTTCTTTATTAACAGTGACTTGTTTTTTGTTGTTTTTCATTCAGAGAAATGTTTATTCGGCTGCAGCATGAAAATAAGATGCTCCTGCTGGAGCAGGAAGCATCACAAAATGAACAGATTGCAAAGCTCCAGGAAGAGCTGGAGCAGAGGTACCGGTTAATGAACGAGCTGCAAACCGAAAACAGGTGATGAGTGAAACTGCATCTTAAAATACAGCAAGAAGTGATCTCTGGAGTTTCAGGGTGACCTGTGCCTTGCATCTGTAGTGTAGGAACCTTTACTTTCACCTGTGTAATCATAAATGAAGGGTTATGAAGCAAGGAAGAAGGAAGGTGGTTTAAATGTGGTAGATCTGTGTGTACCATACCCTGAAGGAAGTATGGCTTACAGGACACTCTTCTTCACTCTTGAGAGATTCTTGATAGACCAAGAATGGATGTGAGCTCTATTTCTAGAACTTCAGACTGTTAGACCATGAATTGTCTATCAATGAATGCTAAAACATTTTACTAGAATAGGAAAACTTTTGATAGTTACATTTTCTCAAAACTGTGTTTGTTTCAGTAGAAGTTCTAGTCAAACTAAAAGCGTTTGAAATCAGTTTATTTGTGGCTTCAGTTGTGCTGGGTAGGCCCTCTGAAAAACTAATTAAATGGAAAAATCTGTCTGTGAACTATTTAGATGGGCAATAACTGTGTTTTCCTCCTAAAAGGCTCAGTAAAGAGCGTATTGGAGGATTGTGCCAGCAGATTGAAGAGATGCAAAAGACTTTACAGGAGCAGGGGTCCAAGACTGAAGGAGTAAGTGAAACATTTTGCCAGCTTTGCTTAAAGTCCTCCAGTGTAGCATCAAGTCCTTTGTTTAGATGTGCATCTTATTTTTCAGTGTATCTGAGAAATACCTCCATATCAATTGCAGTTCAATTGCAAAGCTCACGTTTTATGTGATTCCTTCTATGGAACTGTAACCCTTCTACTTTACTTTAAAAGTCCTTGGTTTTATCATTCAATGGATTTATTTGCTTTGGCTTATTTAGTCGTGCTAAGTATTCTTGGCTCATTTTTAAGAGCACTTGAATGTTGCATGGTATGAAATACTGAAATACAACTGAATTTTAACTCTCTGCTTTCAACAGTCCAGCAACCTGAAGCAGAAACTGGCAGCACACATGTAAGTAAGGCACATGCATCCACAATAGCTTATTTATACTAAATAGAACACAGGAACTGCTCAAGTCTTGGTAGGGGTGTTTGTTTCTATGCCACTGATTTGAGAGTTATGCATAAAGTGAGTTAAATATTGGTGGTGTAGTTTTGTTTACTCTGACCATGAGGATCTTGTAGTACCGGTACCACTTCACTGTCTCATCACCAGCAACATTTTAATTCTTCTGATTCTACAACAGACTGCTGAAACCATCACTCAAAGTGTATTCCACTCTCCAGAAATATTTTCAGTCCTTTCAGCAGATGTTGTTCTTGCTAAGATGATGCTGGAGTGGCTTAATTGTTAATTTTCCTGGTTTTAACTAAAGGAGAATCAATTCAGAAGTTACAACTTTCATGATATTAATATTTTCTATTCAAACCCTGAATTGCTAGACGTTGAAATATTTATTTAAATACTTCTGTCATAAAGTCTAAGCTTCCAGCTGTTAAACTTCGAATTATTTGTGAGCTTAATCTTTAGCCCAACTTTTCATTCACAGGGAAAAACTGAATGAGGTTCATGATGAGTTAGAGAAGAAAGAGGCTGATATTGCAGAGCTCCAGCCTTATGACAGTCAGAACCGTGAGTTGTTTTGGGGGGTTTTTTTGGTATTTTTTTAATTAGACTGTGCTGAGTTTCTTCTGAAACTGGACTGTGGGATACTTGTCTGGATGAGGCTTTCTCCTGCAGCTTAGCTTTAAAACTGAACTGGGGGTGTGGAGGGGTTTTGTGTGTGGTGGTAGGAAGGGAGAGGATCCTGGGGGGGTGAGGTTTGTTGAACAGTGCTCTGCAAAATGGGATTTCAGGGTCAGGTAGGACAGCTGAAACAAAAATAAGAACTTAAACCTCCTAAACTTCTACCTTCTATATCATCCTCTGTTTGAGGAATGGTGAAATCAGGAGGACACAGAAACCCTGAAAGTACCATGTCTGTTTTTATTTTGTCTTTGTTGATAATTTCTGTAAATAGCCCAGAAGATTGGAGAGCTGGAAGCAGCTTTACGAAAAAAAGATGAAGATATGAAAGCAATGGAAGAAAGATATAAAATGTACCTTGAAAAAGCAAGGAATGTGAGTGGCATGTTTCTGAACATATGCATTCCTCCCTCATAAATTGTTAAACAGATTGAGTGTGTGTGTCCCCACCTCCCAATTAAAAGCAGTAGCTACAAATTGCATTTTTAGACAGACTGTTCAACTGATGTCAGTTAAGTCTGAGAAAATAAATAGGGTTTATGCTGAGCATGAGATGCAGTAAGGATTCCTTTGTACTCTTTGCTCTCTTTTGTACAGTGTAACAGCCTGACCAGTGCCCAGCCTCTTCTCACATTCCTCCATGCAGAGCTGTTGAGAATCAAACTGACTTGTAATGCTCTTGTTTTGCCTTGCCCAGGTGATAAAAACCTTAGACCCCAAGCTAAATCCAGCATCAGCAGAAATTATGTTGCTCAAAAAGCAGATATTGGAAAAAGAGAAAATAATTGAAACATTAGAGGTAAAAATTTTACATGTATTTAAATATATTTATCTTCTAGAGTGCTCTGTTTCTGGTATTTATTTTCTGGTATTTATTTATGGTTCAAGATATTGTTTCCTAGTGATTCAGTAAAATCTGCTTTGCTGAAATTCTGAGAGGATTGTTGACAGTAGTCCAAACATCAAAAAAATATTGGGGAAATGCATCGAGTTTCACAGCAATATTGATGGGACTAGCTGGAATAGTTGCCTGAGCAGATACAGAACTCCTCAGCATGATTCAGTAGGCTGATAGGTCTGACTGTTTAAATGCTGTGGCCTCACATTCCTTTTATGTAATGACTACTAGGGAAGTATATTATGTAATAGCAATTAGTCACTGGAGGTACAGTCTTTTCAGGTGAAAAATCACTAAATTATTTATAGGTTTTCTGATACACAGCAGACCTCTTTTGCATTTACCCTCACAAATCTTCAGTACCTTTCCAAGTTCCATTTGTGTTTCTAACTGCAACGTGTGTAGTTTAGCCTCTTCTTAGAGCAGGCTGATACTTATCTCTCAGTTTTTTATGAAAGTATCTTTGTTTATACTTCTAGGCTTTGTAGTTATTTTGTGTACTGAAGCATTTCTGCTGCCTGTGTTTATTTCACTCAGTGGACTGCAGCAAGTTTATGCAGATAAAATTTGTGTTTTAACTGATGTTTGTCTCCTTGCAGAATGAACACAAAATGGCCAAGCTACGTGACTATGAGGAAAAGCTGATTGTAACTGCATGGTACAACAAGGTGGGTCAAAAATTCACTTACTGAAACATCTTTTGCTACACGTGCCAGTTAAATCTTAGTTAACCTAAGAAATACAGCAGAAGCGATTCTGTGTGCATACTAAGTAAGCATGAGAAGGATGGGTAATTTTTTTCCTTCTGTTTTTGCTGTTGTTTAAGTTGTTGTTTAACTCTTGCAGAGCCTGACTCTGCAGAAGCTGGGCATGGAAGCCAGGCTGGTGGGCAGCAGTGGCAGCTGCGGGGCCGGGCCCGGCCGCTCCTTCCTGGCACAGCAGCGTCACGTCACCAACACCAGGAGGAACCTCACTGTTAAAGTACCAGGTGCAGCTTCTGATTAAACACGAGGACATGAGGAAAAATCACATGCTAAAGTGTCCTTAAATGTTTTATACCTTCCACTTTACCTGCTTGATGAAAGAGGAGGTTAGAATGGTGGACAGCTGCAAATTACAACATCAGAACCTGTCAGGAAGGGATTAAGGTGATCAGCCAGAAGGTAGCACGTTTTCCTAGTAGATTTAATAACTGCAGCATGTACAAGCACAACTTAAAAGATTTATATTTGCCTTCAGATTCTATTGTAAATATGAAATTTGGCACTGTATATTTAAAACTTTATTTAAGTGGGTTTGGGTTAGAAAGTTGACTTTTATAATGGGAGGATGTTATGCAAAGGTGTACTTCAGAAAACTGGCAATATTGGGCATTTGGCTGTGCTCTTCTGAAAGTAGATCTAAAAGGTTGGTAACATCTTTAAAAAAACCAACTTTTTTAGAATGGAAAGTACAAATTTAAAAGCAAGAAAGTACTTGCATTTATAGAAGAAGAAAATAAAGGTGTGGTACTAGTTGTTATGTAACAAAAGACAGGATTTGTTTTGAGAGAAGCAGAATTTCTCAGTTTATTTAAAAAAAAAAAGAAAAAAAAGCAAAGCTTAAGTTGGTGCATATATACACTGAGGAAAACCTGTCTTTAAGATGTTGAATTCACTTAAGCCAAAAAAGCTTGTCTTTTCCTGGGTAAGAAAAAAGCTATTATACTAGCTCAAAAGTTTGGGCTATATTTTAAAAGTCTGGCGTATTGGTATACTGCATTTATTTGCAGAAAGGGGATTTAGGTGGGAAAGAGCCCCATTTATTTCAACCCATTTATTTATACAACCCTGTGCATGGAAATTGCATTTCCTCTTTTTTAAATGTAGTTTCACTTTGGCTATTCTGAACTAACTGTGCTAGGCAGAGGAATGAGAGATGGCTTTGGCAGCAGAGATTGTTTGTTGGCAGGGAGAAAAGTGTATAAACTGCAATAGTTTGATAGAAGATGAAATGGGGGTTGATACCTGAAATCTGTGTGCAGGAACTTGCTGTCTTTCACAAAACTTGTGACTTTATTTCCCAAATGTCTAACTCTTGATTTGAATTGTATTTTTAGGAAACCTGTTAACGTCTGTTCTTTGCAAATGGTCTAGAAAAAGTTCATTATACCCATAGTTAAAATAAAATTGCAGCAGCCCTTAAAATGAAATGAATACATTTAAATTAAGTATTTGAGGGTGCTGTACTTGACCACCATCTAATATAAAATTCAGCTTCCTGTGAGCATGAAAGCACACCTCTCTTACCATTAAGGCCATCTTTGATTTGAGAACAGGGTTCTCAATTTTACAGAATTGTAATTTTTTTACAGAATTTTTAGGTTTTGAATTGTGACATTTGGATAGTGTGTCATTTTGCCTGCCCCTCACTACAGCTTGTCCTTTGATTTCTTCCTTCCCCAGCATCTTATATTTTTAATTGTGGCATTGCATGTAATGCCAGAGAAAAGGCAAGCATTCATTTTTGATACTGAGGGTTGCTTCTTAGTTGTGGTGGTTGTTTTGCAGTGCTGTATGTATGAATAGGCATTCAACAGATTTCCTCCTTCAAAAGGCATTGTTTAAAAGCCAGTTTTGTGCTAAGTGTGGCACATGCCAGACACATGACTGTTGGAGAGTTGTCTGTGGTGGTGTTCTTCAGGACTCTATGCTTCTTTGGACTACCTCGTGGGTTTTGAGGTCTTTTATTGCTGCAGTGGTGTTAGTGGAGTTGGTGTTTTTAAGGTACAGTTTCATATTTAATCTGCCAGTGCTGTGGGTGGGAGGGAGGTGGTGGTGAGCAGTGGAGCAGGAGATTAAGTCTTAGCAAGATGCTTCCATTTCTAAAGTCTGGTATTTGGTGTGTTCTAGTGAAACGTGGAGCTGTCTCTGATGGTGTTGAGTGGGTCTCTTAACCCTCGTTCTTTGCAGCATGGAAACTTTCATGGATGTCCTTCAGATACTCGTGTAGTTGGTAGGCTTGATTTGTTGTACTTCTCCCAGTAGTGGAGCTGTGTCAGTAGTCTGTCAGGTGCTGAATAGTGACAAACTTGGAGCAAATGTCTTTGACTTACACTTCTCAAAACTGCAGACCCTGGGACCAAAAATAACCAAGAACCTCCCTGTCATTTAATTGAAAGTTTGTCTTCTGACTAGTGATGGAAGACTTTAAGTCCTGAACTACAGGCAGGGATCAGCCTATTTCAGGGCATGTTTGTCCCCAGTAATCGAGCTGGGGTTGCCAAAATGAATCTGGTTTTCAGGTATTGGATGAAATGTTGCTTATTTGGGACTTTTCCAAACAGTTAAGAGTGAAGCCTGTGCATATCACTCAAAGTTTCTTTGGGACTGAGAACCTGTTTAAAAGCAGCTGTTCTACGACTGGTTAAACCTGGGTTCTGTCCTGTGAACAAGGAACTGATGTGTGGAAATAAATAACTGGATTATAAGCCATGATGTTGTATTCACTTCAGCTCATGTGCCTCTGCAGGAAGGACCATTAGATCAGGACCATTTCAATGTTTACTTCACTCATGTCAAACCAAAAAGCTGCTAAAAACACTGCTGTGTTACAGCTGTATCCAACACATGCTCTGTCAATCCATGTCCTTTGATGCAGGAGGAACAGAGAGGCCCCTTGGCTCTCCTGAAAAATTTGTACCATCCCATCAGCACAGTTCAGAGCAGACTCAAATGTGAGGTGAAATCACTGAATACTGCTGAAGTTTAACAGCATTTTTAGGAATTTAGCCAGTTTCCAGTAAAACGGGTAATGTAGATCCAAAGAAACAAAAAATATGTTCTAAATGACATATCATTTGTTAATTATTTTTTATATAAAATTAATTACTATGGAAGAGAAGTGTTTTATAGCAATAATACAAAATATGGACTAGTGGGTTCTTTTACTCAAGATGGGTCAGGCAGCAGTTTTGAGAAGATTCTTTTGCAACAACCTTATTATATAGTGGATTAAGAAACATTCACTGAAAATAATTTTCACCTGATTTTTTTTGTTCATTAAAGTATATATATATATGGGTATTCTATTTTCTAAGATACACACTTACTTGGAAATAAGTAATATAAGCAATACTGATGTTCTATTTAGGTAGCCATAAATAGTTTAGAAATTAGAAAATGAAAACAATTGTTTAGGAGTTGGTAATGTCTAGTACAATAATTTTCTTATTTGTTTCTTTTTCCCCATCCCCTGAAACTGGAGTTAAGGTTTTCAGTGTATCGGTGTCTACATCTTCTGTTTAAAACAAATGTAAACACTGTCTTGCATAGAACTTGAAAAATTGCACTAATTTTTAAACTTTCGGTTTTATTTTTTTCTTTGGGAAAAATCCTTTTATATTCACATAAAGATTTTTAAAATGAATTCTTTGTTGTCTTTATTCCAAGCTGTGTATTTAATGGTCCCTAGATGGTGTTTCTGGGCAATGCATGACCTGGTTCTGCACGTTGGTACATTTACACCATCTAAAATACCCTGTTTCAGGATAGACATGTATTATAGTGAGGCTGTGGATTTAGAGAGTTGTGCTGCTCTCCTCTGCTCTTTCCAGTTCATTCCTCCCACCCAAAGCTGGTTCCCTCAGCTCACAGAGAGTTGTCTCAGAGCTGGGCAAGGGAGTTGTGAAGTGCAAAGGTTAAACCTCTGCAGCTGAGCTGTGAAGTGACCTCAGTAATTATTGCTGCTGAGGTAGGTGAGGGCCTCTGCCTGTTCTCAGCCCCACCTGAGGACACAGAGGATAGGTACAGCTCTAAATCACTGTTCTTGCTTTTATTCAGAAAACTGTCTGCCCTGTCCATCCTGCTCTGCAGGTGATTTATGTGCTCCATTCTTAGTCCCACTGTCACCACCCCCAGCCCAGAAGTGCTGTTGGTAAAGAGCTGGCAGCCTTCAGCCCTCCAGAGGTAAGCTCTGAGGATGAGGAGCCCAGTTATTTCCCTGGTGTGGAAGGGCCTGTCCCAGAGAGTGTTAAGCCATTATGGAAGAGCTGCTTTTCCTGCTTTCTGAGGACATAAAAGCAGTTTCAGGCACAGCACCAAAACGTGCAGGTGTGTGAGGGAGGAGGTAAGAGGTGCTCAGCTGTGCAGGAATCCTGAGCCGAGCTGCAGGATGTGTTCAGTCCTGACCCTGTTTGCTTGCAGCTTTCTGGCAGCTCCTGAAGAGCCAAGCACTGCAGCAGGAGTTTTGTGTGTTCAGGTGAGGGATGTCCCTGGAAGAGGAGTGCAGGATTAAAGCCCTGAGGGCAAAGGAAAGGAGGAGCTGAGGTCAGTCGTGTGTGGTAGATGGTTTAGGCAGAGGGGGTAAAATATTCAAGAGGCCTGTGAAATGGATTCTTCTTTTGGAATTTAACTAACCCAGCAGGGGCCTACAGAGGAAGCTTTTGGATAGAGCAGCAGCTTGGGAAAGGAAATGGGAACCTGAGCAAAGCACTGGGGGGAGAAAAGTACCACAAAACAGTCAGATGTCACCTGTGAACTGGAATTGTTTTGGGAGTAATAATCACACAGCAGAAAGTTACCACTGTTCCCCTCCCCTGTTCCCAGTCAATTCCAGGCATGCAGCCCACTTGCAACCTTCCCCTTCAGCTTCTCTCAGAGAAGAGAAAAAAAAGGAGATGGGTCTAGAGAGTCAAATGACTTTGTTACTTCTGCTGGAGAGGGGAGGTGTGGGAACCTGTGCCAGTTGCAGGTTGGGGGGCAGCTGGCATGAGGAGAGGAGGGGTGGAGGGCTGGGGCTGACCATGATCTCCCTAGGAGTGAGATGAGACAAGACTGCATTTAATAAATGGACTGGTTTGTGTCCCCTCACATGTCCTCATTTCTCCACCTTACGGCTCTGTGCAACAGCCTCAAGTACCAGGAACAGTATCTCAGTCCAAACTCTTGTTTCCACGGGCACAGAAAATCAGAGGAGGTGGCAGAACCCCCCACCCGGTGCTGAAGGAGCTGTGCCAGAAGCTTTGTTCACCTGGGAGAAATTTGCTTCCTCTAGGAAGAGGTGAGCTGTACTCCAGGGAAAATTGAAAAGAGGAAAAGTTGCTCTCTGCTCATTTCCTCAGCAGGAGCTGGAGCTGCTTGTTCCTGGTGCTGTACTGATTTCCTCAGTTCACATCCTGCTCCTGGGAGCTGCAGCTTCTGCCTGGAGGCTTCAACAGGTTCCTTGTGCTGCAGCTGTTTCCCAGTTCAGTGCATTTATTAATGTTAACCATTGGTTGCCAGTCTTGGGACTCTATCATTGTGTAGATGATGGCTCCAAATAGTAATTTGTTGCTGTTCTTTCCCAAGGCAGCCTTTTCCTCGTTAGACTGTTGAGGGCAGCTTAACCTCATTGTGTGTTGCTGGAGCTCACCCCACTGCTCTTGGACACATCAGCCACTCCGTGATGCTGGGCAGGTAAATAAGGAGGATTTTGTATATTTTAATTCCAGCTGTGCTGCCAGGATCATTTTTTCCATCACTTCTGTAGGGATTGCCTTTGCTTTTACAATGCCAGCCTCCTGCAGTGCAGGGGCAGAGACACAGGGCATGGCCAAAGCCCACAGCCCATGCTGGACATGGCCTGCATGGTCTTCACTTTGCAGAACACTTCACGACACAAAATTGCTTTGATAAAGATTTATTGATGTATGAGACAGGTGTTAAAGAGTGACTTTTTTTAGAGAAGTATGTATTAAGGAAATGTCAAAGTAATACTTGTGTTAATGTTATAAAACAAAGGCTGGTATTGCTCTCCCACTGTAACCAGCCACAGCCTCAACAGTGCAGTCTCTAAAGTGTCCCTCATTTTGCCAAGGTGAGCCATGGCCATCTGTCATAAAATTAGGAAAGCCCCAAGCCCCTCATTAATTAACAGTGCCATAGGGCAAGCCTAATAATGCCCTGGTAGCTCCCAGGCTGATCCCATGATCACATCATCATGGGATACAGAGTGCAAGATCTAATTGTAAAAGAAATGATTTTGCAATTGCTTTGAAAGAAATAAACCAGCCAGCCTCCCCCTGGAGCTGTCAAGGGCTTGTTTTCAGCACCCTTGACAAAGGATTTTCCCTGTGAGGACAGTGGCCAAGGCTTCCCTACCGAGGCACAGCACAGATCTTGTAGGGCTGTGGGCACATTGCAATGCCTATCATGGGCTGGAGGCTGAGGGTGGTGTCTGGGGGTGCCTGGAAGGTGAATTTCTGGAGCAGGGATGTGAAGAAGAGGAAGAGCTCAGCACGGGCCAGTAGCTCACCCAGGCAGGAACGCTTCCCTGTGGAGACAGCAACCCACAGCATCCTCAGACTGCTTTTGCTGCTGAAAATGCTTCTGCCTGCCCTTAGGACCACATTCCAGCTGTGTTACCCCATTCCTGGATGAGTTTTGCAACCCAAACCAAGCTTCCCAATAATAACTTTGGCATTACAGCATGGTGTGCCCCCAAACTGCATGACTTTATGAGGACAATTCACACACACAACCTGGATGTGCCCATGCTGGGAGAGCTCACCAAAGAGAGACCAGAGAAGCTGTGGTGCTGGTGTGGGAAGCAGGTGCTAAAAGCAGCCTCCCCCTGGAAGTTGCTGGCTGGGGAACCCTGTGGTGGCAAGAGTGAGGCTCCTGGTGAGCTCAGCCACATGGGAGCAGCAGCACAGGGTAATGCTCTTGCCTCAGTGGAGCTGTTCCTAAGGTCTCTGGAATTTACATGGTTTATTATTCATTCTCATTTCTCTTCTGTGTATGTGAAAAGGTTCCAAGTGTGGTTGTGGTGCTTTGGGGAGGCCATGGGAGCATTTTGAGCAGCACCTCCCAGGGTACATCTGCCCTTTCCATTGATGTTTTCCTCTCTGTCTCCGCCCTGCAGTTGGAAACCCAAGCCCACATGTGCACCATAATTCAGCAAAATTAGAAAAATGTACCTGTAGAAAATGGTAGAAAATATTCATTTTTCCAGAACTTCCCATCCTTCAGGAAATGCTCAGGGTTAAAAGTATCAGGGGTTTTCCACTCATTCTTGTCAAACAGCAGAGAGGTTAAATTTGTCATTAAAACAGTGCCCTAAGAGGGAAAAAGAAAAAGAAATCACACTTTCTCTGGCACTGACAGTAGGAGGGACAGTTTTATCTTCCAGTCTCCTCTCCATGAAGAACATCCTGAGTCAAATTCTACTGAAATTATTTGTGCAACACCCCACTGCAGGTCCAGATTTTCTACTTCTAGTCTGTTTGGAAGTGCAGTTACATAACTGCATTTTTCCCTCATCAGCATTGTTTTTATCTGTTGTAATCTTGGGCCATCTCGTGTGTGTGCATGTGAAAGTCCCTGTAAGAGCTGGGAGCTGTGCCTCAAGGGTGTGTGTGGGGCTGGGACACCAGTCAGGGAGCTGGGGAACACTGGATGGCAAAAATCCATGTTCAGCAGGAGTGGACTCTGGACAGGGCAGGGACGCTGTCTGTGCAGGAGGGACCTGGCCTGGCACCGTGCCTGGGGAGCTGGGAGTGTTCTGGAGTCCCAGCACTCCAGAGTTCACCTTTGGGATGTAGTAGCCATCCAGGTAGGTGTCCTTTGATGCCATTCTTGGCACATTGAAAGGGATAACGTTGCCTTTCCTCTGCACTTCGTGGATGACGGCGTTGGTGTAGTGCAGGTTGTTCCTGTCCTCCAGGGCTGGTGGCCGTGCCTGGCCAATGACCGCATCGATCTCGGCTTGCACCTGGGCTGGGGGAAAAAGCATCAATGAGCCCAGGGAAAAAAACCTTGGAACAATAAAAGATTATTGCTGTAAGGGTCTACCAAGGGACCTGGGCCACTGTTTGCACCTCTCATGTGAGTGTGGGGACATTCCCAACTGGTCTCTCACAAAGCTGCGAGGGAAAACACTGACTTATTGCTACGTGTACCTTGAATTTCTGGATGTGTGGCCATGAACAGCAGAGCCCAGCGGAGGGTTGAGGATGTGGTCTCAGTCCCAGCAAACATCAGGTCGAGGGCGCAGGACATGAGGTGTTCCTCCCGGAAGGTGTCACTGTCACGGTCCTTCACGAGAAGGTGCATTAGTGCCACAGGAACAGTGAGGGTGTCCTGGCACCAGACTTGGTCCAGAACACCCCAAGGATTTTGGCAGAAGCTGCTGACCCCCTGCATCCCCATCCTGCTGATGGGTGGCCTGAACCTGATGTCTGTCCTGAGCTCATAAAAGGCCACACAGGCAGCTCAGATGGAGAATCTGGGCTTGTTTCCCATCCCTTCTGATTTCTAAGCCTCACTTCAGGAGGGTTTTCTCCCCATTGCTGACCTTGGAGATCTCCAGCAGGTAGCTGTCGATGTAGTCCCGGCACTCTGAGGGGTTCCATTCCTCCTTGTGTTTGTTGATCTGCTTTTGCATAAAATCTTTCAATAACCTCCAGTTTTTAAAAATGGTTTGGTGGGCTCCAGGTAAGTACTTCATTATAGATGGGAAATTGTTGTACAGCTTTGAACACAAAAGGAGAAAGACAAATTGAATAAAAGACTTTAAAAACTCTTCTGACATCAAGACTTTAGCCTGCGATTGCACTTGCTGAATTTCTGGACCTGGTGGAAACAACTCAGCTCCAGAAGAGCAGCATTCTCATTGTGGGGTAACTTGTGTGTTACCCACTATTTCAGTGGGCAGATTGGCAATCAGTGGGCAGGACAAGTGATTTTGGGTGAGAGAGAGCAGCACAAGCATGGCACAACTTAAACAGAAGGAAGAAAAAATGACAGGCAAATCTACCCTGTGCAAAAAAGGAACAGGGAATGACAGGTTTGGTGATGACAACACTGTGACTTTTGAGGTTGACTCCAGAGAAGAAACTATGGCCCTGGATTGATGGCAGGAGGGCTGTACCTGGCTTGTGATGGCTCCATGGAGGACAGCCATGTCATTCATCAGCTTCAGCAGTCTTTGGAAATCCTCATCATGGTATTCAAACCGATTGCCAAAGATGAGGGAGCAGATGACATTTGAAATACCATTAGTGATTTTAAACTGAGGGTTGAAAGGATTCCCTGGAGAAAAAAAAGATCAGTTCTCTTCTACTCTTCTCAGGAAAGACCAAAACACGTGTCAGAGGTAAAATAGTCAAGAAGTATGATGAAATGAGTGGCCCCTAATGGGCACTGTCCTATGTCAGTGCTTTCCTGGGGTGCCTGGCTTACCCCATGAGCTGGCCAAGCTTGGCAGGGCAACCCCAGTGGTCCCAGTTCAATCAGCTTATGGAGATGTTTGTTTACTTTGGAAAGCAAGGTCTGCAGGATGTCATTTGAATTCATTGGAAGCATCAGTGTTTATGCATACATGGTATTTCCCAGAGAGGAGCAGGCTGAAGGTGGGCAGTGAATAATGCTCTGTGTGTGCCTGGCTGCATTCCCCAGCCAGTTGGAAGGCAAAGCACCTGTAGGAAGGAGCAGGGATGCTGGCAGGGTTGTGGCATCCCTTGCAAGATGGGGTATTTTTCAGCATGCAGTGAAATTATGACAAGCCCTAACCAGTTCCTGCCTCCACAGCTGCTGAGGGCCCTGGCACTCACCCTGTTCATCTCTAAACGCATCCACGAGGTATCTGCACTCCTCCTGGATGCGCTCCTCCAGGCTCCTCTTCCCCAGGCCAAAGTTTCGGAGGGTGGTCAGGGTGACCCCTCTGAGTGAACCTCGCCGCTTGTCCCCCCCCCCCTCTGTGCCTTCCACAGGTGCCCGCTGGAAGAGATCAGTCCTGGCAGGAACATCCCCCATGAGCCAGGGCTGATCCCCCACGGAGGGAGAAAAGCTCCAGGGCTCTGCCTTGTCTCCATCTGTCTCAGACCTCTGCAGGGTCAAGGTTAGACCTTAGAGCTGAGGGATAACTCACCGATCTTGTTGAAGACCTCCTCGTCAATGGGAATGTCGGGGCGCTCCATGAACTTGTCCCCTTGGTTCACGAGCACTTCCTTCACCAGCCGCATCCCGTTTACCATCACAAACTTCATGCTGCCCATTTGCATACCAAAGATGTCACCGTATCTTTTACTCAGCTGGGAGGGGACATAATTAAAAGGGGTTTTCATTTGCAATGGATGTTCCTGGTGAGACCAGGACACCCCTGTCAGGGGACATGGGTAAAAATAAAGGAAGAGGGGGAGGGGGGGACAGAATGTGTGCACTTTGCCTGAGGGCAGAGTCTTTTTTCTTTCCTCTTTTCCCAAATCAGTGATCAGGAGATGGTGCTAATTGGCCACAAATCAAATAAACCTCACCAAGTTTGATTTTTCAGTCCTGTGTTTTTTCAGTTTTTGTTTCACCCCATTCCAGCCCCCACTCAGACCTGTAGGGTTTGTACATCTGTGACTGCACCTGTGGGATCGTGCTGTGACCTTTGCCCATGGAATCACTCCACACTTGTCACCCTGCTTGTACTCAGGTAAACGTCACCGATGAGGGCAAACCTCCTGCCTGCCTTCAGGACCTGTGGGGTTTGGGTTATCCCTTTCCCTGCATGGCCAGGGATGTGTAGCTGCAATCCCTCCATCCCTTCCCCATTCTGCTCACCACCCACATACCTTCTGCACCATGACCAAAGGATCTTTGAAATCTAAGAGATAGATGTGCCCCAAAAAGGGAAGGCGGAAGGGGGTGGGAGGGAAATCCTTTGGATTTCTGTTCTTCATGTAGTCTGCGATGAGCAGGAAGACGAAGAGAAAGATGAGGAATGTCTGGAGGGAGATGTTGTCCCAGAGGAAGTGCAGCATGGCTGGATGGTGGCACTCTGCAGGGACGTGTCCCACAGCAGGTCAGGCAGGTTGAGCTCACAGGGCACCACTGAGGCTCCCAGGGCCAGGGGGAGACGAATGATCTGCTGTGGGTACAAACACAGGACAGCAAGGAGTGGCTTTTGCTGCCTGCTCTCAAAGCTACATTCAGACTCCTGCTTTCCCAGCTTTCAGAAATTATTAAACCCCTTCTTGATTAAACTGAAACATTCCCTCTGATCTGATTTTTAAAAAATCACCCACCACAAACCAGAACACCCCCAGCTTCCCCTTTCCCCTCCAGCCTCCCCTCAGTACTTTACTAAACCCCAGTGCTCCATGCACTTGCTTAAAGGACAGACACTTTGTGGGATTGAGATTAAAACCTGGCAGTTTCAGCGTGCTGTTCCCACAAGCCCATCTCTCAGGATGACCCCGCTCCCTCCTTCCCGGGTGCCCTCACCGTGCTCCGTCCCGGTTTCAGCTTCTCATTGCCAGGGAGTCTCCAGCTGCTACGAGAGCCTCACGCTTTCCTCGTTTACAGCAGCTCTCTCCCTGGAACGAGGAGTTCCAAGCCCCAGGTCTCAGGGGACATCCGAGATAAGGTTGCATAAACCTTTGGCAAACCATCTGACTCAGTTTTGTGTTTCCGTGTGTCTGGGTGACGTGGGCTGAAAGTAAACAACTGTCCTGGAACTCCACAGTTCCTAAGCACCATCATTTTCTGATCTCCACCAGACGAGTGCAGGCAGAGCAGCTGGCTCTGACCATGCCTTGAGCTCTCCAGCCATCCCTTCCCACTTTCCTTGTCCTTTGGGTCATGGCCCGCAGCGAAGCTGCTCCCAAAGCCCCGCAGAGCTCATGAAGGTGCTGAGAAGCCGATGCAGATGCCCAGCTCTACAGGCTGGGGCCCTTTGGTGGTAGCTGGCAGCAGAATGTGCTGCATTTTCCCACCCAGGAGCAGCTCTGGGTTAGGGAGGTGCTCATGCACGTGGACCACATGGAATTTTGATGTATATGTTGTGTTTTACTCTGAAAGAAGCAGGGAGCAGCAGCACTTTGACCCTGCACCACGTGGCTCAGTACAGCCCTAACCAGCTGCCACCTCCTGCTCTGGGGGATGTTTTGGGTTCCTTTTCTCTCTTTTGGGGGCATCACTTGTGGCTGTTGGGATGGTCCAGTGCTGATGACAAGGCACAGAGGTGTAGAAGAGCCACTGGAGTGATGCCATACACGTGTTCTCCATAACCCTTACACTTGGGAAGCTGGAGAAGCCAAAGCTGTTCTATTGTGGAATTTAAAGGGGAGAGGCCTGTTTTTGAGAATATCTCTTCTCACCTCTGGTTTTTAAGCACGCTTAGGCATGAGCCCCTGGAGATGCACGTGTTCACCAACAGTGACATGAGAGGATCTGCTTGAAAATTAAATAAATTCATGACTCCTGCCTTTAAGGTATGGCATCATTGCATTTAATTCTGGTATGTTTCCCCACACGATTTAAAAAGAAAAAAAAGAAGAAAAAGAAGATGACTTCAATAATTTATTATCTCCAGGAGTAGGGGAGGAAACCCCAAAGTAATGAAGAAGCACAAGTTGGAAATGAAGGAGAGAAGAGATCAATATTTATTTGTTAAGCCAGTGCAAATAATACAAGCTGTAGCCAGAGGTCAGACCTACAGCAGAATGAATACAAAAATGGAGAGAAACCAGTGCCTAGTCCCGAGTGGCACTGAAGACTTCATAGGTGGAAAAAAAAGTCCCTGGATCTTTTATGTTTTCTCTTTTACAAAGACAAAAACACAACATGGGAGCCTGTGACTGTGAAACAGTAATTAAAAACGCAATAGGATTAAAGTGATCAGTCGGAAGGACAGCTCAGTGACAGAATCCCCGTGTGCCCGGCGTGGCAGGGATGTGATGTGCAGAGGACTCTCCCCTGTGGCATAAATCTGCCACTGCACAGCGATTGCTTTGTACCGCAGCAAAGCCGCTATTGCCGGGGACAGAGGAGAAAACCGGTGGAAATGAAACTCGCTGTAATCCTCTTTTCCTGTTAACTATTCTATATCCTACGTGGGTACCCACAGAAAAGTCACTTTTGAAAGGTGAAAAACAAAAACAAAACAAAACAAAACAAAAAAAAAAAAAAAAAAAACAAGAGGAAAAAGAATAATTTTTGCTGTGACTAAAGTCCAAATTGAAGCACACTGGAGACAGCATTTCTAAGCATAAATGCTTGGTCACATAAATGGAAAAATTCTCTACAAGTTGCATATTTAATTAACTCTTATCCAGAGAGACCTGGCACAGGAAGAAGCTGTGTCATCATGCAGGGTGCCCTGTCCCCAGCCACTTCCTCGGCTCCATGTCACATCCATGCTGGTCACACACAGACACAAATCTTTGCCAGAAACAGAGGGGAAGTGCTGAACTCGTGACTTCCCACCACAAAGCCGCTGTTCCAAAACTTCCTTCCTGAGGGCCAGCGCTGAGCCACCAAGGGCATGACCCTTCCAACACTCTCTGCTGTTCCCTTTCTGCTGCTCTTCAGGTGAACTGCTCCCCAGCAACCCCGGGGGATTATTTTATTGCAGCTTTTCTGATCTGTATTTTACTAGCACAACCCTTTTTCTTTTCTAATATAAAATTGCTCTATCATATTTTTATAGCCCTTCCAGACCTGCTGGAAGCACAGCTCCTTGTGCCATCCCACCTGATGGTAGAAGCTGCTTCTACTCCCCTGTAGCCTCCTAATTAAAATTTCCATATATTCTTTGGGGTCCTAAAAAACGCTTGCTGCTGCTGCAGAGAACTCTGCTTAGATATTTTTTTATCCCTGGAAGTGTCCAGGGCCAGGTTAGATGGTGCTTGAAGCAACCTGATTTCGTGGAAGGTGTTTTTTTCCATGGCAGAGGGGTTGATCTTTAAGGTCCCTTTCCAGCCAAACTGTTCCTTGATTCTGTGATTTCCATCAGACAGCAGCAATGTGGTGCTGCAGGGAGTGTCCACCACACTGAGCCCAGACCCACCTGAGGCTCGGGATTGCCTGTGGCCACTGAAATTCCAAATTGATGCTGAGTCACAAGTCCAGAGCTTGTGTCCAAGGCCAGCTGCTCCCTCTGAGCAGGGACACCTCAGGAGCCCTTGGCTATTTGGGTGCCGCAGCATCAGGGGCTGCTAAGTGATCTCTGGGTGATGGACATATTCCCTACGGAAAAGCCAACATCAAGCCATGCTTTTGTAGCTGGCAGACACCTTACTGGGAATTGCTGACAGTGGGAATTAGGTAATAAGGCCTTTAAATCCATGTATTTTGTCAGATTGGTAGTGGGGAGCAGGAATGAGGTGAAGGGAAGAGCCACAAGGGTTGTGTTCGTTGCAGTGTGCAGGACAAGGCCCTTGTGCCCTTCCCCTGCCACCCAGATGCTGGGACCTCCGGGGCCCCTCATTTCAGCCCAGAATCTCAGGTGTGGTGAGGAGAAGGGATTTTCCCAGTTTGTGGGGCTGCAGTGGGGGTCTGGGGCAGCCCCAGGCCCGGCTCAGTCTCGGGGCACGGCACAGAGCTGGAAGGGTTTGGGGCAGCGCGTCAGGCTGAGCGTGAAGGCGAAGGACAGCGCGGCCGCTGCTGGGGCCTGGAAGGTGAACTTCTGCAGCAGGGCTACAAAGAAGATGAAGAGCTCGGTCCTGGCGAGCTGCTCCCCGGGACAAGCCCTCTTGCCTGGAAAAGGAGCACAAATAACCCGAGAGAGTCCCGAGCGAGCTCCAGGCACCTCGGAGCCTCCTCTGGCCTGCGCCGCCTCGCACAGGCTGCAGCAGCTTTTCTTCCTGGAAAGGTTAGGTGGCAATGTTCACCCACACAATCTGCTCAAACCTTCCCCAGAAGTTTACTGCTGAGCAAACTGCGCCTGTTCCGAGAGCCGAAGAACGGAAACAGTCTGAACAACCCAGTTATGCAAGAAGAAAAAGCCTATTTTTTTTTTTAATTCTTTTTTTTTTTTCTATCCTGCAGTAACAAATTGATTTCCTTCCCGCTCCGAGCAGCCTCTATTTACCGTGAGCGGGATTTTCACTGTGGGGATGGGCTGGAAGCCGGACAGGAGCGGTACCCCCTCTCTATAAGCAGTGTCTTGGGGGAAAGATAAAAGCTTTACAAAAAGAAAAGCCACCTCCCCATCCATCATCCTACCTGCAGAGAAGGGCAGAAAAGCCTCCCGCCTCCTGTACTGGCCGTTTTCCAGGAAATGTTCAGGATTAAAGGTGTCTGGAGTCTCCCACACGTTTTTGTCGAACATTATCGAAGTCAGGCTGGTCATCAGGGTGGTGCCCTGCGGGAGGTGGAGAAAAGGGGCGATTACGCGGCGGAGAGGAGCAGACGTGTTGTCAGACTGGCTTATTATTAGCTCTGTGAAATACACTAAGGGCAAAACGGGATTTTTTTTCCCCCCCCCCTAAGCCACGTAATTAAATGAGGGTGAAAGTCTGCAGGATTGTTCACTTGTGTGTGCCTTTACATCTCACCAAGTGTGGATCTGCACCCTGAGCTGCAGTAACAGGTGATGTTAATGCAAACTAACTTTAAATTGGTAGCACTGCATTCCCATAGGAACTAGAAGCAATTTAAGCAAGTAATTTCTAATCGATTTGTTTAAATGTGCTTTTTTAGGACAAAATGAAACTGATCTGGTTTATCTCCACACTCTCCATCATCAAGAGAAATATTCTAATCAATGTGGAGGAAAATGCCTGGATTTTTTTAAATTTGCCTCATTGCAACGAGTCATATAGAGGGAATAGACCAGTTATCTATAAATCCTGTATTTGCTTTTGTAATTGCAGAACAGTGTGTGTGAAACAATACTTATCACATGCCTTTCATCAAGTGCTACTTTTAAAAGATGATTATTAATATTGTGTAGAGTTAACAAACCCAAACTGTTTGCTTTCCTATGTTTCCTAGTTCTCTATTCCCATAATATGTTGAGGGTGTCTTTTACAAAATTTAAAGCATAAACCTTTTAAAATTGGAAATTACAGCCAGCACCATAAGGATGTCACAATTCTCCTCTGTAAGGAGGTGAGACCCTAACAGCCCCACAGAGTCCATCAAGAGGGCTTGTATTTTCTATATAATTGCAATATTTCTATGAGATTCTGCCAGTTGGTTCCCCTCCAGGTGAGATTTGGGGCTTGGGCTGTGAAGACCCTGCTCTGGTGGGACAAAGGTTGGTAGGATGAGGGCTGATGGGACAAAGGCCAGTGGGATGAAGGTTGGCGGGATGAAGGCCAGTGGGATGAAGGCTGGTGGGATGAAGGCTGGTAGGATGAAGGTTGGCGGGATGAAGGCCAGTGGGATGAAGGCTGGTGGGATGAAGGCTGGTGGGATGAAGGCTGGTGGGATGAAGGCTGGTGAGATGAAGTTTGGTAGAATGAAGGTTGGTGGGATGAAGGCTGGTGGGATGAAGGCTGGTGGGATGAAGGTTGGTGGGATGAAGGTTGGTGGGATGAAGGTTGGTGGGATGAAGGTTGATGGGATGAAGGTTGGTGGGATGAAGGCTGGAGGGATGAAGGTTGATGGGATGAAGGTTGGTAGGATGAAGGTTGGTGGGATGAAGGCCAGTGGGATGAAGGTCCCCACACACTTTGGGCAGGTGGAAGCCAGCCAGGGTGGTGTCGCTGGTGGCCATGCGGGGCACCCCCAGTGGCACCACGTTGCCCATGCGCAGGACCTCGCTCAGCACGGCGCTGGTGTAGGGCATCTTCTCCTTGTCGGCCATTGAGGGCTGCCGGCACTGCCCAACCACGGCGTCAATCTCCTGCTGCACTTTCTCTACGGGGAGCAAAAGAAAATTCAAAATATCCCTCCTCATAGAACTTGTAGGGTTGGAGAAACCCTCTAAAATGATCTAGTCCAACCATTAAACCAGCACTGCCAGGCCATCACCAAACCATGTCCTCAGGTGCCACATCCACACTCCCTTTGAACACTTCCAGGGTGATTGCACCACTCCCCTGGGCAGCCTGTTCCAGGGCTGGACAACCTTTTCAGTGAAGAAATTTTTCCTTATATCCAACCTAAATCTCTCCTGGCACAACCTGAGGCCATTTCCCGTTGTCCTATCACTTGTTCCTTGGGAGAAGAGACCGACCCCCACTTGGCCACACCCTCCTTTCAGGGTGTTGTAGAGCATGAGAAGGTGCCCCCCCTTTTTTCTGTGCTAAACACTCCCAGTTCCCTCAACAGCTTCTGCTAAGACTTGTCTTCAAAAGGTTCCCAAGAGGATACCTGGGGCACAGGCATACCCAGGATGTGGCAGAGCTGGGATAACTCTGTTCCCTGAGTTTCCCTTACCAAATGTTGGGCTAAGCAAAGGACCCCACAGTGGCCCTACCCTGAATGTGGGGGTACGCGGCCATGTAGAGCAGAGCCCAGCGGATGGCGGTCGCTGTTGTCTCAGTCCCAGTTAAGAACAGATCCAAGGTGGAGCACAGCAGGTTTTCCTCATGGAAATAGGAGCTGGTGTCACCCTTAAACTTGGAGGAAAAACATGGCAATGAAAACTCTTACTCTGGAAGAGATGATTTTAAAACCCAATCCAAAATCACCTGTGTGTAACTGAAGTCCTGCTGCTCCTTTATTATCTACCCCTGGACTTGGAAATCTCCAGCCTTTACTTTCACTGGATTTCAAGCCCTATGGACTGTTTTGAAAGACACCCTGGTTGCTGTAAAGTGGCTCTTGAAAGCAGGTAGCATTTTTAAATGTCAAGTTTCACAATAGCAAACACAGGCCTGCGAGTGCTCATAGAAACACGAACATGTTCCCTGAGAGTCCTCCTACGCCGTGTGACAGAACGAAAAAGGGAAGAAGACAAAGTGTAAATCCTTTCAAATGGAAAAAAAGAAAAAAATCTGTGTGTTTTCAAAGTGATCAGGCTTCTGCTGCTGCTAAAGTTTGATGTGGCAGAGGTAGGGAGGGGAAGGCAATGTGTGAGCAAGACCTCCCCTGACAAAACAGCCCTGAATCTTTTCTGGATCATTCTATGGGTTAATCTTTAGGTGGTTTTAGTTATTTCCCTCCTACCTTTTCTATTTCCTTCAGGTAACAGTCAATGTAATCTCCTGCCTCGGACTGGTCCAAATCCTCCTTGTGCTTTGCAATCACACCTTTCACAAAATATCGAAGTTTCTCCCAGTGCCTGAAGATTTTCCTGAAGGGCCCTGGCAACCATCTCATGATCAAGGGAAAAGCATTATAAAGCTGGTAAGAAATCAAACAGAGCAAAAGAGAATTTCTTGAGTTAGAAAAGAGCAGGTATCATAGTTGAGATACTCTCAATTAATTGATTAACTCTGCTTGCTACCATGAAAAAAAATCATCCTTGGTATAACAGTCCAATTTGTACAGATTTACTTACACAGGTGTAAACAAGTGCAAACAAAATAAGAATTGGACTGATATTTTCTGCTGATAAAGTTCTCAAATACTGACTGGACAAAGGTGCCCCCTAACGTGAGGTGGCCACAGGTGAGATGGATGGAGATGAGCCCCTTAGTGTGACCCCACAGAGGGGACGGAGACCAGATGTGACCCATGATGTGAAAATCTATCACCAAATCCACCTATTTTGGTTCTAAACATGAAATATTAGTTTTTTTCATAAATAGAAGTTATTTAAGAAATTGGTTAGGATATGTGTAAGGGAAAAGACAGGAATTTTCAGTGTTAGTAATTCTTCTTTTTGTAGAAACAGATACTTTGAAGATTTTCCCATTGTTCTTTGGTTATGCCAGGCATAAGATTGGTTTTGCAATCCTGTAGTGTTTTTTTTTATCCATGTGCCCCAATAATTTTAACTTATTTCCTTGCTTTCCTGATAGACTTTATGCATAAATCCAGTCCAATGTAAAACAATTCTCATGGTCATTTTCCTTTAAACATGGGTTTTTTTCTACAGGAAAAGGCAGATTATATCAGTGCCTTAGAAGCCCTAGTTTCTGAGCTCTTACATGCAGCTGAAGCTGGAAAAACATCCAGGTGGCTTTACCTGGCCCCAGAAACTTCCGATGAGCAGCAGCGTTTCAGCCAGAGAGTGCAGCAGTTCCTGGAAACGGTTGTCATGGTAGTCAAAGCGGTTCCCAAAAGTTATGGAACAGATGATGTTGGAAACAGCACTATTAATTTTGTAATGAGGGTCAAAGGGTTGTCCTGGAGGAAAGAAAAGGAAAGGAAAGTGCCTGAAGGGAGGTTGTGGCCAGGTGGGGATTGGTCTTTTCTCCCAAGGAACAAGGGATAGGACAAGAGGAAACAGCCTCAGAGTTGTGCTAGAGGAGATTTTTTTGGATATGAGGGAAAATGTCTTCATTTGAAAGGATGGCAGGCTTTGGAAGGGGCTGCCCAGGGCAGTGGTGCAATCACCATTCCTGGAAGTGTTTGAAAGGTGTGTGGATGTGGCACCTGGGGCCATGGTTTAGTGGTGAGCATGGCAGTGCTGGGTTAATGTTTGGACTCAATCAATTTAAGGTTCTTTTCCAACATAAATCTCTCCCTGATTCTATTATTCTAAAGACAGCTTTCATTCTTTTTTCCCATTCAGTCTCAGTCAAAATCATGTTCTCTACCAGATCCACAGCTGTGAATCAGGGTGAGACCTCACCTGCTTCTCACCCATGGTGGTGCTCAGGTTTCACCCCATGTCCTGGGGTACCCACCACCCCCATCACCTCCAGCATCCCACTGGAAGCTGGGCACCATGGGCCAGGACATCCCCTCCTGTGTCCAGCCCAGGCTGCTGGCAGGCAATGACATTAGCACTGAGCTGCACAAGCAGAGTCCTGCATTTTCCAGGGAAAGCAACCAGCAGCATGCCATGCAATGGTTGTCAACTTTGTCCACTCCAATGTGTGTTTGGTGCCAATTTTTTATTCCAGGAGAGGGTCCCTCAAAGCTTCACTCAGGGCAGGGAGCCCAGGACAACCACACTGCAAAAATACTATTGCCCTGGGCTTCAGCTGTGCACCACGAAGAGATCAATGGAGCTGGAGGAGAGAAGGGAGAGGGTTGCAGGTCTCTGTGCCCACCTGTAAACCCCAGCAATGGGGCCCATAGAGCACATTTATAAAATGAAGTGTGATGTGATGCTTGTCACATCTGTGTTCCCTGAGAGAGCTACTGAGCAGGGACCTGCATCTCCTTGGGCACATTTCAGCAGCCTGGAGAGCCACTTGCTGTGACAAGAGACTGATCTCAGTGACAAGGCCAGTGCAGCCCTGAGCTGCTGTTGAGCATCACTTTGAAATGCAAGGCACTTCTCACAGCACTGCTGATCTCTCCACTCTTCAAGAAAGTAATTAAACCAGGCTGGTGCTCAGATATTAGAGTGATGGACATGATCACTATTTGCCATTACTAATGGGAAGAAAGGCCCAAACCAGCAGCTTAATTAGTTTATTGATTAGAACTATAGAAGACTATAATCAATTGGCAACATGGAGTATTTGGCCTGTTTAGTGCAACAGCAATTAAAACGGAGCAAGTTTAGTATATAATTTCACAATTCCTTTTTAGATCTTTCTTGTTTACTATATATAGCTCCATAGAATTAGCTCAACCCCATCTGCTTCTATTTAAAGCTGAAGTGCAACATCACCCATGTACCAACATACAAATTATTCTTACTAATATCCCTCTGGCAGTTTTTAAAAGCTGGACCATAAAAGAGCAAGGCACACGCTTCATCTGTGTGTGATACAAAAGGAAAGCCTGACTAAACAAGTTTTAAAATACTTTGCAAAACCAAGGACAAGCAGAGGTTAACTAAGCCTCTGAGTGGAAGTGCCTGATAGTAAGAGAGCTGCATTTATTCCTCCGCAAATGCATGAGACACTTCCTTAGCCATATAAACACTCTTGTTTTAATAACCACCTAGTATATATTTGCTTAATATTAATAAGGAACAACTAAAATAGGAAGCCTGAGGTCTAAAATAAGTGCTGAAAGGCACAGTCTGAAAGTGTAAGATAGGGTTTTGAGCTATCGACAAAATGTTTTTCATGTTTGGAGCTGTGTTGGGGTGAGAGTTTTACTTCTCATCATTCATTTAGCTGGAAGCTCTGAAGTGCTGTGCATTAACCCCCACCTTTCTCCTCCTCAATCGTCTCCACGAGATACCGACTCTCCTCTTGCACTTTTTCCTCAAAATTTACAGCAAGGCTTTTCAGTGTTGCTAAAGCAAACTTTCTCTGCTGCCTCCATATGTGCCCATTGGATGATATGAGCCCTGTAGGTAGGAAAAACAGGTGAACAATCCTCTCTCTGGGTCATTTGTGCATGTTAGGATTCTGAAATAGCCATTCATCATGCACAAAAACCTTAAAGCAAGGCAAACAAAGCTCGTGGATGTGGAAAAGGCTATGGCTTTGCCTGGGAATTAAAATTCAAGAGTAATTGGCTTATGCTAAAGATCTAGCTTTATGGATTTGCTTTAATCTGCTACTTTGTCACTTTGCGTGGGAAAAAAAGGTGTAAGCCAAAATACTCTGAGTACTATCACACTGTTGGCAGAGCTGCAGGCAGGAGCACCCCGTCTCTGGAGCTGTGTGCAACCCAGGCAGGAAAAGTAAAGAAGGATTGAAAACCAAGCGGAAATGCTGCAAGTGTATCCATCTTTGGGCAGCTTGCATTTACTTCTCCTCTTTCATTAAAATTTGCTTTTAAACCCATCTTCATCCCTAAATCTCACAGAGATTAAAACATACCCCTGTGAGATTATTAGTCTGAATTAAATTCTTGCCTTTCCCTGTGCAAGCTTTTATAGGTGCAGCTCACAAGGGTTGAATTCAACTTGTTTCTTTCCCTCTAACAGTTACCATTCCAAAAGGATGAAAGTTTTGTCCCAAAATCCTGATAGCCATGCTTACCAAAGCCTCTAAATATTTCTTGGAGGAGTGGAATATTTGGCCGATCAGCAAATATTTCAGCCTGGTGGACAAGAGCTTCTCTCACCATCTGGTACCCGTTGACCACCACGAATGTCAGACTCCCAAACTGCACGCTGAAGATGTTCCCGTACCGACCCGTGAGCTGAAAGAGAGCCCATTGTCCTCTGAGAACAAGAAGATGGGGATTTTCAAAACTCACCTGGCCAAGACCTTGAACAGGGAAATCTGACTTTATTTAACTGAAATTTAACCCTGCTTGAAGCAAAGGGAATTCAAAGAAGCTCAAACCCAAGCACACAGGTCCCATCCAATCTAAGCTACTGCATGAAGGCTGGAGAAGGCATAAAAGGGCTGGGGAGCTGTAGTGTGGGAGAGATGGTTTGCTTGTCTGATGTAACCTGGATTTTACAGGGGTTTGCATCAGTTTGGCTTGTAACAAGGATGGAACTTGCTTTGTAAATGATGGGCATCTGCTCTGTCCCTTTCTGTCCCACCAGCCGGGTCACCATGCTCAGGCTCTTCCTGCTGAGGGCAAAGCACGACAAATCAACTTTTATCAACTTAGTGTCTAGAGTAGTGTGGTTCCTTCTCCAGCTCTCCCATTCAGACAGGAGCTCTAACTGCTTATTGCTAGCAACGTACATCTAATTTTAAGCCTGACTGCATTTATGGCCAAATTGCAGCCATTTTCCTTGCATGGACTTTGCTGGCATTAGTGTCTCCTCTGAGATGTGTAAGAGTAAAGGGAGGATCATATCTTCTCTCTGTCAAGGAGCTCATCCTCTTCTTAGAATGAATCTACATGAAAGGACACAGAGTCACCCCAAACTGCAGTGATGACCAGCGAAACCAGTGGGATCAAATGGGTGTCTCAGTCATTGTGTGCTTGTAAATAAATGGGATTAATTTTCCTAATAATTGTGTGTATTGACAAAATATCCTGAACTTGCTGCCTCAGCCTTCCCAGAGGTTTCCCTCAGAGACCACCTGTGCTGGTGCCCTGAGAACACCCAGGGCAGACAGGCTGGTGTCTCCCTGCTAAGCAAAAGCAAGAGACAAATAGCCACCAGGAAGAATTTTTGCAGCCAGCATGTCAGAACTTCTTCCACCTTTTCAGAGAGGTATACTCAGCATGTATAAAATCTCTCTCTTTTTGTCTCTGGTGGGAGTCAAAGCTGTGGAAACCTTTCCAGAGAGATCACTGCCTCTTTCTGCAATACAGAAGAAGACACGAGACATAACTCAGGATTTTAAATGTTTCTTTCAGATGTGATGGAGTGGATTGTTGGCCTCTGAGCAAAGACAATGACAGGAAAATTTCCATAGGTGATCTCCAAACAGTTCAGCTTTCAGCACTTTCCACCTGTCCCCCAGCCTGGCCCAGCCCTTCTGAGCCCTTTCTGGGATCCAGAAGGAAATGGTCACAGTCAGGTGGGAAGAAACAGGAGGAACATGTTATGTTCCTCTGTTATGGATTTCTTTCCCATTGGACCATCTTACTCCTCTGGAAGAGGAGGTGATAGTGAGAGATACAACCAAGAAGGGTCATCTATCTCATGTGGTTATTATATACCCAGCTCTGCAGAGGCTGCCCTTGCTGCTTCACAGTGCAGTGATAAGAGTCATGGAAGGGTAAGATACTGTTAGTAGGGAAAATGTCCATGGAGCTCTTACCTTCTGCAGTGCAAGATGGAGGGGCTGCTTAAAGTCCACAAAGGTTCCCACGAGAGGAAAGAGCTGCGGCCCTGGAGGGAAATTCCTGGGTCGTCTCTTTTTCACAAGGTCAGTAATCAAAAGAGACATGACCAGAACCACCAAGAGCATCCGACCATTCAGCTTTTTCAAGAGAGACACCAAATCAGGCCAAAACTGAAGCTCCATCTTGGCTGATGAACTCGCAGGTTTTCATCCCAGGATGGGACTTGATTCTGCTGTTACATTTGCTAAAACAAGAGTAAGCAAGGACTGGAGAAGAAACAAAAAAAGCTAAAATGCTGATAGCTGGCTGGGGATAGAAGCTGCTTTTCTATTTACAGCTGCTACCAGACCACCTGCTGAATAACTAACTTTAAACACCAGAACCTCTAAAAACAACCCCAAAACCTCACAATATTTGGCCAAACAAAAGCAATCTTGCAAACCTTTGGCTTTACATCTCTGTCAACTCCCTAATTTTCTTATGGAAGAGCATTCCTCCCTTTTGCCCTGAACAAGAGGCTCCTTTATACAGACACCCCGCTGGGATTATCGGCAGGGCAAACATTCGAGGTGAGGTGAAAGCAGCTTAAGGGGCTGATCACATGTGGTGGGCGTCGCGTAGTTTCAGGGATGGTGAGGCATCTGAGGTGATGGACACCACACAAGTGGCTGAGGGGCTGATCCTGTTAAGTGCTAAGCACCATCTGCAAAGGGCTGGGTGCCTTCAGCGCCCACCAAAGCCTTCCTGGCTTTGCCAGAGCTGTCAGGGCAGGTTCAGACAAGGGAAGAACTGCAGAGGCCCAGGGCTCTCCCAGCCACACAAATGAGAGTTAAAGGAGCTTAATTTCGAGAGTGAGAACATAGGCTCATGTGCTTGCCATGGGATTGGAACTTATGCATTTAAATCTCCTGGGTTTTCTGAAAATCTCCTTTGAATAAAGCTTCATGCTGTCCTGGGGGGAGGCTGCAGTAGACGGACAGTGACCTTTATGACTTGGAATCAATCTTGTGTCACCTGCTGATATTTAGCTACAACTTGGTTTCAGCTCTCTCCTTTTTTTTTTTTTTTTCTTTTTAAAAAATTTACTTTTACAAAGAATCTAAGTTTATACTAAAGTAAAACTATAAATAACGAGTTTTCAAATTATTTGCCTAGAATTTAATGTGAGAAATTCAGAATGATGGTCAATTTTTACTGCCGTAGAATCCTATGATGGTTTGGGTTGAACGAGAACTTAAAGATCCTCTGATTCCAACCTCCTGTCATAGGCAGGGATGCTGTCTTCAGCTTTAAAGAAAGTTTTAATTTTTAAGGGAAAAATGCAGCTTTTCATAGGAAACAATAATTGGGAAAAAAAAATCAGGTATTCTCTAGTCTTTCACCATTTTCAAAAGCTTTGTAGTCTGTGTCTTTCATTATCTTAGAAGAACTCAGGCTATCTGACAGACCTGTACCTTGGCTATGGCAGGAGTCTTTTTTAGGGGCAATAGTTATCTGCAACCCAACCCTTCTTACTTTGAAATATTATTTACAGGTCCTTAGATGGGATTAGGCAGCAAGCAGGGAACAGCAATGGGAGAAACATCTCACATCCCTTGTGTATAAAGCACATTTTGCATGTCCCCATAGCACAGCTGTGAGCAGCAGTGGTTGGATGTGCTTTGCTTCTCTTCGTGCCGGCGCACCCACGGTGCTCCTGCACCATTTGCATCCACGCACCTCTTCCAGCCTTCCTGGTGTGGCAAGCCAAGCCTGGCTTACCAGAGGCTAAATCAGGATAGCAGGCTCGTGCTCCTCATCCTGGCACCGGGGAGATGACTCGGTTGGTGGAGGTGTCAGCCTACAGCATGCTCAGAGGGACTGTGATGATAAGGCGTCAACTTCTGCTAGCCCAGTTTCACTCCTCTGTTCCTCGCTGTGCCATATGATTTGTCAGCATGCACAGAGTGCAGATCCCTCTACCACTTGTGGCTGCTGTGAATCGGGCTACGTGCAAAGCCAAGGTGTTAATGTGTTCTTCTGGGTGGTGTTGTGGGGGTGGGTGCATCGTGGTTGACAGGAGAAATGTTATTTTTAGCAGGAGGAGCACATTTTGCATGTACTCACATGTGTCTTGTCAGTCAGAAACCTCAAGTCTATTCCTTTGCCTTGAAGCTTCACATGTCCAAATGCATCCCCTCACAAAGTTCTTAACATGCCAGATTTACAAAGAATTAGGGAAGAGCCTTCCAGTATTACCAGGGCTCTCCTAACCTTGGCAGACAATAACACCAGCATGTTATCAAACTGTGGCAATGCTATTTCAGGTTCCAGGCTTTAATCAAGCCAGTTCTCAGCACGTGGTGATGTGCAAATCCCCAAAGTACTGGGGAAGTCACGTCGCCATGGCACATGGGCAGTGCAAAGGTTCTCGGACAACTCCAGTCTCTGCAGTGTTGACAAGATCCTTATCTGTAAGATCCTAGACATCTGCAGGATGAACCTGTTCCTCTGGTCAGCACCATGAATGCTGGAACATTGGTCTTCTGCAGATCATATAACACAAATTTAAATTCTTAAGAGGATGTGCACCCACACATCTAGTAGGGAACAGGGTGTAGACCCACCTTCCCTCAATTTCTCCTCAAATATCTCCCCTGAACCCAGTACACAGCTTTTGACCACCTCACCTGAGCTCAGGGATACCACGTAGATAAATTGTGCCATATTGCATGGACACACACACATCACTGCCTGAATATTAAGGCATCTTGAACAGCCAAGAGACAGAAATTGGCCCATATGCTTTGTACCTTCTTCCCTGGCTAGATGTCTAACTGTGTGCAGAAGGTTTTGAAACACAAAGAGAAACATTCTGTTAAAAATGCAATTACCATTTGTTTTTCAAGATATAGTATCCCATTATTTTTTCCAGAGAAGTGAAATTCAATAAGGTTACAACAGAATGTAGTCCAACAGTTACCGTACTTTCAGAGCATTATTTAAGCTACAGAATTTCTTAATGATTAGAAACATATGTAGGAAAAATAACATGCAAAATGAGAATGACTGAACAAAATTTTCCCCCAAAACACTTTTTTTCAGGCAAGTAACAGCTCATCCACCACTGTTGTTCCATCCATCACGTTGGAGGTGTGAGACTCCCACCCACCCAGGAAGCCGTGTGCTCAGGTCACATCAACAAACAGGCTCCAGTGAAGTCCAAGGAACCATCCTGATTTCCAGCAAGGAATATTTTGCTGTTCCTCTCCTCTTTAAGTCAGACCCAAGGAAGTGAGGCCATTTTCACCTCAGGCAAGCTCTTGAACAGCAGTGACCACCCCGATATCTGTCTTAATGCCACGTCCCAGAGGTTTTCATGCAGATGCAGCTCCATCAGCAGTTTCATGCTCCAACCCAGGTGAGTCTTCATGAACCTGGAGTCAATGACAGATTAGGACACTCACTTCCTTTCAGGATTTACTTTATTGGATCAAATGAAATCTACGGGGGATTTGTAATTTCAGAAAGCCAGGAATGGAGAGTGCTGCAGCACCCAAACTTCCTGGAGTAAACTCAGGAAAGACATGGTTGAACTCACTTCTTAGGCTGAATCTCCCACTTGGGGTGATTTCACTGGGACATAAAGGCTCCCAAATATCCCAGACTTTGGCTTCAATGCCCAGAATCAGGAAGCCAAAGTCCATATTTACTGCTGTCTGTGTGTTTGGTAAATACTAAAGTGCCTCAAATTTTGCATGTTCTCTGTCTCCTCCCTCACCCTAGGTGCAAATAATCTCTAGGCTTTCCTGGGACCATAGACCTCTCACCTGTAACCTCCTGGCCATATTTCCAATGCTCCTCAGAGCTCTAAGGCAGGGAGCTGTCACCAGGAACGGGCAAACTGAGGCATTACAGGCCTAAACCAAGTGGTGTGAGCAGAGCTACAGTGTCCGGCTGTGCCGTCTGGGATGGATCCCAGAAGATGGGATGCCCAGTCCCCTTCTGTAACACTCCAAAATTTCCATTTTCTGCTGTAGAAGCCAGTTGTGAAGGGACTGCATTCAGCCTTCAGCCAGATGATTAAATGCAGCTCGCAGAAAGTGCTGCAGGGAGCCCTCCCTGTGCCCCCCGACCCTGCATCACCCCTGGCGTTTTGGTCCAAGATTGGATTCCCTTCGCAGCCAGGAGCGGAGCGCTGCCAGCGCCGCCCCGCAGGCAGCTCCCGTCCGGATGCTCCGAGGCAGATTTGGGGGTGCCGGGTGCTTCCCCCGGGGGCCTCGCCCGCGGCAGCGCCAGAGGCAGCGCCCACCCTCCCCTGGCACGGCTCTGCCACCGTCTGCCGCAACCCCGGCTGCTCCGCATCCTCCGGCTCCCCGCAAAGCTCCGGCAAACTCTCCCGTCTAAGGCGCACCTTTTCAGTATTCACAGAGAAGAGTACAGTCACATATTCCTCTCAAAGCCACAAGGACTTGACTAGAGCTAAAATGTCATTTATGTACATATCACAAGCGTTTTTCTAGGCACAGATGTCTTTCTGGTGCCAATATGCTGTTTATGTACTTATCTGTCACAAGCACATGTCTACATACATATGCCCTGCTGGCAGAGGCACAGAGCATTTTGAAACTCTTATTAGACTGCTAATGAATAATACGCATACAAAGGAGAAAACAGAAGGTGGGTCTATCAGGAACAGCCTCTTTCTTAACTACCTTTTAATTGTAGGAGAGGAAGAAAAGAGATGAATTTTGATATGTTGGCATCTGTGAAGGCCTGCTTAGCAGCACCCAACGCCATCATTTTAAAAGTGGATTTTTCACAGGTTTGGGTATTTTGGGGGGAGGGGAGGATTTTTTTTTTCCTCTTAAAAAAAAAAAAACCCACAAAATTTTGACACTGAGAGTATTGCAAATCCTGGTGCCAATGATGTATGATAGTGTGATTGTCACCATGGAATGCTGAAAAGCTCGAGCAGCTGTTTGGCATATTGACAGTGCGAATTTAGAGCGTTTTAAATGCAAATGACAGTATTCAATTGATCGCAGGAAAACAATGGGTCATAGCCTTACCTTTCCTTGGCTATGCTCTGAATAATCAGGCTGCAAATCCATGCACAATAGGGATATTGTACACGTTCTGGGGATTTTGTTCCCCGCGTTCATGGGGGTCGATATGATGCTTCTTTTGGGCAGAGCTGAAATAGAGGCGCCGCTGAACCGTCCCAGGCACCTCGTGGGGGTGAGGTGGGGAAAAGGGCATAATTTGCTCCAAATCCACCACGTCCTAAGTGTCAGCCTGTTTTTCTTCACTTCTATCCTTTTCTGCTTGCTCTTTAATCATTCCCAAGGGTGGCTGGCTTTCTGCCTGACTTGTCTCCATTATACCCTGCTGCAATCAATATGGCAAGCAGAAATCAGCAGGAGAAGGCATGTTCTGCTCCCAGTGAGAGCCGGTGGGAGGGAAGGAGATCAGGCCAGCCAGCTGCAACCCCAGCCCTGCAGGCGAGCCGAAATCCAGCCGAAAAAGCTGCCACCAGACGGCTGGGTCCTGTTTCCCTTCGTGGTGCCCCCTGCCCGGCAGTGAGCAGCAGGTAAAGGTCTTCCTCCTTCCCCCAGCCCTGGGAGGGCAGGCAAGAAAACCTGGCCCTGGTAGAATTTACTCTGAAACCTCTTTTATTTTTATTTTTATTTTTATTTTTATTTTTATTTTTATTTTTATTTTTATTTTTATTTTTATTTTTATTTTTATTTTTATTTTTATTTTTATTTTTAATTTATTTTTATTTTTATTTTCATTTCCATTTTATTTTTATTTTTTTGGGGGGCAGTGGTGGAAAGAAAAAGAAGGGTCTTTCCAAAGCAGAAAAGTCCAGGAAGGGGGGATCCACACTTTGACCTGAGCAGGTCTGTTACATATGGACACTGGTGAGTGCTTGCTGGGTTCACCCTGGCTCAGGTGTCCAAGGATGGCCATGATAGATTGAAATCAGCCACTGCCGCTCCAGCAATAGATTTTTGGTTTTAAGACCCACATTTCTTTGAAAACAAGTTAGAAATGCATGCAGGAGTGGTGTGGATGAGGATATCACCAAGACAGTGCTCTCTGCCCATGGCTTTACCTCACCACATACATATATGACATCTCCCTTCAAGAACTTTAATTTGGTGAATTTCTTCCCTTTCCCTAATTTTTAAGGCTGAAATGGCTATTCAGGATCCATTTCCTTATTGCAATCCCCGGATTGTATCTAAATTATACCAGCAAACAGAGCTTTTCTGTCTCCTGTGCTTCCATCTACCCCCTTTTGGTGTTTCAGTCTTAAGCACTTTGGGTCAAGCACTGATTTTTGGGTCTCCTTGATCAATGGGGTGTGTGCTCTGGGACATTTCTGAGTGTTTCTGCAATACAACCTCTGTACAATCAGCATCACAGTTTCCAGAGCAGCTGCTGAGATGTCTGCAAGATATCCACGATGAGATTTGCACCTGGGATCAGGAGGGTGAGAGGAACATCACAAATGGCTGATGCTCTTGTGCTGTCTGCATGTGAGATCCATGCTGTGGGTTCCCTGCACCAGAAATTGGCTTCTCCAGGGAATCTGACAACTACAAAAAGTTCTATTCTATAAAGGGGAGGTTCATGAGGAGCTGGGGTTGGAGACCACATGGTTCATGTCATCCATTTATGGAGTCTTGTTAGGAGGCTCCACAAGTTTTTCAGGCTTTCCCAATCTTTCCCAGCAATCCCAGATGCCCATTCTGCCTAGGTACAAAAATCAAGGGACTGTACAGCTTAAATGACACCTATTTCAGCATCCAGCCCTTCAGTCTTTGATAGAAGGCAATGAATAAAAAAACCCAGCATCATTATTACCTATGCCTTCCTAAGATAAATCTGTTTACCTGTAAAACAGATGCATTAAAAACCAATCAGCCAATAGAAATAATTAGTTACAGCATAGGCATGTGATTTGCTCAGCCTCTGGAACGGGATAATGTCTTGCTTAGCTTGAACTCCTTGCTGATGGATGCTTGGTGAAAGGTCTTGGAGACGATGTACTCAGCTAAACGCTGGGGAGACTGAAAATGATTACTACAGAGAGACATTGCTCAAGTCAGCTCTGCGAGAAATTCATCACCAGCAGCATTGGCACTACACATGAGCAGCAGCGTATGGAAACTGAACTGTAAAAAGTAACAAAATCAGTGAACTAAGAGAATATTGCATACCGTGAACGTGAGGGAATGCATCGTTTCCCAGAGGGAGAAACGTTCCTATTTAGCAGGCTTTTGTTTTGTTACAGGAAACGCTTGGATGGGGGGATTTAGCTGTGAACACAGAGCCTTTGTTTTCTGGGAACAAAGGGAACCCAACCACAGGTTGGTAATGGATAAACTTTCCATGCTGAGCTGGTAGGTAAAGCCTTGGGCTTGCTATAAAACACGCAGAACTTCTGGTGCCTAAAATCCCGTGGCCCAAACAGCAGCCCTTGGAGGAAAATTTATAGCTCGTTTCTACTCAGTGGCCACAAGACCACCCTACAATAAAGCCAACACCAAGAGGAGAGGCTGCTGCAGAAGGCTGCTCCTCCTCCTCAACACTAGCAAGATGCTCTTGATAAACTTTTAAAAGACATCAATGCTGTCTTTAGTCTGGAAGGCCAGTGCTGTGAGTCCTGGGAAAATCCTCCTGCATGGAAAGTGGAATCGGGGTCTTCTCTGCCCCAAAGGCTTCCTGTGAGCCCTTTTACCTGAAAGGTGGAGCACAGCAATCTTCAAAGGCTCATGAACACCCGACAATTTAACAAAATAACCCCAGAACTTGTTGTTTACAGGGAACTTAGCACATCTGGAACGAGAGAGAAGATGCCTTGACTTCAGCTAAATGAAGGGACTGATCTCATCCTACCAGAAGGAGAAGGGTAACAATAAAACAATTCCACAAGCGTCCCTTGCGATGACAGGACCAGTAGAATTTTTCCAATCCTGCTGGCAAACAGTAGAAGGCAAAAGTCTTGCGGAGGCAGAAGGAATAAAAACAAAATGTCTTGCAGGAGGCTAGAAAACTTTCCCAAAGCATTTTTCTTTAAACTTAACCACATGATTTACAAGCTTATTATTAGTTCCCCCCCTTCCTTACATAAAAAGAGAAATTTAAAAAGTGTAGATTAACACATTTTTGGATATCTTCCAAGCTCTCAATTCCTCTGCTTAAAGGATTATTTTGACAAATCAAAAATCACTTTTTGGGTGGCCTGGAGAGACACAGGTTTGCTCTCTCTCTCTGTAGCAGAAATGATCCCTTCTCTGAGGGTGCTTACTTGTTCCTCTCAGACAAATACAGAGAGAAATCCAGTCCAGCTTCTGATCTAAATGTAATACAATATTGGCTGCTGATTCCAGGGAATTTTTTCCAGATTGGTCAGGCTGGGGACTGCGTTAGGTACCTTAATCTCTACCTAGTCACTACTCAGGAGATACTAGAGGTTCTTCAGTGAAAGCAGAGGCTTGGGAGCTGCTACAAGACCATCTTCACCTGGGTCATGAGAGCAGAAAATGCTCCTGAGCAGGTACTGACTGATATTGTGGTGATGGGCACAAGAGCTGGGCTGTCTGCTAGAATTCCCTGGTGTCACTCACCTTCCTGGACACCAGAATGCCACATCCATGGGATGAGCTGGCTTTCTCACTGGGATGTGGCTGCAGCTCATGGTCTGGCCCTGCCACAGTGATCACCCTGCATCTGGCAAGAATTCCTGGTGACCTCAAAGCACAACGAGCACATTGAAGGATTGCAGTGTATATTGCAAAGGTAAATGGATTAGCCAAAAAAGTGCCCAGAGAAGCAGTCAGAGAGGCAGTTTAAGAACAAACCAAACCACTGTGAAAGAAACAATTGTCCTGGAATAGAAAAAAGGGTAAAATATATATATGTATATATATATATATATATATATATATATACATATTCACTTAAAGGCAATCTTTGTAAACAGGTTGAACAAGACTATGAGGCTGGAGGAACAGATGGGAAAATGGAACAAACAGATGGAAAAACTATTTCTGAAAAAAAAAAATATTCTATTTGTAAAGCTATAGCTAGTTTGAATGAATGCTTCAAGGTTAGGAAGCTGAGGCATCAGGAAGTTTATAACAAGGCCATAAATTCATCCATCTGAGATCAGTAGGATGGCAGGTCTTTTAGACAGGTAAGGTGCTTCCCAAACAGCCATGTACCTTTTTTATCCACACTTAATGCCACCATCCTCAGGGATACTTTGCTTCACTTTAAAGCTATATCTTATTCACTCTACAGGTAAAAATTACCTTTCAGCTTTTCATTAACCAGAGCTGGCTAATATATTAAAAGAAAAGGAGAAAATTTACCCTGCTTTCTGCCATCTAATTACAGGTTAAAAATGGGCCTGAGCTCACCAGCAATGTTAGAAAAGTCCTACAGACATGAAGGGGAGAAGGAGTGAGCACCATGGCTCAGCTCTCCAACTTGAAGGAGAAGTAAAGGCATCTTCATTAAATGCCTGCTACCCACCCAGCTGTTCTTGGGCAGCTCTCTGAGTAGTTTTAGAGAGGATAATCAAGAGAAAAAGCGGGAGGAAAGGTTTGATGTTACACTGACTCCAGTGAGGAAACCTCTCTTGCAGCAACCGAGCTGCAATGCTTTGGGTGAGACACCCCTGCAGGAAAATGTGTTTTAGTCAAAGAACCACCACCTGCAGAGACAAATCCAGCCCAAGCTTCACACAGTGCTCCTTGGTGAAGAAGGGTGAGATACTAAAAATTAAAAAAGAATTTGTAAATGAGTAAATGAGTTCAGTGACCTCCAAGCAGTGCTGGGATAAGCAACAAAAACTACTTTACAGAAAAGGCTAAGTTGCTCTGAGGACTGGGGATATGGTGGTTTGGGCTGGACAGTGTTAATAGGTGCTGGTTTATGGTGTTGGCTCCAATCCCTCGGAATCACAGCCTCACAGCTGCGAGCAGGGACAGTAGAAGTGCTCCAGCTCACTGGGGAGATGCAAAGATTGAATTTTTAACTGAGCGCATTCAGCAGCGTGGAGGTAAAAAAGCGATGTTGGCTTTCAGCACGGGCTCTGGGATGGGGATACAGTGGTGGAGACCCGGCTGCCAATTGTGTTTTGTTGTCTCCCTTATTTCAGGTCATTTCTTTTAAGTCGGTGCAGGGCTTTTAAGGACTGTGTCCCATATCTGGGTCTTAGCAGATTTGCCCACATGTTTTCCTGTGTGTGTCTCTGGGACTCATAAAAGCGTCTTTAGCGCTCAAGTAAGTTCCCCTTTGAGAAGGGACTGTCAAAGACAGGCACTAATGTCATTAGGAGGTTACAAGGGGGAAACAAGAGAGAATTTGCTACAGATCCTCATTTCCATAATCTTGCCTCGGCTTCCTCGTTTGTCAGTTCTTAACCTCAATTCCTTAACCTCCAAATCTGTGGAGTCGTTGACCTTGGGGATTTGTCTTCAAACTGATTTCAAGTTTTAAGCAATCTAAATTAGGCTCCCCGTGACAGAAGACAAAACTTGGTCTTTGCACCCAAATGTGAAAGACAGGCCCAGAGTGCAAGTGAAATCTTGCAGTCGTTTTTTCAAACCATCTGCCCATCTGCAGTCCCAGAACAATATCAGTTCGGTGCTGCCTTCCCTCTCTCTCTCTCAGGAATAAAGAAATTACCATAAACAAAGCAGATCAAGGGTCTTTTTAAGCCAAATGCAGCCAAGACACATTGCTTCAGAAAGGAGCAGGAGAGGAAAAAAGAGCTGCAGGGGAAGTTTCTTCCTAATTCTCATTAACTCCAGTTTGGCCAGTGATGCTGGACACTGCAGTGTAATTTGGAGTGGATGGTGCTGTGTCCCTCTCCATGGGCACTCCATTTCCAAGGTATTCTGTAGGAAACAAAAGTGATCACCACAGACAAAAAAAAATAAAGGAAAAAAGACTGCAGAACTGCTCCTTAAAACTGCTCCCTAACTGTGCAGAGGAGGGAGAATACAAGAAAACAGGGAAATTAGTCTGGGCACAAAGAGCCTTTTGGTCTCTCAGACCAATTCTGCATTGCACATGGCAGTCAAACCCCTGCCTGAATCACTCTCTTTATTTCAGGGAGCGAAGCCATTGTGAGAAGATGCATTTATTTCCAAGAGTGTGCTCTGAGTTAGAGAGGCTGCGGCAAACTGGCAGGGCAGCTTGGCACGAGGATTTTCTGGAGCAGCAGGTAGAGATGAACAACGGGAGCTGGACCAGTCCCTGCATGACGGGGAAACAGGGAGGCAGAGAGATTAAATAATTCAGTGTGTGTTGATGTGATGCATGGAAAAATACCGCCAGAAGTCACAAAGCTAAATGCCTGGGTACCTCTCCAATGGATCAGAGAGCAGGTTTGGGGGGTAAAGAGAGGGAAACAGGCACATCCGTGCTGGGGAGCAGCTTGTGCAGTGGTGGCTGCAGAGAGGCTGCCCCCGAGGTGCCGAGAGGGGGAAGGAGATCTGCGGGAGCCTCAGCCTCATTATTTTTATGTTCAGCTGCCTAATTACTACGTGTCAGCTGTCTGTTGGAAGGAACGATGTACTGCAGCCTCTCGTTTGGGAATTTATAGTGATTAATGGGCCTGGAGGGAATGACTAACGAGGAAATGTTAGAATTAGTAAATATGCATCACCGTGCAATGAGTAAAGCGAAGGACATGACAAATGAGCCAAAGTATGTGAAAGATGTAAATGTTGCAGAGGGACAACCTTTGGGATGTCCTGGGGACCGTCAGAAACCGAGAGGAACAGGAGGATGGGAGCAACACAGGTGTGATCCCGTGGGGTGACAACAAACCAAGTAAGAAAGGCCCTCCAAAGCCTTCCAAACAGTCCTAGGCAGACTCAAGGAGGAACAAACTCGCTCTGGCAGGCACTGCAGCAGGATGGAAAGCTGTTTCCCTGTCTGCTGTGTCCTGTGGAGCACAGCAAGGAGCACCGGTGTCACAGCCGCGTGTCGGGCAATCGCCACAATCTGTCCTACACCAGGACCCGGCTCTTTGAAGATATTTAGGTACTGCAAGACCCAAGCCACTCAGTTTATCCATTTCATATGCAGAAATTGCTTTCAGCTTGAATTTCAGAAGAATTTGTTTACCAAATAACAGCTTTGCTGCGTGCCAGGGACCTGTAGCTGGTCCAACATCGATGCAAAGTAACACCTGCAGGCTCAATCTTACAGGCAAGGACAGCACAGAGCAGCATCATGGAGGGGCCTGGGTTTTGGGGCTCCTTTCCTTCTGTTCCTATGTAAGAGAGATGTATAAACCCCAGAATTACAGCTTGCAGGTGTTCTTAAATGTCTGGCATTTTAAAACTGTAACTTTAGGAAAAATTCTACTAATGTCAGTAAATTTATTAAAAGCTGTAAAATGAACAGGATTAAGGAAGAAAAGCAGCTGTCTTAGTTTCTTGATCTAACATCTCACTGAGGTCATCTGGCAATCACTGGTCTCTACACCTGTCCACTGCCAGCATCTGCTGGTGAGAACATTCCTTGAGCAGTGCAAGGTAAACCTTTGTACCAGTGTTGCAGGTTTTATAGTTTTATATGAAACTAGAACCCAGATTAAAATGTTCATGGGTTTTGGGTCACAGAAAATCTAGAACTAGATCTGCTACAGAAAACTGAAATTTGGTCTCATTTGCACCTACCAGATCAAACCCCTCTCTCCATGTGGCTTTTCCATTTTATTTCCAGCACAGCAACATTATTCAAATTTCACTCAATTGAAAGATGCAGCTGTTTCTATTTTTGGTGCATCCCTGTTAGAGAATAGGAATCAAACAACAATTCTGCACTGTTTGGTGATCAGCAATATTCTGTCTGTAAGATAATTTTCACTCATTGAAAACAGAAGTCAGGGGATCAATAGTTTAGGTGCTTCTGCCTTTTAAATACTGCAAAACAGCTGTAATGTTATGTTTTCTCTATAATAGACATTTCTGAAAGCTGAGACAATTTCCAGAGGACATAACTAGATCATAGACAAGACCATAGCTATGGAATAGATACTTTTCCTTTTCCAGCAAGCATGCCTAGATGAAGAAAGAGAATTATTTATAAGGAAAAAAAATCAACAAAACAAACACCCCCTCTCCAAAATCAATCAACTAATCTCCTTCATGAAAATTAAATAATCCAAATAACTCCTGCCTTGGAGGATAACTCTGAACTCCTACAGGTAGAAGCAGGATCACTCTGTGTTTTAAAGTGCTTTTAGGGCTCTGAAGGCAAAGGAGAATCAGTGCTGTCCTCCAGCTGCTGACTGGACAGCAATGATTTCTATAACTACATTTTAAAAGAACAGGTGCTTCCCTTGCTTTATTTTGTAGAGATCAATATAAAATGAGACCAGACATGTACCAAACAACTTCTTCATCAACAGCTTGACTCTGACAGTAGAAGTCATCCAAAGTCACTTATTTAGTCCCTCCTAAAGCAGAAAATGGCAATTCCCCCTGCAATTAGACATCTCTAAAGATTAAACACAAGGCTATTTTGGCAAACCAAAGACCAGCTCCAGCGTTCCCACAGGGAATGGGAAGTATCTAATGGACCCAAACCCTCAGGAGCAGCACAGCACTGCCTCTTTCTCTGTCAGTAATGATGTAAACCAGCAAATCCCAGTCTCAAAATCAGGATTTTTTCCTCTCCCATAGGTCTATGGCCTCAGCCAAGTGCCACTTCCATCACTCCTAATGGTGCAATGACCACTGCACCCCATGGAAAGGGAGACTTCATCTCCCTGGAGAAAATTCAGGACTGAACCAGGGCTCTCACTTCCTCTGGTTTCAACACTGGTAAGAGCAGTTCAACACTTCATTGAAATGATGAAAACATTTAGCTGAAACATTATATATACTCTAATTACAATCAATCCATCCCCAAACAAAATATTTAATTTCAATTTTTCCAATGATGGCTTTACTTAGGGGCTGTACATCCAGGGGGAAAGGATTTCTATTTTTCCACAGCAAAACATGATGTTTTTGAATGTACTTTTTCAGTTGGAAAATGACAGGATGGAAAATCCACAGCTATCTCTACTTATAACACATCATGGTTAGGTGTGTGTGCATAGCACTTAGCACAGCATAAAACATAACATAGCACATAACACATCCAGGTGGGTGTGCATATGGCATGGGCACAAAAAGTAAGTTTTAGAGACAAAGTTTGAGAACACAGAAACTATTGGAAAAGGAGGGTTAAATAGCAGTCAGATCAGATGGTACAAAGCAAGCTGTGCTTTCTTCATCTCAGGGAAAGTTAAAATACAAAAAAATCTGTTTGCAGGTGACACTGAAAACAATTTGGAGGTCCCTCCATTTATTGTGGGGTACAGGGAGACCCGGTGCAAGAAACACTTGAAATACAAAGTCATTTTTAGTGGGGAAACAATATGCAGCCTTCAGCAGAGATAAAGTCAAAACCCAGCTGATGTTTCTGAGTCAGAGGCAAGTGCAACTGGTCAGATGTGCCACACACTTCTCCTCCTCCAGCTGAAAATAGCATTGCTTCCAAATTTTCTGGGAGCACGAAGATTTCAACAACAGCCTCAGCAGAGCTGCCCTATGCTGTGTTGTTTACTTTTGAGGAAAATTGTTGACTGCTTTTCATTTTGCCACATGTGAGACAAAACAATCCACTATCCTTTTATTCAATAAAATTGTTTAATATTCCAAGTTTCTCTCATGATTCAGAAGGGAATTGTTTCCTAGTGCCAGCCTCTCCTGCTGGGGGGGTGGAAAACGCCTGCTCCTGGCTTGGTTTAGCAGCAGGATGGCAGCAGATTGGCCTTTCCCAAGCAGGGGGCCCTGGGCAGCAACGAGGAGACGTGCCCAACCATCAGCCAAAAATATTGCCCAAACCCAGGGGAGGAAACATTTTTAATAGCTCACCTAAAAAGGCAAAAAAAAATATTTGCCAAAGGTTCCATCAGCATCACAGTTAACACAGACATTTCTCCTGGTAAACAGGGAGAATTGCCTGGATTGCCTGAAACGGGTCAGTTATCAGCCTGGGAGCTGCTGGCCAAGTCTGACCTCTCCACCTCACACCTGGGTGCAATTTCCAGCAGCCCAGCCACTGCTTCCAGTGAAATCAAAGCCGATGCAGCCGCTGACTTCTAAGATCTCCAATAGGGAGATCTCAGCTGTGGTTACCAGCTGGGCTGTGCAAGTGTCATTTTCCAAAAAACCCATCTGCCACAGTGAGGCTTCAGTAGCCAAGAATCTGCTACTTACTACCACAAAACTGCTCCAGATTTTCACAGGGGTAACTACTAGCATTTACATTTTGGGAGGGACAGAGAAGGTGGATTTTAGAAACTGTTACTTTCAGTGTTGAAATTTTTCTCCTCCTGCGCTGGTCCAAGTCTGCCTTTTTCTCTACTGCTTTCTTGTTTTGCTACTTCATTTTCAGATTGATGCCCTTGGCTTCCAAGGACCACGGGCCATCTCGTGGCTTTTGTCTTTCTTGACGTTTTGCATCTGTTTTATGTCTCTTACTGATTTTGATTTCAGCCTGGATTCCCTTTTCTCATATTCAAGCTTAGAGGCAGAGGCAGCCCAGCTGAGATTCGCATCTCCAGGGATTTTTGATGTCTCCAGCGTTGATGTCTACATTGGAGCTGGTGCTGTAGATTCCCTTTAGCATCAATGGAGAGAAATGAGGGGCTAAATCATGATTTATCTGAACTACTTGAGGCATCTGAACTTAGTGGGGGGTAATTCCTGCATCACCAGCATCTCTTTTGCTCAATTAGCAACCAATGGAGAAGTCAGTGTTGGGAGGCATGACTCCCACCCTCACAAAAGATAATTTGAAAGTGCTCTGAATGTGCCTTTCCTTTGGGAGAATCCTGTCCCTTCACAGGTGCCTTTCTGCACCCCTTGGCCCAAACAATTCACAGGCACCTGCCTTCCCAGGTGACTCCACCAAGGTTCATGTACCTGGTCACGGATTTCTGCAAGGTCTGGCTGATGCATCCCCACTTTTTGCCAGGGTATCTGGTGTGAGTTTTCCCCAAGAGGCCACATGAAACCTAAAATACCATCAACAACCCTGTTGGAAGAGTATGGCCATTTACACACAGGGAGGCAGGCTACAGAATGAAGGTTATTTAGTAGAAAAGGGGATTTATCATGATGGATGAAGGGCATTTTTAGCTCGAGAGGCAGCTGGTTTCCCTGCTACCAGATGGCCACAGGGTCCAGTCCAAACTTTGCATCTTGACCGTGCTCCAGTGTGATGATTACGACTGACTGAACTCGGAGTTTGGCCATCGTGCAGATATTAAACACCCCAGAATGATTTCTAAAGATTATTAGATTACTGCAACACCCAGGTCAACATCTCACCACTGAACTCGTGGAAAAATGAGAGGCTGGAATCAACAGTTTTAAATCATAGGCATCAGTAAAAAGCACTCTCCAAGAACGAGACACTAAACCATTAAAACTGGGCCAGGATGGAGATGCTGGAGCCCACCTAACATACAAAAAAATTGAAATATGCACCAAATCTGAGCTCAGAACTTGGTCCTGATTTTACAAACATGCATTTTGTCAATAAAAACATTGGCTACAAATATCTCAACACCTCCTGGTTGTCAAAATTGGCCTGGGATGGAAATTCAAATGTGTGAGGCACCTCTACTACTTCTTCACAGAGATGGCATATGATTATCCAGAATTACATACTGAACCACAGTCATAAAATCCTGCTTGAGTTGCCCTTATGCTAAATGACTCCAACACAGATGTGTGGAAACCTGCTAATAGTAATCTTTAGGTTACTTTAGTAAAACAGCTGAGTGTGGTGGCATCTTGATGTCAAAGTAAATTCCTGCTTTGGGGAGCAGCAGGAGCAAGAGGGAAAGAGTCTGGTACCTATCTGCTCCAGTCACCTGGAATGAATCTGCAGCCAGGCATCTGTCAAAGCTCCCAGTTCTTTGGGTATCCTAGAGACAGCTGAGGATGCAAAGGAAGTCCACTCTGGAAATCAGTTCTGTGCACACAAGGCAGCCCTGAGCACCTGCACCAACAGAAATCACTCATGTTCCCACAAAAAGACAGATTTTATGCCCATAGGTATTTATGCCCAGGTATAATATACATTTTAAGATTTATACACAGGGACCTGATGAGCCATTTAGCAAAAAAAAAAAAACCAAAAAAAAAACCAGAGTCAATAGGAAGATAAATAAAACTGTTCTCTCTACGATGCCTGCAAGTGGTTTCTGCAAATTGGCTCCTCAGCACATCCCCATCAAGGGTTCATCCGTGGAGGAAGGATCTTCCCCAGTGCATCTGCACTTCATTAGGAGTTTGTAGACTGCTAAATGAGCAACAGACCCCAGCATGAATGCACATTGTCTGAGCTGGGCTGATCACACTGTGTGATACAAGGGAGTGTTAAAAAAAACTGCTGTTCTTCAGTAAACATTGGAAGAGAAGACTGAAGATTAATTCAAACAGCTTGGAAAACTGAAACAAGAGAAATGAGCTGAATATTTCCAAATATGGGCTACCTTACTTCAGTATCAAGCCAGGAGAACCTTGGGGCATGCAAGCCAACCAAGCTGCAACTCCCTGGATAACAAGGCTTTAATTAAAAGCTAAATTGCACATACATAAAAAAACCCCAGGGCTCACTTCAGCCACAGAGGTCATGAAATCACAGGCAATCATATGACAAACATTAATCCAAAAGTCCAGGGAACAACTGCTCTGCACACATTCACTCAACACAAGCCACAGAAACACTTGCAAAAATGCCATAACGAGCTTAAGGCTTTTAGTACAAATAAATAGAGCCACAAATAGTAACACCAAAGGAAGAGAGAAAAGGAACCACCAAGGGCTCTGTTCTTCTCTAGTGGGGAGTTGTTCAGTGAAAATGCCAAATTAACTCCAAGAGAGAGATTCTACCCAGTGCTCCCCTAACTCCCTGCTTCCCTCTCCCAACAACTCCTGCTAATCTGATCTGGTGGAAAGTCTTCCCTGCTCCAAATCTGGCCCTCATTTTAGCCTCACATACAATCAAAACATGCCAATCAGCACTTGAGATGTTTTCTTTAATACCATTAGGAGCAATAACACACCATGTTCAACATCCCATCTCCAGCTGCTTTGGAGGAAAGCAAAAAACCCCAGCTCAGACACCAAACTATGCACAGGGGGCTCAGGGAGAGGAATAATTAGCTGATTTATGTAATTCCCACATCCAGCCCTGGGTTTTATTCAGCACCCTGTGTTGGATGGTCCTGACTCCCATCACCTGAAGCAGCAGATCTCCCCACACACACCATGGCACCAGGGATGAGCACAGATGGTGCCATGCTGAGGCTGCATCCAGGAGGTCAGTGCTGGATAATTTATCTCTCAGAGCACAACAGACCCTGGGACTCAGCTACTGCCATGGATATCTGCTGAGGATCTGCTCCTCTGTTTCAGCTCTGTTTTTGCCATTAAAGACCGGCAGCCTGCAAGAAAAGCAGTAAGAAAACCTGTAAAAGAGAGGAAATTGATGTAGGGAAAATCAGATGCACTGTCCCTGCTGGCAGCGGTGACCCACCATCAGCACATCATGATGCACAGCCTAGCCTTGCTGACTCTGTATTACTAATTTTGACTCAAGTCACCATTTAATGAACTTTCTTTTCATTTTCATTTGAACTGGAGGCTTCAGAGACCATTTCCTTTGGAAGACACACCAACCCAAAGCTCGGCATGGTGGCTGGGGATGGTGGGGTTGCCATCACAGCAGACTCCTCCTAGAAGAAGGTTCCCTGTGCCTGTAGGTCCTTCCCCAATGGCTCATTGCATCTCCCAGGTGTGACGTGGAATCACAAGCCCTTGTCCCATTGGACAGGCAAACAGGGAGTTTCCTGGGAATTGATAATAATAATAATAATAATAATAATAATAATAATAATAATAGTAATGATAATATCATCTGGCTTCACTGATGGAAGACCAGAACCTTGCCAAGAGCAGGAAATGAGCATGTGGATGTACTCTTGAAAAAAACCAATGACCTCTCAAGTAGGCCACAAAACAAGACAATTAAACACAGTCTGCCAGCAGAAATACACTTGGGACAATGCTTCCCAAGCCTCCCCTCTGCACCCACCACCATGAGCACGCTGTAGGTGTGGGCTTTGCTGTGCTGACTGAGAAAGGAAGAGAGCAGCCCCAGCAGCATCACTCTTAGGGCTGGATCCAGAGGCAGCACAGAGCAGGATTTTCCTCCGAGGGTCCAGCCGGTGGGGATGTGGCCACACAGCTGTGAGGGAAGAAGCTGTAGCTATAAATGAGTGTTGTTCTCCATCTCCTGACGTCAAGGGAAGCTTTGCTGGTGAGCTCTGCCAAACTCCAAGCTCCAGAGAAGCTCTCCCACCCCACACAGCCCCCACGTGAGATCTCAGCCGGGTGCAGACACTGCCTCCACCCCCAGCCCAGAGCTGCTGGGATGGGGGGACGTGCTGCCAGAAGCTGTTTGCCCAAAAAGCCACTTTCCATCAGCAGCACCTCGTTCTGGACCCCAAACTGATGGAGGAGATGATGGTTTGTATCCAGGAGACCCCGGGGTGGGAGTGTTGTGAGTGCCCAGGTTCATGGCAGCAGGATGGAGAGAAAGCATCTCACCAGCAGCTTCACCCTCTACTGCTTCTCAATCAACACCTGGGCTTGAGCTGTTGCTCTTTATTTTCATTACTGACAGGGGATATCTCATTGCATTTTTCCCTTTACAGAGAGAGAGAGAGAAGAGATCTTTGTGCCTCTTCTAGAAAAGAGAAATAAATAAAATCTCACAGCCATTTCCTTCTGCAAATAGACAGGACTGAGCTGGGGAACAGGTGAGGCCAGGAGCAGGCAACTCTTCATAGCTGTGATGCAGGATTAAAACATTCCCAGCATATCCTTAAACAAACCCATGGGAGAAGCCAAAGCAACCCCAAACTTTCCCCTTCAGCCTGTAATTTTCAGACAACAAACCAATCCTTTCACTTTTCTAAAGGAGTGAAGAGAGAGGCAGAGAACTGGAAAAACCCTTTATAGAAATATCAGCTGTTCCTCCTCATTCCCACCCCCAGTTCTGTTTTTTGACAAGTTAAAGTGAGGCCATAACTTATTCTGCTTTGTTCGACAGGGCTAATCACACGTGACTCTAATCACTCATGATGTTTTATTGATTTTAAGCACATTTAATCAGAAATTGGCTCGGAGTTAGATTCCTGCTAATTACTGAGAAGCAGCATTTTGAATGACTTCACAATTGGACTGCAGATTAGAATGGACAATATGTACTAAAATAATGATTCATGCATTCAGCTCCCTGGATTTATTTTGTTTATATTGGATTTTTTAATCTTTAAAGACATAATTCTGCATATGGGCAAGCAGCATTTAAAACCCTTAACGAAATGGGTTTAATTTAACAGGGCAGGCTTTCACCAGAGATGGGATATGTGGGGAACAGTTTATCCCCAGCTAATGCAGTTATTTCTTTGAAGGTCACTGGATGTGCCTTGCCCATGGTGACACCACACACAGGTGGTGGCACTGCCAGGCCACTGCTGGGGGCTCCTTTAGCATCCCCACCAAATCCATCAGTTCTGCTCTGAGGTCAGGGTGAGTTTTTCTCAGTCAGTCCCTGCACAGTCCCAGTTTCCAGCCCCAAACCCCAAATGCAAATGGCTCCTTCAGGCAAAGACACCCAGCCCCGAGAGGTGCCCGTGGTGAGCTGAGTTCTGCCACCACCTCACCCCTTCTATTGCTCAAATCCCTCCACAGCACAGGGTTAAACAGTTTCTATTTCCACATTTCTCGACCTAAAAGTCACCTTCTCATGGAAAATCAGATTGTTGCTGATCACAGCCTGGAAACAGATTTTTATTTTTCAACAGCCGCAGGTGTCTCGTCTCCACCAGTGTCCAGGAGATCCCTGGCAATGTGGCTGCAAATGCTCCAGTGACATTGTCCATGCTCAGAAAGAGCTGTGGCCAAGCACAGACCTTTCTCAGCTCTGCAAAGCTTCCTCTGCCTCCTGGGAAACACTGATCCATGAGCAACAGGGAAGCAGGGGGCTGGCAGAGAGGCTAGACTAGAGACTACCAGCTATTTGAACTGGTAGGAAAGGAAAATTTCCTTCTGATTGAAAACAGAAACTTTCCACTTCCATCTCTGCTATTTTATTTTTGTTGGAAAACAAGAAGTCACACTGGGGAAGGCTCTCACAGTTTTCAGCTAAAATTTTCAAGTTTTGAGTTATAAAGTCAAAATTTTCCATTAAGAAAAGGAATCTTTTTTCCCCCAACACAACTCCACTGGGAATACTTACAGCAATCTTGCCAGCCAATTTCTTTCATACAAAAACAAGCCTAAATTCAATGCACATGAATGATGCACAGAATACTCTGCAATAACTGATGTTAAAAAGCCACAGCTTCGAAGCCTCCTGTTCTGCTCCCACTCCTTTCCACGGGTCTGTGACACCCCAATGCAGTGGGTAGAACTTGCTCATGAATGATGTGACTTCAGTTTCATAGAAAGATGAGAAATTCACCCCAGAATCACCACTGGCCTCCCAAGGAACCAGCCTGCAAATCTATCCTAATTCATCCTACATGGGTATGTAAGGATTTTCACCCTTTAAGTGCTGTTTCACTCTGTAATATGGCAAGACTCCATCTCATGTAGGACACAAACTGTAGTAAGTCCAGAGTGTAACTCTGATTCCTGCATCCTTCCCTTCATCCTCACAACCCTCCCCATTCTCCACTGTGCTGTTTCATTGCCACTGCAGAACAAGATATAGAGGCAAAGGGAACTCTCACCCTGGTGTAACTTCACAAGTTGCAAAAAGGAAATATCTTTTTTGAGTTGGACTCATTTAATATTTTTTCTTTTCTTTCATTTTTAAGAAATAATATTTCTTCATTTCTTTGTTTCTTCATTCATTCTTTCTTCTGTTCTTTCAGTTGTCCTTCAGTCTTTCTTTCCTTTTTACTTTCCCAGGAATTGGACTCCTGGAATCCTGTGAGTCCTTTCTAATCCGGATATTCTAGAACTTTAGAAAACTCACTGCATCCAGCACTACTGGGTGTAGGTGTTCACAGCCCTGAGGAGTGTTGTTTCAGTAGTTTTCTGAATGGTCATGAGTGACAAAACAGCAAATCTGTGTTCTTCCACTCACTGGTTGACTCCAACTTCAGAGTCTTCAGTGAGAAGTACAGGGTTGAAATTATTCTGAAGTTACAGCACCTACAAGAATTTTACCAGATGGAAACCTGAAAAAAGATTGCTGATTACTTCTCAGATGCATTGCTCATTTGTTCAGAGTAATTACTAGATGCAAAACCAAAAATAGACCCTTTTCCTTTGATCCTCTCCAGTTGGAGTCTGCACATGACAACCCAGAGCACGTATCTGGATATTCTGTACTGAAGCTGCCACAGTTTTCATTCAAAACCCAACCAGTGCTTCTCATCTCACCTATGAAAATGCAAATTAAGATAAAATCTGTCAAAAGACACTGGCAAGCATCAACTTGTCCCAACTCCTGACAATTTACATCCTCCTGGTGGGGGGAAGAAATCACTTACAGGATTTGGAGCAGCTCAGTGATGTTCTCCTCTGGTTATTTAATCATTTGTTAAAAAATCCACCCTGAAGCCGGCAGCTAAGGTCTTTGTAGCTTTGGGATTAGCCCTTTAAATATAGCCTAGGGCAAAGGGTGAGGAAGAAGAGTGGTTTCCAGGGGGTGAGGATGAAGGGCAGAGCTTGGCATCCCTCTGTGTGTGAGAGAGGCAGGGCAGAGCTGTCAGCAGGAGCTCAGGGGTGCTGGGGATACTCAGGAATACTCAGTGCTACCAAAGTGGCCCAAGAGACACGGGCCAGCTGATTGCTCCAAAATAAGGAGCCGATCCTCTTACGGTGCAAAGCTGGCTGAGCACACACGTGCCGGCCATCCTGCTCCAACAGTCCTGAGCAGGAGCTGCCTCACTCCCCTCTCAGGAGCTCCAGCACCTTGACATGTCCACCTGACTCCCAGGGAGGGGGTAACCAGTGCCTGAAGTTTTCTCTGCTGGTTTTCTAGCAAGGCTATATTAAAGTTGCTATGGATCTCTTGCTCATCAATACCTGTAGAGAGTTGTCCTCTTTGAATGGCTTTGGGAATGTGGCACCAAGAGCCGAACTGGCTGCATGGCCAGGAGTGAAATGGAAGGTGGAGAAGCTGGGACTCACACTGTTGTAGCATCCTTTTGGCTTGTAGCAAAGCTTCAGCACAATAATACAGTCCCAAATGCAACCATCAGCAAATGATTCCTCTCCCCAAGCAGCAGCACTGAGGTCACTCAGTGAATGGCACCAGACTGGTGGGATTGTGGTCAATTTTCCAGATGTGCATTCAACAAACCTCGTTCTTTAAGCTGGGCATTAGCACTGATATCCTGAATTAGAGATTAGGTAATACTGTACATTATTTCCAGCCAGGGATTAATTAAATTTCAACATTTCTGAGAGGCAGCTGGTATAAAGGAAGCCATTCATTTCAGCAAAGTCCAAATGAACAAGCTCCTCATTTGTTTCTAGACTTGCTCCATGTTGAAGTGAAAAGTAAGCCAGGAACTACCTCTTGCAAATACTTTTAAATGCCTGATAATAAGGTAGATTAGGTACCCTCCAGAGGTTCTACATGCCAGCCACTGCTCCTTCCTCTTCAGACCCTAAAACTGTCTTTTCTGTGCCCTAAGAATAGGTCCCAAATGTGTCAGCAATGCCCCTTTCAGTACACTGCCCAAATGAGCTCTGCAGTGCTTTGTTCCTGATGTTCCTTGGGATGGAGGGAAGCAGCACAAAGCCCATGGCACCATCCTGGAAAAGAAGGAAAACCTTGTTTGTGTTTTAACATGGTGAGGGGAGCAAGGGGGGACAGGACTTTGGGTTTTGCTCCAAATGGCTGCAAACAGGGGGTGTGAAGGAGCCCAGCAGGGATGAAGATGGGGCAGCAGAGCTGATGTGCCCTGGAGATATGAAGTGGGAATCCACCAGCCAATGTCTTCAGGGAGATTTTTCCCAGGAAAATGGGAAATCTGCCATCAAAAAGCCCCAAAGCTGAGCAAAACACTGATTTCACTAGAAGTCTTCACTGACAAAACTGCTCACAGTTTTACCCATTGTCCTCCCTTGCCCATGGTGCTCATGCCCATGCACATGGCTGCAGAGAGTCCTGGGGATGTCTGTGCCATTCAACCACTACAGGACATTTTCCATGGTTTCTTGGCTTTTTTCTGGGGCAGTGAAACAGCTGGGGCTGCCCACAGCTGCTCACTTTGCTTTCTCAAAATCTGCTGTTACTTGTTTGGGCTTATTTAAACTTGCTTTCTTCCTGTTCATTTTTATTCTGTTTTTCTTCATCAAAGTCCTGCTTGGGCTGAGGAGGGATTTTGAGACCTGGAGGGTTTCCACGGGTCTGGCTTGTATTAGAGGGGGGCAATTTCCCAACCACCGGCTGAGTTTCAACATTCCCTCTCTCCTTGCCTTGCTGAGGAAAACCAGGGGCACACATTCAGCCTCCTGCAAAGACTCCTTTTCCAGCAGGATGAAATCAAGGTGAGGGAATTTTGACAAGTTCAACAGAGTGGGCTGGAATGGAGAGCTGCTGCTGGTGTGCTTGGAGTTGAGATTTTTCAGACTGATGTTAATTTCTGCAGCTTTTTCTTCATCATTCTCCCTGCCTGCAATCACAACCTCATGATCACAATTCCCATTTGCAATCTGCACAGGGGGCTCTTGCACAGGTTTAAATAAGTGACATTCCCAAACCAGTGCCAGTGCCATGATAATATTATAAAAACCATCATGAATCTGGGGTTTGCCCTTCATTGTTTCAGTGCAGTTCAAACTAGTCAAAGAAGTAACATGTTGTAAAAATAAATGAAATCTTAAAAAAAAAGGAATTCATGGACATAAGATACCCCAGCAGCCAGGTCTAGTTAAAAATGTCCCTGTTCACTGCAAGGGGGTTGGACTAGATGATCTCTGACTTCCAAACCAAACTTTCTATGATAAGCATGCCAGATATTCCACTCTAAATTACAGCTTTTGTGTCTTTCCTCATTTGGAGGAGAGTTTCCTCCTGGTCCTTCTCACGGATTAGGATCCTTCCCACACCTCCAAAAAAACCCCAAATCCACTGGGCAATGATCTCCGTGTAACACGGGATAGTGAGTGGCTGCTTAAAGCCACGTGAATTCCTGAGTGTTGGGACTGAAATCCCCCATTTCCCCCTCCCAACTCCTCCACTGCAGGCCCAGCTACACAATATTAATGTTAGTTCTCTGTGTGTCTCATGTCCAGTGGATGTTGCATTTTAAAAGATGCCTTCGTGCAATTCAGCACCAGCAAGGCGAGGAGACGTTCTGCAGAGCCAGCAGTTTTTGCAGGGAACCACGAGATGGCGATGGAATAGAAATTTCCATCCAGAGGAAAAGCAGTTCTGCTTACAGAGAAAGGACTCAACCCCCTGCATACTGAGCCCTCTGCCAGAAAGTAAAATGCAGGGAAGTGTTGAAATTTTACATTATTTTCCATCTTTTTTTTTTTTTTCCTTTTTTTTTTTTTTTTTTTGCCGGGGTGGGGAGAGCATATACTGGTTCTGTATTTATAAATTTAAATGTGTATTTATGTATTTAAATATCTGAAGCATAGCCCAGTTCCCCCCCCCCCCTTTTTTTCTATTTTTTTTTTTTCTATTTTTAACATTAGTATATGCTTTAAAATCTCCTGGATTAGAGCAGAAACTTAATCCTGCTATGACCAAGCAAAGCAGCACGAAGGGGCAGCAAACTCCAGACTTTTAGAGATTGCTACATAAGAATAATTTTAAAAGGTATCTTTCCTTTATCTGGTTCCATTTCCCAAGAGATATGTCCATCATTGATCATCCCACTGAAGGGAATTTTGACACAAATTGAAAAATTAATTAATTAAGATTTTTAATTAAAACACAGAGAGTCATGGGAAATGGGGATCACGTAGCTGCAACCCCTTTACCCTCTAAGCTCACCCCTTCCCACAGGATAGTGTGATTGGGATTTGGAAAGTAGGATGAATAAGTGTGACTGGAGTTTCCAGTCTGGAAGTTAAGAAGGGTCTGAATATTGTTACTTAACCCTCCTACTTTATCACCTTATTTTTGCTTATAGTCTTCCCCCCATATTGGAAATGTATCCATAGGCAAAGGTGCAGTCCCTTTTATTCAATGAATGAATATCCATAAAATTATTTGGGTTGGAGGGGACCTTAAATCTTGTCCAGTTCCACCCCCTGCCATGGGCAGGGCCACTTTCCACTATCCCAGGCTTCTCCACACCCCTTGGACACTTCCAGGGATCCAGAGGCAGCCACAGCTTCTCTGGACAATGTTTCCCAGTCTGTGACCACCCTCACAAGGTCCCGTGGTCATTCCTGTGATTATTCTCAGCACCAAGGATTAATGTTAGCAGTTTTATACAAGGCAAACCAAATCAAGAAAAATTGAACTCTTTTTAAATGCTTGCAAAGCAGAAAAAAAAATCCATGTCCAGCATCTCTAAAAACACTCAGTGAAGAAGTACTCAAATCCTAACGCCATCAAAAAATTTTTTTTTCTTTTTAATGTGACTTTTTAAGGTAATCCCATTAAAAAACTGTGTGCCTCTTCTCTGGGTCTCTGTCCCCCCAGCTGCCACAGTGCAGGGCATGGGAACACTCCCTACCAACCCCCTTCGGCACCACACAGGGAGAGGGTGGCAGTTTTCACCTTCTTTCTCCAGGGTAACAATATTTCTACTGCCAACCCTAAATCTGGGGACCTGTTAAACTGAATGAGGATAAAGTTCCAAATTTTTAGCCCATAATTCAATTAGGACTTGCACAAATGTGGCTTCAAAGTGCCCCCATGAAGATTTGCCCTGCAAATTTAAACTTCCCTTTGCAAATCTGCCCTTTAGGTTCCTGCTTGAGAAGGAGATGGGAGACAGCTTGAGGAGATTCATTTTTCCTCTAGTTTATATATAACTTGCTAAGCTTTTTATTTTTTTAAATGAGCTTACTATGTCCAATTTAAGTCAAAATTTAATGATCCCTGCAGTAATTCATTTAAGGATACAGCTTCCATAAACGGCATAGCATAAGTCAGGGAATAACTGTCCTTGTCCACAGCGCAATCATTAATCAACTTTATTAAAATCAGGATTGGCTGAGGAGGTTTGCATAATAAAAGAAGATTCAGAGACTTTTCCAGGACTAAAGTAGATCTGAGACCAAACTTTGGGTATTTCCTCCCCACTTCTCCAGGACTGCTCCATGTAACTTGGGAGCATCCAAGTCCAGAGTTCATGGCTGGGCTCACATGTGGAGTTGGATGGGGTGATAGTGGTCCTAAAAAGGGTTAAAAAAGACCCTAAGTGTTAAAATAGTCCCTAACACAGACAGGCACTGTTGCTCTGCACTAAGAACAGGAAGGGGATGTGGGAAACATCCTATTTCTGGCAATTTTAGCGGGATTTCCCAATGCTTTGGTGTAAGGATGCTTTCTGGATGAGGTCTCAGCCTCTGAGCAAGCACCTGGAGTTATTTGATATTATTTGATGTTATTTTATACTATTATATGTTATTTTATGTCTTCATCTTTCCCTCAAGTTGGGCAAGGCCCCGAATGCCTGCTCTGCTTAGTGGGTGACCTGATGCTCTGAGTGACTGAGCCCCTTGGCAGGTCAGGGGAGGCAGGAGCAGCACAGGGTGCCACCATGAGGGAACAATTAGATCTCTGCATCCAATTAGCAGCAGCTGTGATTTGTGTGCATCCCCTCTGTACATATGGCTACGCTGAACTTTCCCTCTGTTTCAAATGTCCTCACGGAGCGCGGGCGAAACGAGAGGAAGGAACATTTGTCTGGGGGTTTTTTTGAAAGCCTTTATCATGATGGATGAGGAACCTTTTACATCATTCACCAACTTGCAAACAAATTAGGTACCTTCATCACCTTCCCCTGATAGTGGAGCTGGCAAGTGACGGCCTGATGAGCTGCTGGGGAGAGGGCAATGGTGTGCAAGTGCTTCATTGGACATCATCAACCAAGTTTGCTGGAAATAAAATATAAGTGAAGTCAGATGCTGAGGGCTTAAGTGTCCATGCATTAAGCAAGATGGTTTCCATCTCATGGAGCAATTTGGGCTCTGGCCATTTAGGGTAGGACAGGAATTGTTATTCATTTTAATGGATGCTGGGCATCCAAATCCCTTCGGTGGAATTGAAACATCTCATCCCTAATTTCTGTGTGTTTCAGTCCCTAACATGCAGCCAACTCCTGCAGGGCACTCCAGGAAGCCTGATGAAAATGTTACTGGTATTACCCAAAATGATCTTTAGTTTCATGGAAGAGATCAGACCAAAAAGAAGAGAAGGAAAGGTCCAGGTCTGTCAACAAAATGTCAAGGAGATGAATAGAGCTGGTTCCTTCTTCCCCATCAGTGCTTCAGCCCAGAAGAAGAAGATCCCATCACCTGCATTCCACAAGCAGCCCTGAGCTCAGGGTTTCTCAGGCAATGAGGCAGCAGCAGGACTGGCAGCAGAAGGGGATGATGCATGGCAGGTCCTGCTGCTAACAGTCCTGGTGAGGGATGCTGCCAGCACTGGGGAGCAAGGCTGGGATGAATGACTGGGAGTTCTGTAGCAGAGCCCAGGGGTCAGGTCTGCCCCTCTCTCTTCCATCCAGAGGGATTTTAATGGTAGGATGTCCTTCCTGGCAGGAGGTGCTGATAATGGAGTGGATCACCAGCTCCAGCCCAAAAGAAGGAAATAAAACCACTTCACAGGATGCTTTAAAAAAAATATCATCTAGCTAGAAAGTTTCTTTTTAAAAACAAGGCAGTATTGGAGAAGAAACCCCTGCAGACATTCATAGCCTTGACAGAATTGTTTAGGGTGAAGTAATAGGAAACAAGCCCCCAGATTATTTTATTGCTGAGTAAACAACTCAGTGTCTCTTTGCTGGCTGTGCTTGGAAATCAGTCCTTTAGATTGGTAATGACCTCTGAGATCATCAAGTCCAACTGTGTTTGTCACCAAACCATGTCCCCAAGTACCACATCCTCATGCCTTTTGAACACTTCCAGGGGTAGTGATTCCACTACTTCCCTGGGCAGCCTGTTCCAAAGCCTGACCACCCTTTCAGAGAAGAATTTTTTCTTAAATGAGTCATTTTACACTGCAGCCAGCTGGTTCCTAGAGACGAGTGGGGGGAGAGGTTGTAAACTAGGGGAGCAGCAAAGGGGCTGAAGGTTGCATGCCATCACTTCAGGTCAGAGTGTCTGAAAAAAACCAAAACAGTTTGTTCCTATTTGGCTGAAAAGTGAAGGGGGCTGTTCCTAATCCCTTTTCTTACAGGTGGTTCAATCTGTCTTTCCTTGGTGGAGAACAGGTAAAGTTGGGCAATGTTATCTGTAGAGGGAAAGGATAAGGTGGGTGACATTTTCCAGAAGTGGAAAATCCAGCAGAATTAAATTTGATCCTTGGAAAAGGATGAACATGTCTGAATGCCCAGCCCAAATGCTGAAGTCACTGTAGCTGACCCACAGACAGGAAGAATGGTTTTATGGTTAAGGCCCTTCACTGAGATATAAAAAATCTGGGTTTCATTCCATTAGCCACAACCTCCCTGTGTCCTCACAGACAAATCTCTGTCTTTTTGCCCAGATCACTATGTATAACATGGGGGTGACAACTCTTTTCTTACCAATAGTGCTGCCCATGAGGAGTTTGCAGCCATGGTGAAGTACACACATTGTGGATTGAAGCAACAAGTTTCAGGAATGCATCTCCTTGATAATGATTTTATCTATTCCTTTCATGGAAAGAGACAAATTCCCCACTTGAAAGCAGAATATTATAGCCACAATCCACTCCTATTTACAGGTCAGGATTTGAAACCAATTCTTATATTAAAAAAGATGAATCACAGCACAAAAATGACTTAATTAGCTGTGTAGACAGCCAGTGTGAGCACAGAATACCCCGAGCGAGGGTCCTCTCCAGCCAAACACCGTCCTTTAGGGAACTTGGCATTCCTTCCAGGCTGTGTGTCAAGGAGACTGAGCAACTTTACATCAACACAACATGGATTTTCCTTCTACCAAACTACTCTGCAATCTGTAATTTTTAACCTCACAAGTTTGAGATTGTACCTTAACATTTGCAGGAAGCAGATGGCTTCTGCATACTGCCAACCTGTTGTTACAAAAGCATCTTCCAAGAATTGTTTTCTACCCACAGTCGCTAACCATAATTAACCTTTCATGTGATTTAATAAACAGCAAAAAATATTTGCCATCTCATATTAATAAAGAGAGCTTTTCAGGACATTTTTTCCCCCCTCTTCAAGAACGTAGAAGCTATGGTAATTTTTTGCGTGTGCTTGTTTTTCTTGCCTTTCAAATTATTTTGGGATGCAGTTTACCTATGCTGATTAAAGCAGAGAAGGACAGCAGAACAGTGGATGAGCAGAACAGTGGATGGTACAAAGTGACCTTTTATTTCAGGAAAAAAAAAAGAAAGTTTGGGTGAGAAGCACGACTAAGCGTGGGGCAGAGTGGGAGCACAGAACCCATCGACAGCCACAGTGATATCAAGCTGTGTTTTCCAGATTTCCCACATTCATGATTTTAATGCTTCATGGAGTTTTAAGTGATAATAATAATAGAGTCCTGTAGTGCTTTGACCTTTTTTATATTGAGAAACTTCACTGACTGGTCATTTTTGGCAGAGGGCTCCCTATCTTAATACATATATACACATACCATAGTGACAGACACCTCCAAAGTGCCTGGGAGACAGCTAAGTGAAAAGTGGGATATTTCCATGATTTCATTAATGAATGAAAATGAAGATGTTGGCTAAGATTTACCCCCATATTACAGGGGAAATGAAATGGCAGACATAAGTAAAAAGCTGGCATGGGGGACCAAAGTACCTTTCTGTTTCTGATAGGTAGTTGCTTTGGCTTAGGATATCAAAGGCTTTCTGAAGAGCTGAAACTATAAAGGAAATATTCTCTTGATTTAACCAATTTCCATAATTGGGGTTAGAGAACATTACCCCTGCTAGGACAGGAGAACTTTTTAAATTAATATTTCTTGTGACTGTTGAGTGCTCATCATCCATTAGTATGATAATGTACCTTGGAAATTACAAATACAATTATGATGATAACTGCTTGGCTATAAACAATAAAATAAACTCATATACATACAAAGACAGAGCTGCAGCCCAGGAACTGATTCCAGGAGATGGCCCCAGGTTTTCTGCTTTCTCCCTGGTTTTGCTGGTACATTGGAATTTGCCAAATGGTGTTTGGTTCCTGTTTATTATCAATGTGCTGCCAAGGCTGAAATGGATCAGCTTCAATTAAGATGGATGCACATCAAATTAATGCAAGCCCAAGGAGGCTGACTTTGTAGATGAAAATAAAATATAGTAAAATAATTAAAAGAGAGTTTGCTTTCTGAATCTAGAAATTAGGCAAGAGAAACCAAAGACATCAAAGAGTCAATGCCTGTTTTTTAGTTTTTTAAAGTAAGAATTAAACTTCTGTTTTTATAAATATTATGTGCACCTGACACAAACCAAGCAATTGCAATATTTTCTCTGCATTGCATTTCAGATGTTGGCTCATATATTTGCTTGCCTGGAATACAACAGAAAACCACCATTTTGTTAAAGATGCCATTTCTTTAACTATTTCTGTAAGCTTTTTCCAGTAATTAATGCTTCAGTTATGCCAGACTGTGGGTACAATCCTTATTCTGCTCCATTTTGTGATAATTTTGTCCTAGTCTTGCTCTAGAGATTGTCTTTTTCAGTGTTAGATTTAATCTAGTTTAGAATGACTTTTAAAAAAGTTATTTCCATTAAAAAATTATTTTCCTGTGGAGTCCATGAACACAAAACATTTATCATGATATCCACCAGTCTGAAATATGCAAATACGGTTTTTACTTTTATATAGCTCAGTGAGATACAGGGTAGAAGAAATACAGAATCAGTAATCTTTTATACAATCCTTTTCCTCTTTGCCTGGTACTTCAAGGTGCCCTCTCTGACTGAAAATTCAGAGTTTGGTGCTCCTGTTGTCCTTGGAAACTTTTTTTTAAGCTCAGTTTACAAGGTTTAATGAATTTAATTTAATTTTCTTTTCTTCCAATTCAATTTAAAATTCAGGTGGAGTTTTAGCCTTTGACCTTTTGATTTTTTTTTTCCCTGTGCAATGTCCCATTATTATTATTATGATTATTATGATTATTATGATTATTATGATTATTATGATTTTAATATAAAGCTGTTTTCTTGCTATTGTTTCTTGTTTTGCTTTTTTTTGGTTTATTTAGCCTGTTGGGTTTTTTTTTTCCCTTTGTTCCTACAGGATGGTTTAAATAATCACTCCCAGCACTTTTTGGATTCATTGGATCCAGCTCAAATCCACGGGACAAACATTTTGTTGCCACAAGAGCCCCGAGGATCTATAATCTGCAGTTCCTTTCAGTCCCCTGGCAGCCGTTTCCAGCCAGGACGTGTTTGATGGGTTTTTTTGGAACACGTTTTCATTCAAGAGATGTTACAGCAAAATTCGAGCAAGGTCTGCAGTGGTCTGTGTCCGAAGGCAACAAAGCCAGCTTTCTCCTCGGGTTTGGGTTTCTTTTCAGCACTTACCAACTTTGTCTCACAACACCCTTGAGGAGGCAAAAGCACTTTTTGTTCCTTTATTAACAGGCGAGGGAAGTGGGACATTAAAATCCCGGTGGTGCAGCAGGAGGCAGCCCTGGGGACGCCTTGGTGAGGCAAAGGGAGGGTTTGGGGTGATGCTTTGGGTACCCCCCTGGCCCCTGCTCACCTTTCCCTCCCTAACCTCCTCTTACAAATTTATTCCCTCAAAATTCAGAGCCACAAAGCTCTGGGAGAGCTGCATTGGCGGGACAGCAGAGGATTTATTTGCCAGTAACCTCTTTGGGGAGTTATTTTTTGTCCCTCTCCAGCCTGCACATGGTCCTGCCATCGCTGCCACCCCTTGCCAGTTTTAAGGCATTTATACACAGATCCCTGTGGAGGAAATGGGCTCTTTTTGTCCCATATTGCAGATGGGAGCTATGAGAGAGGAAGATTTATGTCACTTGCCCAACTTCTCCCTGGAAGTCTTTGGCAGAGATTTTGCACCCTGGTTTCCAACCTCACGCTACAATTTGTGACCATCGCTCCTGGCTCCACTTCAGCGTCTCCTCTCTCAGAACAGTGATAAGGACAATTGCTATCTTTCACCCTTTTATAACAAATCTTATGATAATTTATTAATATATATTTTAAAACCCCCTCTGTGAAGTGGTTTGAGACTGTGGAAAACTCCACTTTCATTAAAAAGAAAATTAAAGTTATGGACAAAAAGGCTGAAGCAGAAAGAGTAGAAACTGTAATACTAGCAGAAAAAAATCAACATTAAAACAACAATCTGCTGCTCCAAGGGTCATCCTGTGATTTACATGGAGTAATTCATGATTTTCCAGCACAGTTGCCGGGCAGAGCTTATAGATCGACGCCTCTGAGGGAATACTAATTTAAAAAAGTATTCATCTCCTCATCAGATGTTGAGGAGTATGGCACGCTTTCATTTCTCCCTGCACATTAGCCAAATTAAATCAAAATAAATATCAATGAAAATATTGCAGAGGACATAAAACCCCATCCATTTGTGCTCTATCCATATGCTGCTTTACGAGACGCTGGGTTTCGCTCCTGCTCCGCTCTCCGCTGCCAGCCCCGAGCGCACAGCAAGGCGCGGAGTCCCCGATGTGCTTTAGGCATTCATCCCTTCAATGCTGCACCCCGGGGCCTGCCTGCAGTTTTGTTCTCACCCTGTATCTTCGCCAGGCTTGTTTGTGCCCATGGGCAGCAGCCGTGGCATGGCCAATGTCTGCCAGGCCAGCTCCAGTCCCGGCCACCGGCTCAGTGCCGCTGCCACTGCGGGACCAGCCGCAAGGTGCATTCCTGCCAGCAAAAAGTACAGTTGCTAAAAGGTGCTTTTTTCATTAATTATCTTAGGGTGATTTGGACAAAGCAAACGTTTCCATGTCCAGGAAGTTTCTTAGGGATGCTGGCACGTTTGCACCCCGCGGGGTCTCTCGCTGTGCATCTGCATCTGAGGCGCTGTGCAACCTGCAAAGCACGGAGTGCCTGCGACAGAAATCATAAACCACAGCTCAGGGCTTGAAAATGCAACCAATTTGTGCCGGCTCAGGAGCAAGAGCAGCGATTTCTGCTTTTAAAACCAGTGCAGATTTTAGGGTAATGTGATTAGAGATTCAACATTTCCCCCTCTCATTATTATTTAGCTCCCTCATTTGAATGCTCAGGTTTGAGAGAAGGGGGATTGCTTGGAAATTACAGACGCAGCCAAATTTCTTCCTTCCCCTTTGACAGGGCAGTGCTGATGGTTATTGTTCTTTTCTAGCTGCATTACGCTGTCCTTGATTTTTGTTTCAAGCAGTCTAATGGCATGATGTCAAATCCTGCTAATTGGTTTAGGATTAAAATGCAGGGCCACATCACTCTCTTGATTAACCAGCAGCAAAACTGCTTTTGTCTAGCGATCGTTTCAGAGGAGAAAGAAAATAAAGCATATAAAGGAAGCGTCAGGCTTTTGTCAGTAAAAATACATAGGAAACAGCTTTTTTTTTTTTTTTTTAAGGAAAAAAAAAATTGCCACTGTGAGGCCCGCTAAGTTTTGACTTGTAGCAGTTCAAAAGCAGCCCTGCGGGGAAAGATCGCTTCCTGAGGAGCAGGGACTGTGCTTTTATCCAGCATCCAGCCACTTGCTGTGCCGCACCGGAGCATCCGCGGCCGGACCTGCTCATATTTAACACACCAGCAACAAAATATCAACGGGAACATCTCAGCCCCATTTCTGGCCTTTCTGACACCCAAACAATTCCAGTCCCAGCCGAGTTTGCACCAGGATAAATAACCCAGGACTGAGCAAAGGCTGTGGTGGGCAGTGCGGCAGGCTCTAGCAGGGACCTGAGCAGGATGTGGAATGCCTGGGGCCATGGGAACGGGGTCTGCATCTGCAGCATCCCTCTGCACTCACACCAAGGACTCAGAAATTAGTTCTGCATCCTGAAATGGGGTTGTGCTTGTTGGGACAGAACTCACCTGTTGGGTAATGAGCATAAAGAGGTAGTTTTTCACGGTGATTATTGGGAGAGGAAGAGGGGAATTCATGGTTCAAATTAAAATAGTGCAAGCAACGCCAAACCACTACTTTGTTACCCCTCTGCTATTAAAAAAAACATACTCCAACAAACCCTAAAGAACACTCCCATCAGCCTTCAAAGATTCTCCCTACTGCACCATTTAATCTCTTTGGCTCCTGTTTTCCCTGACCAGCTGAGGGATTTAATTTCCAGGGAATTAGATGTCCAATTCAGGGCATTGTTTTGGGAAATGTGCACATGATTTACCACACACAGTCCTGAAAGTCAGCATTGGACCCAGCGCTCCCAGCACGCTCCAGTCCCGTCCCTGCTCTGCCGGGAGGTGAAAGGGACTTTATTGGGAAGGTTTTGATGCATTTGGCATGTCTTTGAACCTGGCTCCCCCAAAGGGAGAGAACGAACTCAGGCGGAGAAAGAAAAAAGGAAATAAAAGGGCCCTTCCCATCTGCCCAGCTGCATTCAATGGGGAGCTTTTTAAAAGGTATAATAGAGGTTTGTGTGTTCCTGCTGAGATTTGTTCTGGTCAACTTATCCAGGGCGCTCAGACGGGGCAGTGTGGTGTGCCCGCCCTCCCCCAGCACCCTCAGAAAGAAATTACAGTGGGTTTCCTTTTTTTTCACTTATTTTTTTTCTGCTGCAAAAAGTGTATGCCCTGCACACACTTTGCTCTTGCACAAAAGCGACTCAAGCCAACCTCGCTGAAAACTAATGTGGGTGTTTCTCTGGGTTTTTACCAGCAGTGCAGTAAAGCCTGGTGTTCCCAAGCATGGCATTGAAGCATCCAACCCCAAATATCCCTACAGGATCCACCCCAGGTTTTCCTAGAGAGCATCTCTGGGACAGTGGGGATGGGAAGCATCCTAGGGCTCAGACCAGTTTTCCACAGCATCCTGTTGTGGAGGTAAATCAACAGCACATTGGCTGTAGTCCAGAAGTTGTCCTGCTCTTTATTGTGCTCTGTGACTTGTTGGTGTGATTATTAAAAGCCAGGTCGGCTGCAAAGCTGATTTTTTTAATGCACTCCTGGCCCCAGAGCAGATGAGATGACATTTAACAACACCAAATGCTCAAGAAGGGGCCCCGTGTCAGCACCCAACAGGTACAGAAACGCCTGAGAAGTTCTTGGCTGTCATGAGCAGCTTTCTGCTTTGCAAACTATGATAGAAAGAGTGGAAATACGCTTTGTCTGCTTTTCCCTGACTCCGGGACTCCAAAGCAGGAAGATGAGAACATCCTGCACACATGTTAATTAGTCATTCCTTAAAACCAAATGTCACAGCGCTCATATTTAATTCCAAGAACAGACTGATGAATATGTACGTATAGTTATATTTCATTTACATACTCTGGGATTTGTTAAAAGACACCTAATAAAACCATCTAAAATAAATTAGATATTCTCCTAACAACATTTATTTTGAATTCATGTATATCAGAGGAACATTCCCAATACTGTAATAGGGGATTTTCACAGATATAAAATACATATATTGCATTTCGTAAATGAAGATAGAGAGTTAAAGCAGCCACCTTCTAAATGGGATTCGATTCTTGAAGTAGAAGAGACACAAAATGGGACTTGAGGGTTGGGGGAGGCAGTGATTGGGTTTGTAGGAGACCAAAGAGGATGCAGCTCAGCACCCAGAATGCTGTAAGAAAGTGTCCACATAAGGAAAACATTAAAGGAACTGAATTAGCTCCTCAAAGCCAGAAAGAAAAAATCCCCTTGAGACATTTGCATCCTCTTATTTTCGATTTCCTAGTTCTATATTTAATACTTTTTGAAATTTATTTTTTCCTTTACTCAGAGCCCCTGCCCTTGGAGCGGTGTCTATCCAGGTAGCTGCACTCAAAAAAGCCATTCCAGCCCAAGAGGCCCTTCAGGGATTTTTTTGCTTTTTCAAACCAAACCAGTTTATAGGAAAACCCCTGTGGTTTTGGTTTGTGTTTTGTTCTTCCCCATCTTACTGCTCTGCACCCTGTGAGCTCCCGGGGAGCACAAGAGCGTGGCCGCGCGTCCTGGCGGGCACATCACCAGCTCGACAGGTCCTGCCGCGGGAATTCAGCTCACACTCCCGCGGATGTGTGAGTCTGGAACAAATCTGGCTCACTCGCCTGCCTTGGCCAGCCTCTGTAGGGCTAAGAGGGGTGGAAGGCAGTAAAATCTCCTTTCAGTCTATAAAAATCTGCAGAGATATTTGGAATGTGCAGAGGGAGCAGATCTCCCGGGTAAAGCAGAGCAATGATTAAAATAGTCACTTTTCTGACCGTAATCACAATTTAAATACTGCAGCTTTTGTTTGCAGAATGGCATTGGTTTATATTCCAGTGACAGTCACACAACTCCAGGGGTTGTTTTTGGAGTTAGTGGCAAAAACATGTGGTTTGAATTTAAAGTCTTAAAGTTAGAGGATCAATGTCTCTCCAGCAAAGATATTGCCAGTGTCTCTGTGAGTCATAATTTTAAATCATCAGGAACCTGAACACTCTTCATTAAATGATTAAAAGGAACAGTAATGAAAAGCTAAAAGAAAGGATAAATATACAACCAGTCAAACAGGAACATCTATTTCCAAAGCAGAAAAAAATACTACCATCCTGACATAGGACAATAAACTTATCAAACTAACTCACTTATTTTATTTTTTTTTGCAGTCAAGAATGTAATCTTAATAAAGCAACAAATTTCAGATGTCAGGGTAAGATTACAGCTCTTCTAAACTAGGACTAGAGTTTTCCCATGAACAGGTTATTGCTGTGAGTTCTGGTCATAATTATCTCTGTATTTATGCTCCACTTTCTGAGAATAAAATGATCCCGGAGACCAAGTGCTTGATGGTGAAGTTTTCTGTTGGGATATCAAGCTTGTTTTTCTCTAAAAGCTCTGTGTTCACGTTTTCCCCAATAATCATGGCCTCAAGTCAGCTCCCCCACACCTCAGCTCATTCCCTTCTCCCCTCCCAGAACAGAGAGTGGGACATGCAGAACTAAGCAGGGCTGGGTTTTGCAGAGCAGCATCTGTATACAAGACAGAGGAGCAAAGATAACCCCACTGGGTGTAAAAACATACCTCAGCTGAGCTGCTTTTTCCTTCCTCAGAAAGATTAGGGGCTGTCCAGTTCTCCAAAACCATTCTGACCAGTTTCTGTAAGGCCTGGCATGGGAATGATTGTGGTTACCAGAGATGGTGCTTGTTGGAAACCCTGGCACATTGAGTTTACAGGAATTACATTGGGTGGGTTGCAGTTTTGCTCCTTCAGTGCCTGTTTTTAAGAAAATACATGAAAAAAACAAATAAACAAAATATAAAAAAAATAGGTAAGTGTATTGACTGAGGAATTACATAGCATAAATAAATATAAATACATGAGGCTCACTGCCTGACTGTATCGATACATTGGCAAGAATTCAAAGGTTATATTTGAAATGCAGAAAATAATCCAGTGAGTCATCTTCCCCACGCTTTGGCTTGCCATCCTCTCCCATTTTCGCTTTGACCCAGGAGGGCACAGCACACAGCCTGAAAATAGGCAGTGGGATGATGTGGTGTGGCTGCACCGCTCTGCTCCGCGCGGGAAGCGCCCAATCTCATCCGCAGGCAAAAGGGAGGGATGCTCAGGAAAAGTCTGAAAAATGCTGCTATCATAAGCAGTCTTATGCTTTTCTTTGAACTTCATTCCACCTTCCAAGGGAAATGAGCAGATAAGAAGAATCCCCCCAAAATAGGTGATAATAATAATAGTGATGATGACAATGATGATAATAATAAAATAATGACACATAGAAATACAACACCCAAAGTCACTGCATTTTTAGTCCACAGGTCCATGGACTGAAAAGTGAATCACAAACAAAATCAGAACAGGAAACCGAAGGCACACGGTTTAAATACGAAAATGAAATTTTGGATTGTAACATTTGCAAATGTAAAAATAGGATTCAGCCTTAGGCTCCATTACAGATGACTCCACCATGACAGCTTGGCAAACTGAATCAGTGACTTACCTTCCCAAAACAGCTCTTTTCTAGAAGATTTCCAGGGCCAGAAAGTGGTTGTGGTCTGGCTGAAAGTGTCTTAATGCAAATGGCCAAGGTGGGCACCTGAGAGCAGAGAGGTGGCTCCAACACCTGGGTCACCAAACTCTTTCCTGATGACTTTCCAGGGCTCTGCTCTCCAGCTTGCATTAGATGCTGCTTTTAGAGGGGACAGGACTTTTCCACAGCATCCCCCTGGTCTGAGGGGTATGGCAGGTGCTGCACCAATCTCCAAATCTAGTCCTGGGCGCTTAACTCCTCTGCAGTGACCTTGTACAACCCAGATGGAGACGCCCTCCCCTCCCTCATGTCCCTAAACACAGAATGAAATCCCCAGGAGAGAGCCTGTGTTCACGTTTTTGTATTAATCTGCTGCTTTCCTGGAGAAGGACTCTGACAGCCCTGATCCATCCTGTTCTGCTCCTCCACTACTGAGCACCAAATCCTGACTCACATGAACATGAGCTGTTGGTCAGGTTAAAGGAACTTTGAATTTACATATATGAAAACACCAAAAAACAAATATATACATGTACATACATATAATATATAGACACAGATGCACACGATTGTAAGGGAAAGTTACCTAAACCTCTGTGATTCTAATCATAATAATACACAGTAATAGTAATACATTGGTATTTCATTTATAAAGACCCAGGGCATAATTTAGAGAAAGAATTCTTAAGTGTACAGTACCTGGCATATAAACAGGTAATTTCCCTTCATCCCACCATTCTCCTGTCCTTACCCAAGCCTTACTACTTCATATAAGCCATATGACCCTTCACAAACTACCAACATAATGTGTTCCTATTTAAGATATTAGCTACACTCAGTTTTTATGCAGCTTTGGATCCCCTTTCCTAAAGCATCCTATGAGGGGCCTTAAAAACAGGTGGGTATGTTTGCAGGAGCAAGCTTTCTCCCCCATCCTGCCATCTCTCATCTTGCCATCTTTCATCTTGCTTCATGGATTTTTCCATTAAAAGAATCGAGCATTGGGAAAAAAAAAATAAAAAAATGATTGAAGTCTTAAGACCTATGTATTAAGATACTTCTTTTTTTTTCTTTTGCACATTGGAAGGAGTTAGAGATGCGTCAAATGTGGCTGTTTCTTATTTTATCTTCTCAGTCCAACAGTCAGGCAGAGTCACACACGGGACACCATGATCCAGGGCTTGGTTAAGGATGTAGGAGAACGTTCCCTTTTCTCTCTGCATCCATCCACACACAAATTATATGTACAACATGGGTGTCTGCTAAGCAATGGATTCAGCACATTCACTAAAGAGATTGTTTACTTAATAATTCCTCCAAGTATGAGAAAACAACCGAGTGCTCGGTCCCCAGGGCCAATGTGGTTTTGTTCTGTCCTGTCCTTGGAATATTTGTGCTTTTCAAGTCCCTGGAAAGGACTTTTGTGCAGCAGCATAAACCCCTTTGGTGTGCTACCATGTGCCTTCCCTTGGACAATTTGTATTACAGAGGAGCTACAAAGAGGCAATATGTTTGGAATGGCTGATAGAGGAATATTGCTCATATAGGCAAAACATAACATTTTTAATCCCACACTCATTTAATTTTTTAAGAAAAATAAATGATCCCTGTATCTTGGCATATGCATCATGTTGAAATGGAGCCATTACTCTGGGCAGCTTTTTCACAATGTGTTGCATAATGTAGTATGAAAATCATGTAAAGCTCCTGCGTTTGTATCTCAGAAGGAAAATAAAAGGCAGTTAAATTACAATGCAAGAACTAAGCTATGAATGGATGTTGCATTCAAGAAGTCTAATGCTTAAGAGGGGGAAATGACAAGATTTTTTTTTTCCCTCTTCTAGATATTTTATCCTTGCAACAAGCTCAACCGTCAAATGTTTCGAGAGAGGTCAAAACTAGTCTATCTGTCTTTTTTATGTGAGTTTGTGAAAGGAATCTCTCCGCGTGGAGTTGTACAGGAATTGACACGATAAACCTAAATGGCTCCTTTACAACTGTTAGGGTTTTCTGTAAACACATGCTGTCCTGCCAGCCAACCAGCTTCAAACCCGGGTGCTGAGCACAGCAGATGGTCTATCCTGCCGATACACTCGCTACTAATTCATATTTCAATACACAGCTTTGCTGCCTAAACGAAGCCACTGCCTTTTGAAAAGTTTTAAAACTTCCCATAACTGGTAATCCTGGGGAGGTTAATTGTGATGGAGGGGAAGGCTGCAAAGAGGAGGACTCTGGCTGTCACAAGAATGGACATTTTGGAGGTGCTCTGTTATGCGTTGCAGACATGAGTCCTGCCATGCAGTGCCTCCTGCCAAAGGAAAACAATGGCATGGCTGTGCTGCATTAATAGAGGAATAAATAAACCCAGAGAAATCAACCCTGCAGAACAGAAAAGGTAATGGTAATGAAAAATAGGGCTACTGGCAGCATAGTTGCCACAACACCTTGTTGGCGTGGCCATGTCAGAGGAGGATTTTTATAGGAAAGCAGGTTTTTGGGAGGGATGCAGGATAATGCAGCAATTTAAACAGCTGCCTTGACCCTTACTGCACCAGCTCTGCTACTGCTGCTGTGTGCAGGAACATATTTTGGCATCAACATTTGATGTAAAAACCCTTGACTAAATCAGTTTCCTTTCTCATCTCCTGCAACAACCAGCTATCACCTCACAGGTTTGGGGAAGATGGTGCAGTACGAGATCACTGTCTTTCCACTGGGCTGACAGACCAGGATTGGAAGGAGAAATAGTTATTTCACCTAGAAAAAGAAAGGAGCCAAAGAAAATGCAGGTTCTCGGGGATTTTATGACTTTATGTTGCCAGGTAGCAGGTTAATGGAGCTGAAGGTACCATGGACATCGTAGTGTGCAGAACTTTGGGCACACCAGCCCAGGGCTTGCCACTGTGTCCTGTGGCCAGGGCATTCTGGTGTCACCAACCAGTGACTCTGAGGGTGAACTGAGATCATCCACTGGTGAGCCATGGACCACTGCTGTTCCTGATGAAGGAGGGCACAGGAGACACATCCTAAACACTCCACAAGTGCCTGAAGATAGATGTTCCGTGCATTTGGCCTAGAGCCCCCACGCCGTTGTATTAACTTCTCTCCATTGCTGACAACAGCTTACACCGGAAAGAAAAAATAAAGCTAAACCCCTGAAGGAGCAGTGATCCTCAGCATTAATAACCCCTCTCCTTGCAAGGGGATTGCTGCTTGAATTCCCTTTGCTGTGGTTTTATCAAATGCTGCGCCTCCTCCACTGAGCTGTGATCAGCTGGGCGACTTCATGAAGTTCAACACTAAGTAGGAGCAGAACCTCCTTCTCAAATTCATTTAATCTTTCTCCCAAAGGAGAAATGCGAATTCATATTAATTTTCTCTTTTTATTTCAATTTACCAACTTCTCTTCCAGACATTAAACTATAGAGGTGTTTCCAAATCCACAGTTTTTTCCTCTGGCTGTAACAGAGAATGAACAGTTCTGATAAATTTTTTAGAGGGGAAAACAGTACAAAAGTATCCCTAAGAGGGGGAGAACAACCATTGTTTTCATAAACTATTTTGGCTTTCCTTGGTTAAAGAGTCTCAGATGTATAATGTGGTTTATTCTTAAAACAAACCTCCCCCCAAAACAACCCAATTTTGAAATCTTGTGTATTGTTAAAGAATAGAAAACTAAAATCAGATATTGCTGCAGAAGCCACTCACATTATAAATAAGGAGAACATAAATCAGCAGCGAAACAGTCTTACAACTTAATGACTAATTAAAAAATACTAGTATGCAATTAAGGAGTGTCCTTTGATAAACATGCTGTACTACATGAATTAGCTCTATGCAGACACACAGCATTGCAATAATTTATTATTTTTATATCCTAGGCATAAATGCATGGCATGTGTGCATGTGTATTATATTGATGCAAGGTAATATGCAGGGCTCTGTGTGTTGCCATTTGAAATGAAAAATCTACTTACTGTAAATCAGATAACCCCTTCCATTTGGATTTAAACCTTCTCCTTAGCACACCTACTGCCAAGCTGTGGGCAAAAAGCATGGGAAGCATTTCCAGAGGGAAAAGTGGAAGCTAATGAGAAACAGCCACGTGTCTGCACCTTTTTGTGAGGCTCTGTAGGGCTCTTGGTCCATTGGATGGGAGTCATTGCGAAGGGCAGTGGCACTGTTTCTGATGAATCAGGGGGTCTTGCCTTTCCAACTTCCTTTTGGCCACCTGAACCACTTTCAAAGTCTTCTAAATGAGACTTATTCCCATCACACACATCAAACTGCAAATCAAATCCTGCCACTTGCAGATCTAAAAGCCTTTTCCCACATCCAACTGCTTCTCTCCATGCCTTGACTGAAGGCAGCCATTGACAGACACAGCATTACTCACATTTTGGGTTCCTGAGACCAGGATACTCAACCCCATGGATGGCATGAACCATGTTGCTGAAGAAGACTTAGAACAGAGCAGGTGGATGTAACAAGATGTATTGACCAGACTAAAGATGAGCAGCAAAGCAACACAAGCTCAACATGCCATCCCCCAGAGATTATCTCCTTTCTCCTGCAGCCAGGCTGTTTAGATTGGGAATACATTTTCTAAAATTCTCCTCCTTTCTTACTTTCTGGAAGATCCTCCCAGAAATTCTTGGCTCCCTGCAAGCCATGGGGGGGTCTCAGGGTGCCGCTCGGGTGGACAAGTGGCTGCGCTCCTGCCTGGAGGCAGAAACCACAGCAGCAAAAAAACAGATTTCACGAGAAGAGCAGGGGAGGGAGGGGATGAACAAAAAAAAGGGAATGTGTTAGTTAACTTCGTGTGGTTGTTCGAGCCACTTCCTGACACCCGAGCGAGTCATCTGAATTTAACACATTTCTCTTTTGCATTTTGCAGCTCACCTTTAAGAGAGCACAAGGCGGAGGAGGTGGGAATATATGGACTTCAGCCCTTCCCATCAGTTTCCCCCTGTTACTTTCAAAGATTTTCTATTTAGAAAGGAAGGCTTTTTTTTTTTTTTTCCTGCTGTTCATACATTACACATACTTCCCAGCCAAAATATCTTGCTTGTATATTTTTTTAATATAACCTACATTACTCAAAATTGTTCTAAGAATAATTAAAGAGAATTACTTTCCCCATCTCTTTGATTTACCTGAGATTCTATTTCTGAAGAGTGTTTTAAGAAAAAAACATTTAAAAAAAACCAGGAGAGATTAACAATTACAGAAAAAAACAATCCCACATCCTCCTTCTTGTCTGAATCTAATGAAAATGTTTAAACTGCATGGATATTTATCCTTATGAAAAACATATGAACAAAACAAAACCCCCAGTATTCTGGTGAGATTCTGTAAACAGGACAAAACGTTAACTGCGGAAATATATCATTTAAGACCTTTATTTCCTTCTAGCTCTTTCCAGGCACCAAACGAGCTTTGCATGCAGATTTTGTTTCAGCTGGGTGGAATCATTCTCATAACTATTCTCCAAAGCCCAAGCTCTGAGGTCAGCCCTGCTCTTTCTGCAATGGGATAAATATTAACAAGTGTGACTAACCCATTCCTTGCGCCCTTCTTAAATTTTCCAGAGTGTGTCAGCAAGCATGAAAGCCAGAGATCAAAAAAGGCAAGGGTTTTATTGTTGGAACCGGATGGGAACAGGGATGCAATATAGGCGAAGTCCCAGCACCTCAGAGAAGTTGGTTTATAACAGCACCAATAAAAAATGAGGGAATTACTGGGCTACAAGAAAATGACCTTGTTCTCCTGCTCAAAAATGAGTCAGTTTTCACTTGACCCCTACAATAATGGTTTACAAGGGCTGGAGCAGTGCCCCAGGAGCAAACCTGGCCTTTCCCTGTGGGTCCTGAAAGACCCAGGAGGGAACAGAGGTGGTGGGGAAGGTGTAATATAGCTCAGTGCCTCCTGTGCAGAGGTGATGGGGCTGTGGTGGCCTCAAGGGCTCAGGCTCACTCCTGTTTATCTCTGCACAGCTTCTGCTTCTGAAGTTTCATGGATAATCTTCCTCCCTCCCATGTGGTGCACCCTGCTGCGACCCAACCTGCCCCCCATGATGGAGTGTGTGAGACCAACACACATCTGGTTTTATCACCCAGACATTTCTAGGGGTGAAGCTCTTAGTTTAACTAATCTGGAGTTCACTAAAGCACCTCGAGATGTTTATTACAAGTGCAGTTTGATCTATGCAGCAGCAGCAATGCAGAGCCCAGGTTGGAGAAGAATTGGGACACTGGAGCCAAGCAGCTTTGTACATAATCAGTTAAGTGACAAGAAAGATGTGGATTGCACTTCTGGTGAGCAGGGCATTGGGAAGGGAGGGAAAGAAACCGAGGGTTGGGAATTTAAAGGCATCTATCACACAGCTTCCCAAAACTGGACAAATCCTGTAGACACGGGGAGAGCATGGGGCCTCTGTGCACACTGCTCATACCAAAAATTTGTCAAAATCAGATTACAACCTTGAGAATGTTCCTGCTCAAAGTCAGGTCTAGTCCTGACAAAGCCAAGGAAAATTAAAAGCCACCTGAAAAAACCCAAACCAGCAGAAATGATGAGCACAGGTATTAAATCCTGAAAGAGGTTTTATTCACATGATCAACAAAAACCTGGGTCCATATGATTCAGAGTTGTTCCCTCATAATTCACAGGCCTCTTGCTTTCCAGAATGTGTTTAATTCTCCTTTGCATTCCCTCAAACAAAAGGTATGCCCCACATTTCAACACCTCTGTTGCATCTACTCCATTGACCCCGCAAAAAATCATCTCACTCACTTTGTTTCCACACCTGGTTTTCTTCTCCTCCAGGATGTCAAACTGCAGAGCAGAACAAACCCAAGGATATACACTTTTCTCCCTCCATCTCGTGAAGCACTTTAGCTCAAAAACCAGCAATTTTTGAGGTTACTGGGTTCGCAGATTATAAGAAGCAGAAGAAGATACCTGAATTGTGGTCCTTAGATAATTCCTGTCCACAGTCTTGTTCCACCTGGGGCAGTGATAGCCAGAGCTTCCAAAGGCATGAAGGGATCTTGAAAAGAAAGGAGGAAAAGGCAACATTTAGTGACCTCTTATCTTACAGCCTGTGATATCTGCCATGGCTTGACAGAATATGTGAAAACCTCCTACAGACACTGTACAGGAGAGGTGGACCTGTCCAGAGGTGAAAAGAAAGCAAACCTCATACCCAAACCCCAGATCAAAATAAAGCCCTTATGTTTTTCCAGCATAGGAAATATTTGGATTTGGGTTTTTTTACTCAGCGCCTCCTGATGTCCTAAAAGTTCCTGTGTGTAAATGCCAGACACCCAGCTGAGTCCAAGGAGAGCCATGGAGGAGCCACCTGCAAATCAGTGCCCAATGCTCTGCCGAGGTCACCGTCTCCATGGATGGCAGTGACATTCCTTGCAGCAACGCCAACGTGCAGGAAAGGCTGTAAGAAAAAGTCCCAGGAAACTTTGTAACTTGCATAGCTTCTAAACTTTGCCCAATTAAACTGTGGTTCCATTAAACTTTCCTTGAGCTGGCAAAGGACTGGCTGAGTTATTATGGGGAACAGCCCCAGGCAATTAAAAGCAAGAGCAACATTACAAATCTACGATTTGGTAGACAAAAATCTCTTGCAAAAGACACAGCCTTAGAGAGTTATAGCTTACTCAAATGGGGAGAACCAAATTAAATGAAAAAACATATTGTATATTATCTTAATTTATATATGAGATTTTAGACAGTTCCAGATTTCTGGATTAAATGCAATACCATGTGGCTCCATTAAGCCTCACTGGCCTTTTAGAATATTATTGAAAGAAATAATATATAACAGTTTGAAAGGTTTTTGGATGCTTGGTGGCATCATTATGCAATTTATTAATATGTGGGCAGAGTGACTAATGCCTCTGAGGATGTATTTTTAGTTTCAAAAATAAAATACATAAAAAAGAAAAGTGTGCTGGGGGGGGGGGGCCCAAGAAGGAAAAGCAGCTACAACTGGGTTTGTGCTGGAGGCATGTGATGGCATCCCTCATTCTGTCTGTCCCTCCACACACCCAGTCCTTCTCCTTTCACTTATGCCATTCCCAAAGGGGCCCAGAGGCTTCAGCTATTGCAATTTGGTAGAATTTGGGTATTTAGCTCCTTTTCTGGCATCTTTCCTCCATTTTTAAGGCTGAAAGGGACAATTCAGATCATCTAGTTTAACGCTCAATATAAATCCCCAAGAAAATAATTTCACACATTCACTCGCTAATTGAGCCTACTACTATATGTTTCACCAGTCATCTGGGCTGGCCTCCAGTTCTGATTTCAAGATGCAAAAGGATGACAAATCCCCTGCCCCCTTCAACAGTCTGCCCCCTCTCCCTTCCCAATCTCTCAATTTTGCCTGTCTTAAATTTCCAGCCATTGCATCTCGTTATGTTTTTCCCCCATTAGACTATAAAGCCCTTTTGTACGTGGTATTTTTTCCTCCAAAAGCATTTACTGCCCAGAGTCAGGGCACTGCCTGATCTGCTTTTTTTGTTAAGTTCACCAAATGGAGAGCCTTAAGCCTCTCTCCACAAGATTTCCTTTTCCAACCCTCAAATCATCCCTGTAAAACTGAGCCATAGGCTGAGAGTTTACAGCCTCCATCATGAAGCCGAGTCCCTGAATCTCAGGTTAATAAACTCTCTATTTTTTAATAAGGCTTCTGTGAAATGACCAGAAATAGTCCCGCAGGATGTGTTATTTGGAGGTAACTATTTCCACATGGGCTGGAGGTACAGCTCTGGGAGCAAAGCCTGGGGAGAGCAGTAGGAGAGCTCTTTACCCTTTTCTGCAGCCATTTTTAGCACTCTCCCAAGCTGCATTTCAAAACCCAGGATTTTTCTTGAAGGGCCCATCCTGGTGGACATTTCCTAGACCACTAGGAAGAAGCTGAATGATTTTTACCTCCCCATGCACACACAGAAACCAGCTCCTGAGAAAGCTGCTTCTCCCAGCACAAAACCTTTCCCTGTGCTATCAACAGCACTGGGAGCGCCATCTCCATCAGGAACAGAGGCACTGACAGGCCTTGGCACATCTCACTTCCCAAACCACTCCTTCCCCAGGCCCACAGAGATATCTAGAAAATCTCTGAGACATCACCAGAGCCCCTCCTTCCCACAAGATTAATAAAATTAAGCATAAACCCTGGGTTTTTTCTTCCCCATCTTTTTCCAGTGTTGATGTCTATGCTTTGGGTCCTCTTCTTCCCATTATTAATTGGTTTATTTGCTGCTTGTTAAAATGACAGTGGAATTTCACAGGCAGCTTGGCTCTAGATCTTTGGAGAAAACTTCCCAATATTGCCAAAAATGCAGTGAAATGACAAGACATGGTGAGTTCTAGACAGTCTCCTCAGGCGCCAGAGCTACAGCTCACTGTTCCACAGATTCTAATGACATAATACTCCACTTTTTCATCTGCCCTGTTTGATTTGGATGTGAGATTATACACCAAATGAGGAGTTTGAAAGAACTGCCAGCTCAGTTCCATTTGGCCTGGCCTTTATATACCCCACAGGGACAAACTTTCTGTTCTGAACTGAGACCAAAAATTTCAGAGTCAATCATAAGTGATAAAATATCTGAGTGAGGTCAGTGTCACTTTTAAACTTGTTTTCCTCACTTGATTTGTTTGACTCTGTTGCTCAGCTTTACTCCCAATGCTAGTGATTAAAATCCTTCAAGACAGACCATTCACTTCACTTCAGGCCATTTTCTACTTCCCAAACATGCTGTGAAATCTTCCTTAAGAACTCCCCTAACCTACCTTCACTATTTGGTTTCAAACAAACCTTTTGTGCCCCTCTCTGATGAGACCACCAGTTTAAATGCAAATGTCAGTAGGCATTACAACTAGAGCAAACCAGCTAATAAATCCTCCATACCAGCTAATATGACCCTCCTTTCCAGCTGTGAATTGTCCACAAAAACATATGGAACATCTGGATTAGAAGAACATGCCATTGATTAGTGACTCGGCATCCCAGTGTTACAACCAAAAAATAATGCAGGCAGCCTGCAAAATCTATTAGGTTTACAGAAGATTTTGAATTCTGGATTAAAATTTAAAATTTCCACATGGCAAGCAGAATTGCTCAAGTATTCTCAAAAAATATCTGTGCTAGCCAAAGCCTAAAATCTTGGTTTTATGGTGGAAGCAGGCAGGAATGGGTCAAAAATGCAAATAGGCTTGCATGCAAAGCAAATTAAAATAATCTTTGAAAGGAAAGAACATTAGTGGATGTTTCCTAATGGTCACCATTCACCCTGGTCGCTCTTTGCACTCCACTTGCCAAAGGCATAAGGTTTTAATTCATAGTCAATGTAATGTTTGGAGTTTCATCTACTTGAATGATTCTTTGGGGACTGGTTGCAATAGCTATATTCTGGGTTTAAAATGCATTTATTTTTTTAAAAACTAGAACAGAATCTTACTAAGGAGTGAAACTGGAAAGGATAAAATTAGATTCCTGAACCTTCATCTCTTTTTAGAACCAGACATGAAAAAAAACTGCATCCAGTTTTGTTAAATATTTTTTCCACATCTGGTGTTCAGTCAAAACCATAAGAAAAGTGCTGGAAATCTCACAAGAAGGCTCGTACTCTTGTGATTTCCAGTCCAATTTTTGCAGCCACAGGAGATCTGTACAGTTCAGATAAGAATCTGAAGCAGAAGCCAAACCCAAACTGTGAACCTCCTGAGGCTCACCCCACCCACAACAGCTTATGTCTTTACCCATCATTTGCAGCAGATGTTCTCCCAAATTCTCCAGTGAGATAAATTCCATTAAAAGTTTCAGGAGAAAGATTATAAGATACATACAATACCAAATAAAAGTGTCCAGAGGAGCTCATCATGGCCCATTAAACTATTGTTAAAGACCTTCATCCAGCAACATCTATTGATTAGAGCAGTTTGCTTCTCCCTAGGACTCATTTTTCCATGCTGAGCTTTGGGGGCTTTTTGATCTAAAGGCCACTGACGTCAATGAGAGCATTTCCATTGTCTTCAGCGGGCTCCGGATCAAGCCCTTGACAAGCTGGTTCCCCCACAGGTCAGTCTGGAGAGTGGGTTTCTGCCAGCAGATTGTCCCTAGAACATTGCACTGTAGATTTACAATCTTTATAAAATTTTTAAATGAAGTTCTATAGTTAGATTCATATGGTAAATCATAAATTACAGCAGACTCTGCAAGCTTGGGTTTGAGGGTTGGGATTTTTTTTTTTCATTTGGCTCTCGGGAAACATATAGCTTTTTTCCATAAGAACTTTTCTCCAAATGCTAATTTTACCTGTTTTCTTCCTTCTTCTTTTTTTTTTTTTTTTTTTTTCAACAGAACATGTGCATTTTCACTGCCAAACTCCTCTGAGGAAGGTTGTGCCTGTGGCAGTGTTGGCGATGTGGGCAGGCAGGGACTCACCATCCTCTGTCTTGATGTTTGTTGGAAGGGCAGAAGGTGTTTTTGGGCTTTGCCTGGTACCAGACTAGCGAAAAAGGAAAGCAAGCCAAGAGTTTCAGAGTACTTTTCTCCTTTAAGGTGTATTTAAAGTTGGAAGAACATCTTATGTCCAACTCTTCCGTCAAAGCCTTGAGGGATAAATCCCTGGAGCAAGGGATGATCCTGATGCAGAGCCTTGCACACATGAACAGTGGTGCTAACTTGGACCTCAAGGATCTCACTTCCTACAGTGGCCAGGCCATGTGAGAGCAAGACACAAGGGACAGTCCTTGGACATTTGAGTCCTAATTCAGATTCCCCCTTGCCAGAGCCTAAATTTAAGAATTCAAGCAGCATTACCAGGCCCATCTGCAAAGTGAGAGCAATAATCCCACAATACCTTCTCAGAAACGCTGCGAGGCCACGAACTCTCTCTACACAGAGTAGTACTGTTCAGTAGTAAATGAAATCTGTTTTCACTTCCAAGGCTATGGCATAAATTACTATAGGCAGAAATCCAGCCTAGCAGGCAATGAACTAGATGGGGCCCACTCAGTTCCTTCCATCTTTAGCTTTGATTTTCATTGTTCTGTTTCATTAATAGAATTTCCTTTTTTTTTTCTTTTTTCCCTCCCCCCGCTGTAATTTTTCTAAGCTGTTAATTTGCCAGCAGAAAGAACAGCCTCAAAATTGTATACCAGCTCCTCCAAAGCACCCACAAGAATCTGAACAGTTTTCAGCAGACTCAGCGTTTTCCACTTTACTTCACAGCCCTGGTATATATAGAAAAAGAGGCTGAAGAAAGTCTGTTGTTGTGTTTGCACTGGGGGACCATAATCTGGCCACTTGTTTTCTGCTTAAAATACATTTCATTCTGCAGAGAGTGTCCTTAAAATCAGGGTTATCCTCCCAAGTCAGTGGGGCTGCAGCAATTGGCACCACAGGTTTTGAAGGACACAAATATCACCCCAAACCAGGCGTCAGCTGAAAATGTCTTAATCCATTCTATTGTCTTGTTTATTCATTTTATTTTCAAGGAGGGATATTCTGCTTAGTTCATCTCTGCAGGAAGGAGACTGGGGGACATGCTCAGGAAAGCTGTAAGGAACAACAAAATTGTCCAGAGATTTTTCCATCTGTCCCCTTTGCTTTCCCACATTCCTAGCCCCTAAATCCTACCAGGGACCAGCTCCACTGCTGGCCCCCTTCCCTGATCAGTGGTGTCAAAGGCTGTGGATGAACAGGCATTTCACCACCTCTAGCTGCCCCTTCTGATTCATGATGTCTATGAAAGGAATTAACAGCAATAAATTTGATTCAAATCCTATTTTTACCCAATAGCAGAGTTCGTGAGTGCATACAAGTGCTCCCTCTGGAAAGAGAACTGGAAAGCTAAAAATAAATAAGATGAATGAGGGATTACAGGATAAAGTGATGGCCACTTACAGCCAAACAGGATTCACCGCTGAAGGCTGATAAGTCTCTTCTGATGTTGAGAGAAGTAGAGAATCTGCTCCACAATTTTTGTTCAACCAAGCTCTCCTTGAAGCACCACCTGACCATCTACTACTTCCTTGGGGCCCTGGCAGGGAGGATTTTTTATGTCACCCTCTGCAGGAGGGGGCACATCCTGACTGATGAGATCAGTCAGAGTGCTGGGGTCTGGGGGGTTGGATGACCCAGGGTTTAGGGACTGAGGTGAGAAGGGTGGTGTGGAAACCATCACCTAATGCATCTCTTGCTAAACCTACCTCCTTCCAAACATGATTAAATCCTCACCAAGCAGATTTCTATAGGCAATTAGGAAAGGGCACATAGCAGGACATTACCTGCCCATATCTGAACTCAGGATTTCCATTGTAGTTTGCCTTTGCCTATCAAACAGACCTTGCTTTATCTCCACTTTTGAGGTACAAACTCTCAGGCACAGAAAGGTTAAGAAATGAGCCCAAGTCTCAGAGCCAGAAATAAAACTCATTAGCTCTTCATCCACAGGGAGCCCTTTGCTTCCGTCTCATCCGAACTGCCTTACAAGCACCACTGTCAAAGGCATCTCAAAAGAGGAGATCAATTTTATAGTGGTTTTACTCTTTGAAAGCATGAACAGGCTCTCCATTAGGAGCTATAATTTATCTGTCTGTGACCACTGACTGCAGGTCTATGAAATGCATCTAAATGGATTGCACGGAGCCAGAAACTCAACCCAGGTATGTATGGCACATATATAACAAAGCTCTGCAAGGCTGAAAGTGCAGAATACCAGCAAGTGCTCTGGTTTCTGGATTGATTTGGGAGGTAGGTAGGCTTAGCTGAGGGCTGTGGTTTCTAAATTGGACATAGTTACCTAAAACTATTGGAAATTTGAATTGCATGTCAGATGTCTGGAATAAACGGACTCAAGAGACATAAGAAAAAACATGTGGCCCAGTATTTTTCTCTTTTTTTTAATGTCTTTTGGAAACTGTTTAAATCTCATCTGGGGCTTGTATAGTTTCTTTGTTTAGTAATTCAGAATTGAAATTCTTTATAAAGCTTTGCTAATCAAAAGGTAAAAACTTGATTGTTGCACACAGAGCCCTTCACCCTGAAAGATGCCTGTACACTTTCCAAAAACATACTCCCCTTTCCAGAAAAGTAAATGATCCTTTTCAAACTAGGCAGTGCAGTTATTTTATTTACCTCAAGTAGGCTGAATTTAAATTCCAAGCTGAGCCCTCATGGCCTGACCCTGTTTCTAACTCTGCCAAGAGCTGTTGGAGCTGGGCTGTCCCCCCAGGTTCACGGTGCAAGGCAGACTTTGAGCTGCACATCTTTAGCAAGACCATTCAATACAATGACAGAGATTTCAAGCCATAAATTTCCTGTGAACTGCAGTCACCTCTGGAGTGAACTGCATCACCTCCTCCATGTCACTAGCTGTATTGTCCCCCCATGACACTGAAAGGGACACAAAAAGACACCTTTTTGTAGGCAGAGCAGCCTAACCTGAACCAAGGAGGCAGAACTTGGGATGCAATGTTTCCCACCGAGATATGGATTTGGTCCATAAAAAAGAAAAGGGAATTTTTCAGCCTTACCACATCTTCGAGATGGTACATGGCTTCCTGTGCTCACTTTGGAGTGTCTAATCTCTGTTTTCCCCAACCTTCATAGTTTGCTTGGTCAACCAACCAGCCAAGCAACCCTTCTGCTTTTTCCCCACTTTCTTTACCTGTGGACCTTGCCACTTCTGATGTTATCTAGGAAGTTCCCAGAACAATGCAGATTTTTTAAAAGCTTTTATACTTTTTATTTCTTATAGCATGTCCAAGCTGGACAAGAGATCTGATGTTTCTCTTTTCACCCAACAAAGATGCAAATGCTCAGGCCTAGAAAATCCTGGGAATGACATAAGGGCACAAAAATATCACTTTTTGTTCTAGGATACCTCTTCCTCTCCAGGATTTTGAATACAATAAAAATGGCAGAGAACTTGTGTAGAAGTCCAGGCAAAACTTGCAGCTTCTCTCAGCAGAAACCTACGATAGTTGTTTCAACTAAAGTAATATTTTCTAAAAGCCCTGAACTACACTAGCTAAAGCAGAGTTAACAGCAGCATATAAATGTCACTGGAAAGAATTACTGCTTTTTTATTTGTTGCTTTTGCGGACATTCAGGAATCTCCTTCCAGGTTCTGTTTTGGATATATGGATATTCTGGTCTGTGCAGTCTTGGCAGGGTTAAACAGCTGCGGGTATGAAAGGACATAAGCTCTTGGAAGGATTTGACCCCCCTCTCTTTCCCACTCCCAACATTCAGGTGTGCCAAGACATTATGGTTTCTTTTAGATCAGCATAATTAAATGAGTGATGAAGAATTTCTCACCAATATAAAACTAAATTATTTGTTACTTAAAATAGAGCTGTACCCTCTCCAGGTTGTCAGCTGGTGTCAATCAGCCTGTTCTGGGACACTTCTTGGGAATAACCAGGAAAATCAGGACAGCACGGTGCAACCCCAGCAAGTCCTGGACTGGAAAGGAGCATTAGAGTGACCAGAAGAGAAGCAATTCTTTAAATATTTTGAAATTCTTTTTTTTTTTTTTGGAGGTGTTTCAGTGTTCAGGCAGGAATTCTCACTCTCGGGGTCGGCCAGTGGAGCTGTGGAGGACACGGAGGGTTGCTGAGGGGAAGCCCACGCAGTTTTTCTCCCGGTTTAACAGACAGCCCGGGTTCATAGTTGCCAAATTTTGCGAGCAGGCAGTAGATTTTTACGAGCCCCAGGAGCGCACCCGGCTCCGGCTGGAGCTGTGCGGCTGCGGAGCCGGGGGACTGCGGTGGGCCTGGAGCCGCAGCCCCACGCTGAGCTGCAGGGCCGAAACCCAGTATAAATGGGGAGAAAACAACTATAAAAGGGGGGAAAGCAAAGAGGAACAAAAGAGAAGGGTGGGATTTCTGTCTCATCCCCTTAGCTCACACTTTTAAGGGGATGAGATACGCCGGTCCCTGAGCATCGTGGGGCTCGCAGAGGCAACACCTGGGCTGGGAAATGTGGAGAGTTGGGAAGGAAAACTCCGGGGAGGGGGGAAAAAGAGGCAGACGAAAAGAATCAGGCGAGAAATCTTGTAAGGTTACGAAAAAGAGTAATTTGTCCACAGGGTGTCACTCTTGACCCACATTTGGACCAGCACCCGGCCTGGTCTGTGGCCCCAGGAAATCGGGGATTTTTAGCTCCCCAAGAAGTCTCCGAAAAGACAAAAGTCTCCAAAAAGGGCAGACTGTCACCTTGGGGTGTGCTGGCCTGGACAGTCTGGAAGCCTGCTTGGCTTCTCCTGACCCTACGTGGCTGCCCTCCTTGCCCATGCTGTACCTTGCCTCGCCCTGTCCACAGACCAGAGTTTGAACTGCGTCTTGTTCAGGCCAGGCTCACGGCCCACCATGGAAAAGGAAACTCTTCCCCACAGCCAAACTCTTTCTCACCATTCTTGCACAAACTCCTGCCATTCCCCTTCGATGTTTCAGGAGTGTTTTAGCTTCACATGAAATTCCTCTATCATCCCATACTGTTAGTCTGCTCCCTTCCTCTGGGAAACCTCATGGAAGATGCTACATTACAGCTTTATGGTGAACCCCAAACCAGGATAAATCAAGTGCTGACAAACCTTTGCTTTTGGTAGCTGTAACTCAGCAGAGATTAAAGGGGTTCTTAGGCTAAGGAGATGTCCTATGATTTCTCACCTTGTTTTCTGCATTGAGCTGTAGGCTTCTGCACCTATGAGGGCAAAGCTGGGGGTTGCCTGAAAGCAGGGAGAGCCCTGACCTTTGGTGGGATGTGGTGCTGAGGCCAGGCAAGGCAGGACTGCCTGCCTGCATTGCCTGTGCCAGCTGAAGGGCCAGTTGATGCATTAGCCTTCACAGGACAGGCACAGGGAACTGCGATCATCCACCAGGCCTGGAGAGGCCAGAGGCTGACATGGATGCTGGGGTCAGCATCACAGCAGCCAAAGTACAGGCTGCAACTTTTATAAAGCATCAGCAGAGCATGAATTATGGTGTGTCCTCCTGGCAAGGTTCCTGGAGCAGAGGACACACCAGCAAGAGTGCTATCTCCTCTTCCAGGGCTGATTGGGACAGGATTTGTGTGTAGTGTGTACAGCACATAATTCATCAGGCTATCACTTACATAGCATGAGTTCAGCACTGCAGCACTCTCTAACATTTTGAAATATTCTGCTGGGGGCCCAGCAGTTTACTGGGAGCATTGCACAAGATGCATCCCAAAAGGGACGCTGTCCTCTTGCACAACTCACCCCTCTGTAGGGAGGTGTGCTCCCAAAAAGACCACATCCATTACTCCTACCTGTCTGTGCTCCCTCGTTTCTGCAGTGACTTCACTCTTCTGCTCCAGGATGATATTTGTAAGTGTGCTCAGTAACATTTTAAGCACTTCACCATTTTCTTTCAGGCCATCCTGAATGTGTCTACCCTGAGCTTTTATGGAAACACCTGCAATATGTAAACGCAAACATATAAATCTCTGTAATGCGAAAAAACAGCTTCATGAAGCTGTACAAGAATGCAGCCATGTGACTGCAAAACTTCATTTATAAGTATCTAAATATAGATCATAGCAAGCAGAAAACCCAGACTTCAATTTTAAAAGCGAGGGCATAGGGGAGAGCGCAGAGTCAGCACTTCTTAAATAAGAAGTTCTTCTTGTACTAATTCATTTACAGCGGCATCTTCCTTTGACACAGCAAATTTGCATCACCGAATCCTGATCACAGAGACATAAAGATTTTTATGGGAGTCGGAAATAGCCTCCATGCAGGCGCTGCTGTGGAAGCACTGCACCACCACCGACCTCTGCGCCCAGACAAGGGCACGCTGCAGTTTGCACCAAGCGCTGTGCAGGCTTTACTCCTCCGGGTGTTTTGATCACATCCCATTTCCATTCCCTGGTTCCAGTTTGCTCAAGTTATTTCCTATCACCAAGGGGTGTGACTGCCCATGATCCCATGCACAGAATGTGCAGGCTGAGTGGAGAATGCTGGATACATCCTTTGTTGCACCTGCCCACACCTGCAGCTCAGCTGTTCAGGATGATGGGGATATCATAGTCTGGATGGTATTCCTTCATCAGGAACTATAGTGACAGGGCAAGGGGGAATAACTTCAAACTGAAAGAAGGGAGTTTTAGGTGAGATGTTAGGAAGAAATTCTTCCCTGTGAGGGTGGTGAGGCCCTGGCACAGGTAGCCCAGAGAAGCTGTGGAAGACACATCCTTGGAAGTGTCCAAGGGTGGGCTGGATTGGACTTTGATCAACCTGGTCCCATGGAAGTTTTCCCCTCTAGAGGATCTTTAATGTCCCTTCCATCCCAAACTATATGAAGATCCTATGATTCTATGTCCCACACATCATTGTGTGCCTGTTTATTGCCATTATATCAGCTGCCATTAGGCCTGAAACTTTCTCAAATCATTCTTCTAGCCTTGCAGTTTCCATAGAAATACATTTTAAATTTAGAAAAAGTCAACTGTCCTTTGAAAATCACTGAAAACTCTGCAGAGAGACAGTGGCAAGCATCCTACCCAACTTGCCCTGGTCAAACAGTGGAGCAGTTTTGCAGGATTCAATGATTCTCCATGTTTGCACAAGGAATAACCTTACAAACCCACCTGCCAGGGTTTGAGCAGAGAGCAGAGTGAGGAATGAAGGCTTTGAGAGCCAAAACTCTAATAACCTGAAATTAGCCTCGTTCTAGGTTTACAGGAACCACTTCCTAAACCATGAGGATTGTGTCCAACTCACAGCCAAAACTGGATCCAGCTGCAGGGAACAGGAGATGTTTAGGGAAATTTCTCCCTCCCTCTGGACATCCACCCCAATGCAGGCCCAGTGGTGAGAAAAACTTGAAACAGTCCTAAGAGGGAAGCAATTTCCCAACATGAATCCTCACCTGGGAAAGCATTGTTTAGGAATGGGATTTAGTCTTACAGCATCAACAGGACCTAAGCAGATGCTTGAATGAATCCCTACATCTAAATCACCACAGAGACTGCTCTGCAAATTCCTAAACATTTTCCACTGGAATAATCAGAAGATCACACATTTTCTAAATATTGCATAAGTTGGCTAGTTGCTTGAATTTAAAATTTTGGGGCAAGGATCTGTGTCATTATCAACAAAATCTGAAATTATTATAGAACGTTTTTCACACTCTTTCTTATTCACTGATTTCCTATTTAATAAACATAAAGAACATTATCTGGTGTTTGTTTTCAGCCAAATGTTGAAGCACTGAGGTTTTCTTACAGAAGAAAAATCAAGTCACAACTGTTTATGTTGGATGGGACTTACAATGGGACACTGTGATGTTCTCAGATCAGGACATCCAGCTGAAGCTGCTGGACTTTGGCACACTGGTGTGATCCCAGAACACAGTGCTGCATTTTGATTACCCCCATCAGATTTTTCCACAGTAAAATTGAGATTTTTCATGTGGAAAATTCCTTTTTCTTCAGATAAAAGACCACAAACAGACAGAAATCTGCTTTACACATCATGCACTAGGCAGAAGAGTCAGTACATGACCAAAGAACACCCACCACAATCATTCTGCATTTTGGCTATAAAAAATACATCTGTATTAGCAGCAGTCTTCTGTGTTTATACCTGTTTTCCCTAGTGCTGCCTAATGTGTTTAGGAGCACTTTCTGCCATGGTGTTTGGCCAAATCCCAGCAGGACAACCACAACTGCTCCACTTATACAGTCAAGAAGTAAAGGTGCCATCAGATGGGAGATGAAGATGACCGAGGTCTGCCAAAAACTGACCAGGCAACGTGACCAAAAGGCAGGGAGTAAAGCAGCTCTTCCTCCCAATCAAAAAGGGTGAGCAGAGGCTGTTACACCCTCTGAACTCCAGCAGTGGAGGAGGCTGCAGCTACTTCATGCTCCAAAGCTCAGCTTCTTGAAGCCACCCAGCACACAGAGGCCACATGTTTATCATATTATATTATATATTTTATATATATATATGTATATCCAAGAATGACCTGGTAACTGTAAAAAAGTACCTACATTATGATACTTTACTATTGCTTTTGTTGGACTCACTCTGCAGTTACAAAGTGGTTGCTAAGGAAAACTAATCTCTTGGTTTTGCCACGAGCAATTTAACTCAGGTTACCAACATGATGGTTACTCAAGGCCAAGGCTAACACTGGCACCCAACCAATCCATCTCTCAGTTGTGGTTCCCCAATAACGAATGCTCTGCCTCATATTACATATCCACAAGCATGGGGAACAAATGGCACCAGAAACCCAACTGTGCTACAGGAAGGAAAACCCCAGGAGCTGATACCTAGTGTGGGTTGCAGTTCCTTTCATCTGAATTCTGGTTTTGCTAAAAAGGCAGAGCTGGCTCACCTCCTGCTCCATGGGGAAGGTTTGTGGATAAGTACCTTTGCCACCCATAGGTTTTGTGTACACCTTGCTTTTCTCACCCCTCAGATTTGGTTTTCTTATGGCTGCTCAGTGCCTGGCTGCAACAGTGTTGGGTACCATAAAATCTGGAGCAAGAGTCCACTGACGACCTTGGAAACACTTTTTAGGCAGCAGGATTTAATCCATGGTACATGGGGGGATCTCCTTGCTATGGGACAGTGTTCAGTGCTCTCTGCCATTTGATCCACCCATCTCTGATACACAGAAGACACAAACTGTGGTTATTTACAACACTAGAAATGATGAGGCAGATCATGGGCTGCTTGCTCCTCATCTGAGGCACACAGAAAACACAAGCAAAAGCTCCTTAGTGTTCACATCTGTCCCACTGCTGCATGTTAAAAACACTGTCAGGAAACCATATTAAATACTGTGTTGTTTTCTCAGAGTAGGAGAAAGAGAAAAACAATTACAAGGAATTTGCAACATTTAAACCATATCTAAAACAAGGTAAGAAATAACAGCAGGAGAATCTGCCTTTTCCATTATTTCCCAGCATGTTCAGCCTAGGGATTCCCACCTGCTCCCACTGGGGAAATCACCATGACTTTCCAGTCATGAGTCCAGCACAAAGAGACAGGTGAGTATAGAAATTCCAGTGCCAGTGGTGGTCACCAGGGAACTGGTTTAGACTGGTGAGAAACAGAACTAAATCTGTGGTCCCTGTCAGCCCAGACAAGGAAATGTTGGGGTTTTTTTCAGGTTTTTCTTCCATCCTGCTCAGGGACATAGGAATAAGAGCAATATTTGCATTTTATTGCCTATCCTGGGTTACAAAAGCACAACTAAGGACTTCAAAATGCTTCTTAAAATTGTAGCCTGAATAGTGCATGGAAAACTGGCCACTCTCCCTTGCCTCTTGCTGCTTTCCTCATGCTGGGAGGTGCTACCATTTGTTGGGATAGGGATACTTACCCATAACAATTCAGCAAGGCTGGATCCCAATGGGAAACAATAGGTAAACGCTGGTGGTGGGTCATCCTCACTGTTTTACCCGGGAAGGAACAACAACTATCCATAGCCCTGCAGATGAACCTTAGCCAGCTCCAGACCAACCTTCTTGCCCTTAAAAACAAAGCAAGGCTCATTAGTCTAAATTAAAGCCATCTACCATACATTTAGGATTCAGATCATTAAGAGGTGCTAATGGCAGCCTGCAGCCATCCTCCACCCAAACCTCTTTCATATCCTACCTTGATGCTGGTGTGAATGATGGCTCCACACTCTCATCTGTCTTTGCCACCTGTGACAACACTTTCACAAGCACGATCAAAAGTTCTGTGCAAATCAGTTCTGGACTGTTCTGTTTCAAGTCTGGAAAAAAAATCAAAACAAAAGGGATCTTCAATATTAAAATAACAGGTTTTTTTGCTACAGCTGAGGCAGCTTCTGGCCATTGCTGCTTTCTGTGATGTCACAGAGATGTCCCATCCTCTGAGCAAGCAGAGAGCACCTACCCCAAAGCCATCCCACAACCATGAGAATGCACCAAAGCTGTGGTCCTCCATTTCAGGTTAAAATTACAGATTTAACTGTATCATAATTTACTACACTTGATTCTTCAGCATCCAATCTTTTCCTTATTTTCAACATCCCCACATTTTTCATTTTCTTTCCCCATCACATATTCATTGGATGCTGTACAAACAAGTGTAGATTTAAAGTGTCCCTGTAACATTTTACTTATTCCGTGACTTAATAATAAAAAGAGCACTGAATAGAAAGGCTAGAGTTCAATTTCTGGGCTCTATTGCCACTTGCAAACTGCACTCTCCCACAGCTCCTTGCTTGAAATACAGCCACCCATTCAGCTTTATGCTGCCTCTGGAGCAATAAAACTGCACTTTGCTGGAAGAATTTTAAATCGCTTTACACCAATGCAGAGATGTTTAAAAAAGAAATCTGAAAATGTAGAAAGTGAGGGTCAAAGCAAAACTTCTGGATTTTACCAAGGGTGTAAATTTTCCAAGAATATTTTCCTTTGCTTTCAGAAGTGAAAGGGGATTTTTTTTTTTTTTCAAATGGGGATTTTTATTTAAAAAGGCCCCAGCAATATGAAACTTGTAGGATAAGAATTAAAAAAAAAAAAATCTACCTTGTGTGAAAATCTCCATCATATTGATGCATTTAGCAATTTAGATTGCAGGACCCTATAACCCAGACTCTGCTCCTGGGGTTGGGTCCATGTGGGATGTATGGGCAGCTCTTGAGAGCATTAATGTGGCTGATGTGCAGCAGGATGTGACCCCTGCTCCAAGCCAAGGGGAACAACATCAGGTCTGTGCATCTCACCAGGTACAGGAGGTTCATTATTTGAAAAGTGTCACAGTGCAATGAGCAGGGCAGGGAGGAGACATTCCCATATCCTGTTGCCTGTGGCTTGGCACTTCTCTGCCAGGTGCTTGTTTTTCTCCATGTTTTCTTTGTCTGCCTTGGATTGAGTGTCCCTGGAGGAGAGCTCACTTCTGCGCAGTGCAAAGCACCACAGAGGCCTGGCTGCACCTGGCTTTCTGGGAGGGAAATTAAGCAATTGCAAATTGTTACTCTTATTTTTTGGCAATTTCAATGCCAAAGTTCTGTTTTTCTTCAAAGCTAAAGGTCAATGATTAATTGAAAACTTGTATTTCCCCCAAAATTATGGACTAGGGAAATAATACAGAGGCAGTGAGCCCAACTCCACTCTCCTTTATACCTTTGTAAAGCTGAAATAGCTCACTCTGTTTGCACCAATTCTCTGCCTTCTGATTTCTCCTGGCCTGTTCCAGAGCTGTTCTGGGGGCTGCAGATGCAGCACTGACTTTCTATGGATCCAGGTCCTCCCATGACCCATGCATGCATGCATTGCCCTCCCACTTGGACCAGCTGAGCTGGACAGCAGCACTCACAGCTCTGGAAGCATCTTCTCTGAGGTTCAAAAGTCCTTTCAGTGCAGGGGTTGATGATGTACATGGTGACAGATGGTGTGATTCTTAGGGATGTCCTGTGTAGGGCCAGGATTTGAGCTTGATGATCCTTGTGGGCACCTTCCAAATCAGGATATTCTGTGATTCCATGTATGAGCTGATGAGCTGGTTCAAACCTGGATAAAGGTGTTGAACCTGTGAGAGACTGCAAAAAATTTTAGCAGACTACAGATTTTACAATCCATTATGGACATTGCTGTGTTTTTATTATTAATGTGTCTTGAAAAATAAGATGTTTAGCTAAGCTTACTAATTCCTTGAAACTCAAATCATTTAAGCTGTCTAACCTTGTTCAGGATAATTATTTCTATCCATTATCCATCATGTTAAAAATGACAGGTCTGGGACAAGGAAGCTTTTCAAGCAAATGTTTTAAGACAGTGTTTTAGGTTGCAGGCACTAGCAAATGTTAATTAAATTAGATAAACAATGACTCAGAGTAGCTGTGCAACACTAGAAAGAAAGATGGGAGGTAATGGGGGAAGGAATTTGGCAGCTCAAAGGTCAAAGCAGCATTTTTGGAACCAAGAATCTGTCCCTCAAGTAAGTACCTTGCCTGAATTCAACAGGATGGAAGGAACTGGTGTCTTTTTACTTTTACAGCTCCAGACAGAATTTATGCGGGCTTGCTGAGTGTGGTTCTGCCAGGGCACGTGGTCCACAGTATCTGTGCAAGGCATCCTCCAGGCCTGTCTGCCAGTCTTGGTGACATGATCATATTGTCCTCCAACAGCATCCTTTCCCCTGGGTTTGGTCAGTCCTGAAACTGTGGGTACAGGCTCAGCAGTGGATTGTCACCTTTGGTAGAAGTCGACTGCACTGAATCAATCGCTTGCAAGGGTAAGGTTCAAAAGTGACCTCCAGGTCTGGGAATCTCCTGATAATTCCTGTGACATGGCCATCCTTAATCTGTACATCAAGATAGATAAATATTACTAATACTTAATAGATCAATCTTGTATGACACTTCTTGAAGTGTGCAGTAACATTTTGAAAATCAAAGCACCAAAAAGATTTTCTCCTGAGGACTTGTTGCACTAAAGATCCCAAATCAAATACCTGGGTTTGAGCTTACCCTAAGAGGCTGGAACTGAGATCCTGATTTTTGCTGAGAAAGTGAGTGACTTGCTAATGTGAGGGGTTCCTGGTGTCCTACACTGACCCAACACGCAGGTCCTGCAGGGTGGTGGGGCTTATCCTTTGTAAGAGTTTTGGAGATTTGTTCCACTGCTGCACCTGTGGAGTTTGAATAGGGAGACAGAATTCCATGAGTGCAGCAGGGGGCACCGGTATTGGGCCAGGATGAAGGGAAAAGGGAAGAAAGTCACACAGCATTTTTGAAACAATTAGTGCTAAAGGAGTATATGGGACACTTAGAAGTGTTAAATCTTTTACATCTTTTAGTCCACAAGAGAGGTTCTTATGTTTGTTCCTGAGGCCTTTTGCCCCCAGCTGGACCAGGAGGCAATGATTCCTCTGCTCTGCTGGCTCAGTCACCATCACCTGCCTGTGAAGGGAGACCTGTCTGGTGCCCACAGAGAAAGACCAACACTGACTCCTGCAGTGACCGGGAAGCAAAGGCTCCGGGAATGAGTTAAAAAATAAAGCAGATAGCTACAGCTCTCCCAAATGAAACCAGAAACTGCTCTAAACTATTCTAATCCCTGCACATCTCAGGTCATGCTCCTCCAAGCGTTCAGCTGACTTGCCTTTCTTTCTGGAAGCAGCAGTGCTGCAGTCCCCCATCATGCACATCCCTGAGGACTCGTGGTGCCCTCACCCTCAGCATCCCTTTGAATTCAGCCAAGTGTTGGGTTTTATACTACAGAGATACTGATCTGTCCAAACTTTCTTCACCTGCTCTGATCATTTCAGCTCCTTGGGGACACACACCTCCATGCCACTGCCCAACTAATTAGTTGCTTCACTGGCTGCATTTTACAATTCTTCAGTGATGGGTCCCCATCTGACATCTTATGACAACTGATTAGTAAAGTAGGCCATGAGTTTAAGAAATATGTAATTTGGGCACCACTTGCTATTAACTGTTTGCATGCTCTTGTTTGTTTGCTTGTTTTTAAGAAATTGTTATCCTTCAATGTAAATATCAAGGGAGGAGAAGTTTGTGACCTGGCAATTTTACAAAACAAGATGCAATGAATCTTAAGATCATTTCAATAGCAAGCCCTGCAGAGGCAATAAGGGAATATATATCCTTACTGCAACACTATATATTATAAAAGTCTAGATACCAAGGCAAGATCAAAAATTGCTGTCTGTCCCGTAGTCTTGGGCCAGAACAAGATGCAGCTAATTAATTAACTAGAATTAAGTCAAAACATCCTGCCTTCGCCCCAAGATCCCCCTGCCAACAAAGCAGAAAAGAAACAATAAATAAAATTGAAGGTTTAAGTGTGCTGAACACTCCTCTCCAGGTTAAAAGGATGTCAGCAAGCTACAGCACCACAGCAGTTAAATGTCGTTGAAGATTTGACTGCCTTTGGTCTGGGATTTGCTCTCGCTTGAGAGCTGGTCAAACCAATCTTTCCAAAACACTGACTTCTGAACTTTTGCCAGAGGTGCCTCTCTCCGGTGACCAGGCAAACGACATGTTAAACCTGTCAGTTCAGAATAAGCAGAAAAGTGTGCACCCACCATGGGGAGGGCATTTAAAGGCACAGGGCTTCCTTTGCTGGGTGAGGTGGAGGCTTTGCTTATGTACCTGGAGGCTTCGGAACATTTGGGGAGAGCAGTGGGACCCCATTACCTGCAGGCTTTTTCCATCCCAGTTGGGTGGAGGGAGCTATCCCAATTTTAAAATCCATCTTTCCTAAAAGGCAGAGCCCTGCTCTTGCAGGATGGTGCACAATCTGATTTCAGGAAAGCCCACAAGATAAAGGGTGGAAAAGAATTAAAACCAAGCTGCTACCAAAAAGAAATGAGAGGCAAAAACTGTACAAGTTTTTTTGTTCACAAACAGGCCACTCCTAGCTAAGGATCTCAAGTGATTTCTGGTCTAAGCCACTCTTGACAACATGTTCAGACTTCCTAATTTAGAGGGAACTGCAACTACTGGTAACACAGGTTGTAATCACATTACTGCAGTGGTTAGTCCAGAATTTATAAGACACAAGTAGTCAACAGAACCACCTTAGATCTTAGTTTTAGCACCATGGTTTAGAGGCAGAATCACAGCCAACTTGTGCTCCCCATGAACCAGTGTTTGGTTCCCAGTGGAATACAGCAAAGGAGTCTTTCTTTGCTCCTTTGAACAAACACTTCCAAAGAAGTTCCCTCTATTATACATTAGTAAACAAATGTCTGCATGAATTTCTGGTGTCAGATCAGGATAGATGGACTGCTCTAGCTGGGAAGCTGAACATTTGTTTTTCTGTGACTTGTGGTCCAGCCTAGCACAAACTGGACTCACACCAGTCCTGCAAATGGTCCTGCTGCCACCAACCTGAGGTCACATCCCATCCATGGAGAAGATGATCCACCCCATCCATCCATCCATCCATCCATCCATCCATCCATCCATCCATCCATCCATCCTCTATATTTACACAAAGTCACTTAGATTGGCATTACCATCTCACCTGCAAGAAGCAACATGGATCTAGAGCAAAGTCTGAGCTTGTGTCTTCACCCTGGAGCATAAAATCAGCCAAGATGTATCTCCAGCTCTTTCAATATTTATATACAGCTGGGGGTAAGTGGTCTCAGTGCTGGCAAGGCACAGAAAACAAACATCTCTATTTTTCACCATACACAATCATGCCAGTACCAGGATGAGGTTCCAATGCTGAGTCAAGATATCCTGTGAGGTTCACCACAGGTAGGAGAAGGTGAACTCAAGTAGACATGAGATGTCTATGCAGAGGAGAGAATTTGGAGTAGGTGGCCAAAACATGCATTCACGTTTGAGCTTTTATTAAAAAAAAAAAAAAAAAAAGGAATAATCCACAAGTACATTCAGCTCTCTCATAGCAGCAATTATCACTTCCAACCATCCCCAGTTGGCTGGGAGACTGCATCCCATCCTGGCAGATACTGACCTGGCCTTAGTTTTTCACACCTTGGTCACTTGGCTGTATTACAGCAAACCGATATACCTGGGCATGAAGCCTGCAACACTTAGGAAACTCCAAACAGTACAAAATGTTACAGAAAACCTCTTCAGTGACATTCTCTGCCACAAATACATCACAGCTATCCTCAGCTGTCTACAATAGCTTCACAATTTTAATTTGGAGACATGTTCAAGTTTTTAAACCTTTTCTTTCTGATGCTCCTTAGCCTGAAGTTAGGATATATGAAAAACTATGTGAAACTCTTGGATAAAAACCGTGGACAAGAAACACGCTTCTTTGTTGCAGTGGAAACCTTTGCAGAACGTGTAAAGCCTGTCTAAGTGGGAGACTGAACTTTTGCATGAGCATGGTATGAACTTGCTTAATCATAGATGATTGTGTGTGCTGTAAACAGGAGTCATCCCCCTCTCTCAGCCAAGAACACTTGTAATTGCTTGATGAATATGCAGTGTAAAAATAAAGAAGTCAGAAAAGCTCTGGAGGAAGGCACCGAGCTCTCCTCCAGCATGGATTCTGTTGCAGGTATTCCTCTTATTGGTGTTCCTGGCTCACACAGACCCTCCCCTCATTCAAAACAGATACAAGTAAGCAAATAAATGAGTTGCAGGCTGCTGAGACAGTCAGCAAGATGCCATCAAAGGGAATTCCCAAATGATCTGTTTCTGCATCTCTCATTTGTAACCAGAATCTACAGTAAGTCAATTTTTAGTTATTTGAGACGAATAACACCTAGACTGCTACAGTTGTTTAAACCCATTAGGGGTGGTAACATCTCATCACATTCAGATCTCTCTCTCCTCCCAGATCTAAAGAGTTTGAGCAAAAATCAAACAATTCTGTGTGTAAATGTCAGGAAAACTCTGGATATTAGCAATTTGTAGGTGACTCATAAAAAACACCCCTGTGTTTACATTTGAGTTCTTGATTTGTCCAAATAATGCCAACAAAAAAGAGAAGCCTTCACCTTAGATTTCCAAGACCTGGCTGATACAAAGAGGAGATTAATACTTTTTTCCAAGTTAGTTTGGCAGACTCTTAAAGAGAAAATGGCATTTTTTAGAGAAAGTTGCTTTTGTTCAGTGGTAAATGTATGTTTGGTCAGTTTAGGCAAACAACTCCAGCTACTTTTTGTCCTATGTAAGCCTTTTACGTCATGCCCTACAAGAAACAACAGCTGTTAATTATTTATCAGCTGATGAGCACTGGCCTGTTAATTGCAAAACATTATAAAATAGATTAGGCAGAAAAGCTCAATATGTATGCAAGCAGGGGATTTTGCTCTGCTTTGTATGTGATTTGATTAAATAAGCCATTTTATGACTCTGCTTAGTTTACAGGAAACACCTTCACCAGTGACTTGATATCAGAAACTCTAACTGGCCCACAATCTTCAGGTAAGCTTACTAAAAATTAGAAGGTTTTTCAGACTTCTAGCTCTTTGTGCCCCTATCACAACTCTAACACATATGGAAGATGAGATCCCTCCAGTCTCCAGCATATGTTGCTTTGACCCAAAATGATTAGACTTCTTTCAGAAGGGGAAGTGCTAATGAGCAAGGAGAAGACCACAGGATCCAGTCTTCTGCATGCTAAGTCTTAGTTTCAACATCAAATTCTTGTCATTCAATACTATTTAGTGTTACATCAGAAGACCACTGTACACAGGTCTCACTGCATTACAGGTCCCACTGGCTTTTGGGTTTTTTTTATTTTTATCTGCTGAAAAGGAAACCTCAATTGACTTTGTACCAATGGAATAAAAGTTTCCAATTTTCCTACCACATCCCTTGTGCCAATGGAGTGTTTCATCCTATTAAATTTCAGTACAATGTACAACAGCGTCTTTCAAATACAAATGGCTATACCAGGGCAAGGAGAAAATATAAACAAAAGGGTTTTTGTGAGGCTGTGCCAGGTGATGGACCTCTGGGCAGGATTCCCATGCCACTGTTCAGTGCAGGCACTTGGATATGTGTGAGCATGAGTTGTCTTACATTAGCACTGAAACAATCTGCTCCAGGTGCCATCACTGTTCCATACCCATCACTTGGCCCCATCCTCTTGGTGGCCTTCAAACATCACAGATGTGGTGGATGACAAGAAGATTCTTGTTTTTTTCAGTCTGATGCCTTGTTTCCTTCCCTTTTTAAGAAGGAAGGACACTTTCTGTGACAAACTCAAACATCCCAAGATGCCAGCGCTCATTGACACATGAGGTGGATCTTAAACCAGTGCACATTTGAGTAGGTTAATTGGATTAAACAGAGCCTTGCTGATCCACACCAGCTGAGAAGAGGACTAGAGGAAGGGATTTGAGAGGATTTAGGAGCTGTCCCAACTGTGAAATGTTTCAAAGTGTGGTTCATAGACCTGCAAAGCAGAGAACAGACTGGCACTATGTGCATCAAGATTAAAAACTGCCCCAAAGGTGGTGAAATACTTCCACCAGGATTTTGTCCTATTTGCTGGACTTCTTGTTCCAGTTACAAACCACTCCATATTCCAGCATCCAAACTGCTGGAAAGAGCAAGAAATCTCATGCCCTGACCATCTACTTGCAGTGCTCACTATAGAAACTTCTCTCACTTCCACTGCATTTTGGTACTACAACACTTTGGGTCAGCAACCTCCAAAGAAAAGCTTTTAAACTTTTCTGAAAGTGATACCAAACCATACCCAACTCCAAAGAAAACAAGAAAAACCCAAACCAGATGCATGCAAGCTTGGTCTTAAGAACCAGGGAAGGGTGGGGACAGTGTGCTTTTTGCTTTTTACTCTAAATAGCAACAGGAAGCCCTACAGACCCCGAATTAAGAAGGAAATCAACTTTCAGTGCAGGTTGTGGGACCAACAGTTTACATAGGAAGGCAATATTCATGTTTAACAGTCTGAAAATGAGACAGGTTTACACCACACAGAAAATAAACGAAACTTTTGGAACGACCATCCTGGAAGGTTTCAGCTCCAAGTCAGACCAACATCTCAGTGTACAATGAAGGTGTGACTGCAGGGAGGGCAAAGATCCTCCAGCTGGGACCCAAGGGCTGGGAAACAGGGGCCAAGTACATCCCTCTCACCACGAAGCCAAGGTCAGCCTTGACTGAACAAAGGATGCTGGAAGGGGGCCATAATTCACAAAATCATTTAAATGGTTAAATGGGCTACACATGTGGCAGAGTGCTCCTGGAGTGACAAATTTAGAGTGCTGTATGCTGTTTAAATAATAAATGATGTATTTTTTTCTTTTCTTTTCTTTTCTTTTTTTTTTTTTTTTTTTTACAGGACTTGTACAGCCTTTAAAGTGTCTTCAAGTATAGAAAATACCCAATTACTCTAAGTCTCAAATCACCCTGACCATTGGGCTTTGGCCAGCTAAACCAGAGCAGAACTGGGACAAAACTGAAAGTCTATTTACAAAAATATCAACCACTTTCACCAATATCCACCATTTAGATACCTCTAAACTCTTTCCTAATGGCATCTGATGTAAGAGGGGCTTGAACTCTGGTTTCATAGGTACTGCTTGGATCTCTGAATGCTCCTCATGTTCTTAATCACGTCTGCTCCAGAGATGAGGCTATGAATAATTAACTATGCCTCCAACATTACAGTCATAGATTATGGTGGTGGTGACTTGTGGACTGCCATGCGCAGCATAAACCATTTAGGAAACTCTGTTATCCACTTTCCCTTTATATTTGTCTTGCAATCACTTACCGCTTAAAAGGGTAAATCTTTCATAGCTTTAATTAAAGCATTTAAAATAATTTACACTGAAATTGTATGTGCTTGGGTCTGTCAAAATTGATGCTTTAATAACATGTCAGCCCTTTTTTCGATTGCCCTGAAATCTGTTAAAATTACCACTAATCTAATTGGGAACAAAGTTGTCAAATGCATGCAGCTCTGACAGTTTGTCTTTCTGCAAACTGCCGACAGATTGCAAGTTACGCATGTGTTGAGCAGATGGGTAAGTTAAAAGGAACACAAAAAAAAGCAATTTATTAAATCACCTGGAACCAGCAGCTCCATTCCAAAAATAGTGAGAATGAAATATAGCAAGAGCTAGGAGAGTTGGCACTGGAATATGCCAGAAGGTACCAGTTACAAAACAAGATAAACATTTTGAGAAGCCTCAGCTGTGTTGCAGAATAATGAGGCGTTATTTAACCCGATATAGATTACCAGCAGAAATTAATTTAGGGTGCAGGGTTTTGTGAGAGTGTGTGAGTGTGTGAGTGTGTGAGTGTGTGTGAGTGTGTTTTTTTTTTTTAAAAAGGATTTTTTTTAATCCCTGTGTTTTAACTCCTTCATGTCTGAAAGACAAGTCCCCCATCTCTTTTCCTGAATCTCTGTCTTCCTGCAGAGCTGTTGGACACATTGTACACTCCTGTGGTGGAGGCAGCCAGCAGGTGCCCTCTCCTTTGGCTTCATCTTACATCCTCCCTTTCACAGGCATCTCCTTCATGAGAGAGGCCAAGGTTGCATGATCCTGGGACACAACTTGGCCACTGACACTCTTGGGCTACACAGCCCTCTACCTGCCCATAATTCAATTTTTTGGAATTGTGAAGAGGAGAGAGGCAGAGATGGCACCCTGCAAGGACAACTGGCCCATTCACTCAAATTCTACCCTTCACAATCCATTCCTTGGTCCTGCTGCTCCTCCTCTGCTCTCTGCCCATTCCCCATGCCCCCAGCTCTCTGCCCACACAAGCATCAGGAAATGGAGACACACTCCATGGCCATTGCAAGGGTCCAGCCCTCCCCACATGTGTCCCTCTGCTCTGGGGATACACACTGGGCTGTGTTTATAGAGAAAAAACAGACTTCATTCTTGGTTGCTCTGTAAGCACTACTCTGTTCAGCAGCATTTATTATTAAAGAACAAGACCAAGATTAAAACCAGTGCAGAGGCACTGGATAAGCACGATTCACCCACTGAGACCACCATGTAGGACACTGGGATGAAGATGCTTGTGTGCTTCCCCTGGTTCAGTGCCAGCTCAGAGGGGGGAATGAGGGCACGAGGCTTCCCTGGCTCACATTGATTTTTGTTGGAAGCCCTTTGATTGGAGATGTGAACAGGGAGACACTGCTGTGCCTTGAGGCCCTGTGGTCCCATGCACAGCTTTGCCAAAAAACCTGAACCAAATTCTGGCCACAGCAGCCAGGTGGGCACAAGAGAGAGAGAACAAACAGGTTCTGAGACACAACATCAGCTTGAATCAATGGAATATTCCCCAGTGCCACAAAAAAAAAAAAAAAAAAAAAAAAAAGAGATGAGCTCCCATGACCACAAAGTACATTAGGAAAGAGACTCTCTCAGCAACTTTATGAACTAACTTTATAAGCCACAGTCTAAATGGCTACGGCATCATTTCAGCAAATGGAGATATCCTGATTTAAACCAGCTGACAAACCAGCCCATAACACAAGGCAATAGGTACCCCTTCCCAGTGAGCAGGGAGCTGGGGCCATTTCATAATGTGTTTAGGGAGGAGAGAAGATCATAAAAAGAATTGCAAACGGGAGGTTACAAGCAGAATTGCTTCTCCCTTCCTTTTTTATTTTTTCCTCTTAACTAAGGAATCAGCATTTTGACCCCTTCTTTCCCATAGGAAAACTCAAGGAGGAAAGTCTGCCCAATTTCTACAGTTTAAAGATGTCCTAACATATTGGTGTGAAGATGGATGAGCCACTCTTCTGCAAAAGTGATGGCATTCCTTGTATAAAATTCAAATTTTTAAGTCTCAATGAACAAGGAAGATGGAAATCTAGCCCTAGGTAACATTACTGCGCTCAACATGACACCAGGCAAAGTATGATCCTTAATGCAAGATTAAAAGGATGTAACATAAACCAGCTAAGAAGCATGATGGGCCTGGTGCTGGAATGGTCTCCAAGTAGTTTAAATTGTCATTAACCCTATGAAGACAAATGAAAAAAATAAAATATCAAAGTGGAGTGAAAATATTTGAGATATTTCAAGCAAGGCTGGGTCAACCCCTGCATTTCTGAGGGCCTGTGCAGAGCAGGGGTGGAGGCAGAAGATGGTATTAAACAACATTTCTGCCTAAACATCCAAAATCCAGAGCTTTTCTGATCCTTGCTTGGCTGCCTCCCCACAGCTGATCTGTGGCAACCATCACAGGGAAACCACATCTCTACTTTGTCCCAAGGTCCTTCCTGGAGCTCCTTCCTTCTCCTGTGCCCCCCTCCTTGTGCAGTGTGTGGGGGCCACAGATGTTGGCCCTCACTTTCCTTATTCCTTTCACTGCAATTTAAATGGACATCCCCCCCTCTTCCAAGTGGGTCATCATTTAGAGTCTGTGATTTATTTAATGGTGGTTTTAACCCCACTTAGAAATAGGCTGCTTTCATGATTTATTGATTCCTTCTTCCCCTTGTTAATTTGACTCATTTCTTAGGAAATTATTCATAGTTAATCATGGTAAGAATAAAATTAGTTATAGTGCCCACTTTGCTGCAAAGGGAGCGTAAATAACTTTTAAAGCAAATCGGAAAGAAAAACACGTTAAAGAAAAAAAATGAAGAAAAAAGAAGAAGCCAGAAGAATGTAAAAAAATGATGATCATCTGAAGGGGGCAGTAAATTAAACCTCTCCACTGTTACTGGTTGGAGGAAGGTACAAATTTGCATTCCACAGGAGCACGGCTTTTACAGCAGGCTCTCCTCAATTGAATTTGCCATGTCTTCTGGGAAACACACCATTTGGAAGATAAAATCTCCCACCACTCCACCACCACTGCCACCATTCAGAAGATTAAAAAACCCCGCCAACTCTGTTGTGTGCCTTTTGTGCCCACTAGAGGAATGTAAAACCATTATATTTAAGTATCATAATGGCCAACATATGCTTTTTCTTAGAAATGACACCACCATCTGGATTAAGTTCTCCTGATCATTTCAGACAATGTTACGATTATTATTTTTTTTTTCCCCTTCAGGAGAACGAACTGCCCAGAAAGCAACAACAGTCACAGATGGGGAATTTTTGCTTTTCCACCGCTGGCATCTTTGAGAAACGTGGTAAATTCTTTATATGTACTTAAATTGTTTGATTTCACTTGCTAATTGGTACAAAAGCCTACCTGGTTACACCCCAGTCCTATGCCTGTGAGACTCCTATTGCCTTTGGCCATACAACTTCACCATTACAGTTAATAAAGTATGTAATTGCTGTAATGATAAAATTACATCGTGTTACTGTTTGCAGCAGCCTCTTCCCCACAACCACATCAGTCATTAAATATTGCACCAACTGGTACAGGGAGAAGGAGAGGCAGACTTAACCCTTCCCTAGATGAGGGATTTCAGCACACTGGTGTGCAAAGGGGAGGTGTTCTCACCTGAGTGCCTCCTTACCGGCCCCACGGCTATTGTCGTGGACGTCGGAGACCTTCTGGGCCACCACATCCAACTGGCTGTAACTGGAAATGGGCACGCCGGGATAATTGATGTGCTCAATCTGACCATGCACAGGTGGCAGGGAGACGGCATACAGCAGCTTCTCGGGTTTGCTCGTGCCATCTGTTGCCACAGGAACATCTGTCGTCAAGGTCACCCTGTCACCCTCTGTTAAAGTTACAGGTTTGGCGAGTAGAACAATGTCACCTAAAAAATGAAATGAGTAAAAGGGGAAACCAATGTGAGAGAAATTGAAAAGGGGAATATTCCTTTTTACATCCCAGACCAGGAGATAATAGGGTAAAAGTGAGCCCTTCTGTTCAGGGCAAGGAGAAGAACATTATCAAAATAGTCTGGGAAAATATTTTTGCTTTAGGTTTTAGAGGCAGACAGAACATTTACAACAGAAAAAGCTGCAGAGCCATCTCATTTGTTTTCAAATATGCCCCACAGAGAGGGGCATTTAAGGCTGATGCTAAACGGAATCACAAGATTTCAATCTAACCTCAGCTTGGGTGAGTTTATAGAGAAGCCCATGTTTTATCTGGCTGTGTGATTTGTCCAAAATATCGAAGCCAGCTTTGATTTTCTGTTTGGGCAGAGTGAATGACCCAGTTGTTTAGAAAGAACAATTATGTTAATAGATCCAAACGAGCCAATGGACAGGACGCGTTAATGAACTAAGCATTAAGCACAAACGCTGTGTTTTAAGCCGATAGTGCTGCTGTAACCTCAGCAACAGAGGTTCTGGCTCCATTAGATTTATTTATGAGGAGCTCCACTGCATCGGCCAAGGGCCAGGGCAATTTTCACTTGTACAAATGAGTAGCCCCAGAAAATTGAGGTTGCTGGAAAGATGAACTGGTCTTCTCAGAAGAGAAGTAGCAATGATTTACCTCGTCATATCCACTTCATCCTTTTCTATCATAGCCCTACTTGTTTTTAAAAACATATCTAAATCAGCATGGCAGCACAATGGTTGATCTGCCAAAGGCAGAAGCAGAGACAAGTTTTCATCAGAGGATGTTGCAAGAGCAAGAGAATAACGTCAATCAGTTTCCATTGCTGTCAGTCAACCTGCTGATGACAATATACAATAGTGGCATTTCTAGCCTGAGCTCCATGGGAGCTTTTTTCTGTTTCTTGTCTATTATGTTGCCAACTGAGTTTTAAAAACAACAGGTTCCTTATTAAGTGGAGAAGGCTGCCAGCAACATTTGAGAATAGTGATTGTCAGGGCTTGGGGGGATTTAAAATTTTATTTCCACAACAAAATGTGCACCAATTTCCATGCTTTTGGCCCCATTTGATGGCTCATCTTTGCTATTAACTCATTTAACTCCACTTCTCCCATGCAGCTAGCAGAGCAAATGAAAAGTGTGGCTGAGACTTGCCAAATTCAAGAAGTAATTATTATCTGAGGAAATTAGTCTAATTCTTTAGTCTTTCAAAATATAAACACAATTAGCTAGCTTACCTTCATATAACAAAAATTGTAATTCTGCTTGAGAAAAAGCAACAAAAAGGAAAATAACCAACCCTTTCCCCAGCACAAGCAACATTATCAGAACTCACCAGTCTTGGAGCATTTAGACAAATTGTGCTGTGTTGGAGAAGAAATCGGGTGTTTTTTACTTTTTGGTTGCACCTTTGAACTACCTTAAATTTGTATGAAATCTCACTGAATGGGGACTTCTTTTCAGACTGTTTCCAAAAGTAATCTGAGGTCAAGAAGGAGTAATCTGAGATCAAGAAGAGGACCTGAGAAGGCAAAGGACAGGACAACACTGTAGGAAGCAGCCAGAAATGCAGGACATTGACCTGCTGTACAATCTGCTCAAGGTTTACAGAAGTCGACAGTCAAGCCCAGGCTGATTAAGCAGATGCAGTGCTCATGGTGACTCATTTTCTTTATAAGAAATCCAAACAAATAAGATAAAATAAAGAGGCAACAGTGAAATAGGCAAGTGCAGGTGATTCAAATTATCTTTGCCTGCATGGAAAAAAAGGCTATGTTTCCCATAGCAGCTTGAAAGTGTTTTTGCCCCAAGCCCCATGATATAGAGAAGACCTTCCTGATCAGTCCTTTGACCAGACAGTTATACACTCCCCTTGCTTAACATCGTGGGAAGCATCAGGCTCCTCATGTCCCTAATTATAAGCCAAGGATGAAACTTTCAAGCCCGTTCTGAAGTCACTTGTACTTGATCCAAGTACAAACCCGAACTGGGATGTCAACCATGAACCAGCACAGTTTGGTTACCATAAACTAGATATTATTTAAAATAATCATAAATCCCTAGAATGCTTTGGTTTGGAAGGGACTTTGAAGATCATCTTCTTCCAAACCCCTTTCACTGTCACCTTTCATTCTCCCAAGTTGCTCCAAGCCCTGTCCAACCTGGCCTTGGACACCTTCAGGGATTGCTCATCCACAGTTTATCTGGGCAACCTGAGCCAGGGCCTCCCCACCCTCACAGGGAAGAATTTCTTCCTAATATCTAGCCCTGCCCTCTGTCAGTGTGAAGCCATTCTCCCTTCAGCTGTTACTCCATGCCTCTGTTCAAATTCCCTCTCCAGCTGTCCTGTAGCCCCTTTAGATACTGGAAGGCTGCTATAAATAACTTAACAAAAAAGTTTCCCAGTTTATATCAATAATTCAAAAAATAAATAAATGCTTATCTGATCTTGTGGGTAGCCTGATTTTCTTCTTTCTTTCTTTTTTTAGCCCAATACCCATCATGGTCAGGTCAAAACTCTCTAAACCTATGTGACGCATGACAAGAAGACGTGTACATTTGAAGTTGTTCATCTAGCAGCAACATTTGGCCTTAATATGTTCATTTTCTTACATACTCTAGAAAAAAAATGAAGAAGCATTTTCAGATATAAAGGAAAAAAACCAGACTCCAACTGCTAAGAAGGGTGAAACACCACAACCTCAGCAGCTCGAGCGGTCAGCAGCATCCCCCACGCACTCCTCGGGGCCAAGCCAGCTCCCTGCCTTGCGAGGCTGGTGAAGCCACTCGGATTTTTTTTTATTCACTTGCTTAAATGTTGTAGGCTTGAAAGTTTGACTTGAAATATAACATTAGTGGGTTTGTGGTAAAAGCAGCAGAGAGGATAGGATGACAGGCGGGGCAGAGGGGACTGATTGAAAGCAGGTGTGGAGGAGGAAGATGGGAGGAGGAGAAAGAGGAAAACATGACTGAGTAAGTAACTTCAATGTTATACATATTGAAAAAGAGCACCCATATATAGAGCACCCACCTGTGCTCACTTCTTTTGAACATTGTTTTTTTAACATAAAACAAGAGATAGGCTTTAAAATCGAGCAACCAAAACAAGGCACAATGTAGCACGCACGGCTCCCACAGAAGTGGCCATGGCAGGAGTGGAGGGCAGGTGTTCTCCACAGTGCTTTAACTCCCCACTGGAATGTCCTGGGATCTTAAGGGATGAAGAGCCCATAGAGACTTGAAGGTGGGCTTGGTTTCTGGCTACAGGGGGCATCTTGTATTTATGTCTGTAGATACACATGCAGAGAGAATAAAATATAATGGAGATCAATCATAGAAACATAGAATATTCTGAGCTGGAAGGGACTCACCAGGATCATCATCATCATCCAACTCCTGACCTAGCACAGGATAGCCCTAATATCACACCTGATATTACCTGAGAGCATTGTCTAAATGTTTCTTGAGCTCTGGCAGGCTCGATGCTGTGATGCTGTCCTGGGGAGCCTGTCCCAGTCCCAAACACCCTCTGAGTGAAAAACATTTTCCTAATATCCAGCCTAAGCCTCCCCTGACCCAGCTTCACACCCTCGTGTCCTGTCACTGGGAACCAGTGAGAAGAGATCAGTGCCTGCCCCGAACTTCACCTCGTGAGGAAGTTGTAGACAGCTATGAGGTCTCCCCTAGGTGTTTCACCTAGTTTGGCCTCTTGAGTATCCTCATCATGTTCATTTGACCACTTCACACAAGTACAGCCTTCTTCCCTTAACTAAACACATCCTCAAGGAAAAAAACAATTCCCCCTTGTAAGGGGAAGGAAATTCCCTGGAAGGAAAATTAAAAATTATGGGATATTATTGACCATATGAAGCTGTAGGGAGGCTCCTCCTCTCTCCACACATGCACACACCATCCCAATTCCATACAGTTTCACCTATTTTTTTACTACATTTTTACTTGATTATACATATTATTGTTTCATTAACTGCAAACCTTTCCAGAGCACTGAAAAGGAGAGAGCATTAAAATACACTGTAAAGTCCTGCAGCTCAATTAACACACACCAGGGGGTTCAAGGGGAGGGGAAGGGGGGGTGGGGGTCAGCTCCAATTATAAAAGGCAAACTTTTTTTTTTTTTTTTTTTTTTTTGTAATATCAGCTAATTAGACTTTGACAACCAATTAGCAGATTTTTAGCTTTGCTGAGAATCAAGTTAGCACTGAGAAATGAGAAGGCAAGTAAACCAAACATGCAAAATGCTCCTCTTGTACCACAAACAGGCTGTCCTAAAGAAAAAAATATGCCCAGGGCCAGATTCTGCTCCTAGATTTATAGCCCTTTCAGCTGGCTGTCACGCCAGTTACTCGCAGGTGTAAATTGAGTGTAGGACTTGGCCTGCAAACTTAAACTCACCATAACTCTTGCAAACCCACAGCAGAGAAGCGCTCTCCAGCCTTCTAGCAAGGTTACATTTTAACTTTTAATAACGTTTTTTTTTTTTCTATTTTTTTCCCCCTACCAACCATGAAGTACCCAGATGATTATTTAGGATTAATGGATTATCAAAAGTGCCAGTTGGCACACTCCTGCTAAAGAGAAAAAAAAAAAAAGGGGGGGGGGGGAAGTGTAACAAATGCAGCTGTTTACTAATAAATAAAGCCTCAGCTGTAACAGAAATAAATTAGATGCATTTAATTGGTCGACTGCAAACCTCCTCTCTTTATTACAATGCTGCTTCTTGTTATTTTATGATGTCAGGGTAGATGGCAGACTGACAGAGTGTTTATGAATCACAGTTTGCAGATGGCACTCCTGGTTTTTCGGCAGTTATGAGCACAAGTAGCATGAGGACTCAATAGAGGGTTTTTGCCAGGGAGGACCCCCTGAGAATTAGCCGCCTTCATTTCTCTGGTGCCAATCTCCCCCTGACAGGAGCACTATTTCACAAAACCTACATTCAATAAATTACACTCGCCTGGCAAGAACTTGGAAATATTTAACACTCGGAGGATACCAGCGTCTCAATTTAATTTCTATTCATTTCCAGAGGATGCCAGGCACTACTTGGAACAGTCCTGGTTTGTGTGCATGCGCATGTGTTTCCCCCCTCCCCAGCTAAAAAGAAAATATCAAATATAATGGTGTCTGCAGCCAGGAATATCTCACCCTGCCTTCAAAATGACTCTGAGTCTCCTGAGGACAGTTCACGGTCTCGTGCCTTGGTCCTCCCAAGTTGCCCTGCTAATGACAGCTTTGTAATCCAGTTGGGAAATAATCTCACATGGCTGCACTCGGAGCTTGTGAGCTGTAAAACTTCTGGATTGAACTCCTTCACCTGGTCACTTCATTGAGCTACAAGCAAATGCAATGAGGGATGTGGTCATAATTGTCAACAGATTTGTAAATTTGTGTCATTAGTTATGCGCATAATGGATTTTATTCTAATGAGCTTGTTCATAAGAATGCCAGGAGGACTTGGCCCCTTTGGAGGAAATAAACTACAAACTTAGCCTATGCATTTTAAAACACATCAGTACCACATAAAGGGGAAAAAGAAATGTTTCCTCTCCTTTCAGTGCGTTGCAGTTTTCACTTAGTTGAACCTTATGCAGTAAGCTATGGCTCCTTTTACTTCTGTAAACTCATTTCCTACCTTTCCTGGGATTTCTCGGGGATACACAGGCATTTTCAGATGCTGGCATGTTCTTTCCACTCATTGAATAAAAGGAAACTATCACAACTCCTTGGGCTCAATATACCAGTGAGAAATACAAAAGGCAGCCCTTGTCCATACTCTCCCAAATGAAATTTATTCCAGGGCACAACATTGTCAAAGCTGCCATAGCCTGAAAATCAGAGCATTTCCCCCTCCAAACCCAGCTAGAAACGCTGCGGTGCTCAGGGGGTCAGTCAACAGCACCCGATACACATGGAAGAACAATAAAACTAAGTATTATTGAATCAGGGTTTTATTGTATCTATTACTATTAAATGTATTCCTATTAAATCTAGTTATAGCATAAGACTTGTTCTCCAGAGACAAAGAATGAGGCTTCTAGGCTTTCTCTTTGGGGAAATCTACTCCTGCTTTTCTTTGAAACAACCTGGATATTTTTATTCAATGCATGAGCTGAGTGAAGAAGCAGACAAGCCCATGGAAACCTACTGGCACCTTTGCCAAAATGATGTTCTCCGTGTGCCCAGCGGAGCCCTCTTCCCCTGCTCTCCCTCCTCTCTCTCTCTGATCCTGCTTTTCAGCCAACCACACATAAAAATCTCCTGCATGTGCCAAGTACTACAGATGGGTCCATTGTAGCACACCCTAATGTTCATAGCTGACACCCAGGTGTTACAGTTTGTACTTGCTCGCTAGCCAGACGGTGGCTGTGTGCCAAGGGGAAGGCACAAAGCACTCGGATACCGTGCTGAAAAGCTATATAAGAGAGACTTTAAGAGACAGAAGAGCAGGTAAGAGGCTAAGCAAAAGCAAGAGGAGACTAGTTCACCAGCAAACACCTCCCTCTGCTGTGCATCCAGCCTCCCATCCTGTCCCCATAAAGCTCTGATTTATTATTGGATTCTATCCAAGCATCCCTGTTCCCCTGACCTTATCCACTGTCACACCAGCTCGTTTCAAACCTACTGCTGATCTGCAAGTTATTTCAGGTCTGGCTAACAATGAAGTGACTTATTTAAAAGATGTGGGCAGTGGGAGAATGGGCTGTCCATTTCTGATGTGCTCATCCCACCTGGGTTATGGATACTGCCTGCACAGGATCTGAATGTGTAAGGAGCAGAGCTCCTGAAATCACACCAATCCTCTGTCTGCATGTATTTGAGTGGCCTGGAGAGTATTTATAAGCCCTTGCTATTTAATAGCAGTAGCTGGAAAGGGTTAACACCAGTATCCTATTTTCTCTTCCATTTTTCCCTCCCAGGAGCCTACTCCCCTTCCAGCCTAATTTCCTTCAGTTTAATTAATTTTCAGTAATCACAAGTCTAGACACCACAAGCAGCAGCTTCACACCCCAGGTGACACGGTAACGCTCGCAGCGGATGGGCAAAGGGACACGGCGTGGTTTCATGCACCAGCCCCCTGCATGGAGCCAGAGCAGCCCACGTCTCAGCTAAGCCCTTTTTGCAGAACAAACAATTTTTTGGAGAACAAATGCTTTTAAGGATTCAGGTGCAGGGAGCTTTTCGACCATCTGGCTGGCGGGGGCTCCCCAGCTGTCTGCAGCGGGTGCGTTCGGAGCAGCACGTACGAGCAGGGTCCAACTCTTCGGAGACGTGCCAAACCTGTGACACATGTGGAGAGCAACTGTGCAGCGCTGGCTCACTCCAGCAAGCCTTGGATCAGTGGTGTGTGTGCTATAAAACCATGCACCATGCATATGCTGTGGCCCAGGCAGGATTTCTGGAGGGTTGGCAGCCCTTGCTGACACAATCAGAGGTGCTGGGCTGACACACACCTGCTATGTGACCCCATACCTTTCTACTCAGGGTAAATCCAGAGGTTTTCACTTCTTGGATAAAATTTCAGAAAGGAAAAAGAGAAAAGGGCAAGAGCAGCTCTGATATCTTACAGAGGTCACCCTTTATTGACCTAGTATTTGCTATCCATGGCAAAGCAAGAAAAATTACAAGGTGTCAGGAAGGCAAGGTAGGAAATAGTAGCAATCTCTTGGAAATACACAGAGATGGATCACTTGAGACATGCACAGGAAGAGCAGGACAGAAGGACCCTGAGGAGAACAGGAGCATGGTGTCACTAGAGCATTGAGGAGCGGAAGTGAAGAAGACATTAAAAAACTTTAAAACTGCACCTTTTTCAACCCAGAACTATTAAAAAAAAAGACTGGATGTGGCAGTCAGTGCCATGGTTGACAAGGTGGTGATAAGTCAAGGTTTGGACTCAATGATCTCAGAGGTCCTTTTCCAACCTAAATAATTCTGTGATTTCTAAATCCCCAGGCTGAACCACCTCCTAGGACTGCCACCATCTATTGTTTTTCCCTGCATTAGTATGGATTATTTTGCATCCTGACACTAGCAGTCACTGATGGCTCTTGCACTATTTCCCGCTCATGAGCACTCATGAGCTCCAGAAAATGTTGGTGATGTTTGAGGAACTTGCACATATTGGAAATTAATCCCACGGCACATGAGAATGAATTTGGGATCCAAAGAGAGAGCTAACACCCACCAGCCCTAGTAGCTGCTGCTTACACAGAGGCTCCGGACCAATTTTTAGCCCTATAAAAAGCACACATTTTAAAACACAAAATTGGACCAACTGATAGCCAGCCAACTTTTGGTATAATCTCTCTTTCAATCTAACGCCAGTAAAGAAAGAAAAAGAATACTAATGAAGGCGCTTGACAGAAAGGACAGTTAGTTCATGCATGCATTAGTGAACAGCTATGGTGTGTGAAAAAAAACCTTCCTATCCTTTGGTTGCAGAATATCACTGCTAAAATATTTCCCCACCCTCAGCCCAGTCTGAAATTTAGTACTGGCATTTATTGAGCACAGTCCACAGGGCTCTCTTTCCCAGCCCCTTCTGAAGGTTTCCACCTTTGCCAGGACGAAGCAGGATGAAAGCCAGCCCTTGCTTGGCCCTCCCTGTAAAGCCTGGTCCTTATTAGAGATTATTGCTCACAAATTGCTGGCTTGCAGCAGGGCAATGTTCTGCTGCATCCCCAGCCCTCACAGCTCATATTTAACTCCCACACAACCTGTGTATTCAGGTTGGGAGCACAAAGCCTCCCTCAGAGGGACACTTCCTTCCTCTTCTGAAATGAATGACTACACAGATCTGTTCATTGGTCACAGACATTCCTATGAAGAAAAAGTAAATATTTCACTCTGTTTGTGAAGACTGAGAATAATGCCCTGGGCTTCATCGAGCTGGGATCAGCAGCATCCAAGACACTTGAAGCACTGTATCATGACCCAGGATGAATAACACCTTCCTCATCCACCCAAAAGTCACAGAATCACAGAATGGTTTGGTTTAGACGGGACATTAAATTCATCTAGTTTAACTCCCCTGCCATGGGTAGGAACACCTTTCACTACATCAGTTTGCTTCAAGCCCCATTTAACCTGGCCTTGGGCACATCCAGGGATGGGGCATCCATGGCTTCCCTGGGCAATGTGTCCCAGTGCTTCACCTCCTCACAGGGAAGAATTCCTTCCATATATCTAACCTAAATTTTCACCCATGACTCCTTGTCCTATCCCCCAAGTTGCTGATGAAGAGTCCCTTTCTGGCTTCCTTGTAATATTTTCTGGCTTCTGATTATTATGTTGTAGTAACTGAAACAAGACCACCTGACTCCTGAAAGGTTTTGTGCGTGTTCCCAGCAAGCAAAGCAAAACAAAATAAATTAAATTCACAGGACAAAGCACATTAAAGTCTATTTGGCTGTAACGAGCTAGATTTACTAATGCACTCAGGATGCCCAAAGAAATGGAAGTTCACTTTTCTAGTCACCTTTCTCCCTTCTTATGCACTCCCCCCACCCCTTCCTTTCAGTAGATTATGTGAGACTCATTACTTTTTATAGCTCTGAACAAAAAACATAATCTTACTGTTTCTTACTAATATTAGGCAATGACATAATGCCATTTGCAGAGGTGTCACTGACTTTTACTGGCTTCTGATGGCAGGGCTCTCCACTTTATATTCTGTTTTATGTAAGCCTCCTCAGAATTTATTGACCTCAAAGGATTTCTCAGGTTGCTTAATTATAAAAGGAAGAAGACAGCACAGTGGCTTAGTGAACCAATATAAAAGTCAGCTAAAATGTGTCATTACAGAGAGGGATGGTGGAGGGAGATGTGCAGGAAGCAGTTTCTAGGGTCTGAGCCCAAGAGGCAAAGCTTTCTCTGTGAGTTATTGCCAGCAGGAATGCTGCAGGGTGAGGCTGAGATGGCTTCCAGCTTGCCCTGGTGTTCCATAGGTGTGTTGTATTAACTCCAAGTGGGACAGGGACAGAGGCTATGGGTACCTTGAAGCAAAAACAAGTAGGAAACAAGGATGAAATCCTGCAGGAGACCTTCCAGAGCCACCTCAACACAGGAAAAAGTGTCAGATAAAAACCTGTGTTTGGTCTCACTGCTTACCCTATCAACCAAGCCAAGTCATGAACTAAACCATTTCCATAACAGTGCTGGAGGAGCTGGCTGGGGATTTCACTCATCCCCAGGAAAAAGGAGGAATAAAATCCTTACAGCTACTGCTGCCTCCAGCTGCTGATCTGGGCACATGGGGTCAGTTCAGTCAAGCTCATCCCCTGAAGCATCTTTGGTGTCTGCTTGTGACCCAGTACTGGAAATGGCTTTTTGTCAGCTGCTTCAGCTTCCAAACCCATATTCCTGGGGAGAAAAAAAAAGTAAAAAGAAACAGGAAGTGAGATACTGGTGAAAAAACAAACCAGCAGCAATCACTGCCCATTTAGCGAGGAGGATTTAATGACTTGAGCCAGACTTCCTTGAGCTCAGTGTGTCTACACATTGCACAGCAGTTACTAGCTTCACACACTCTCTTGTCCAAACTCAAAGCAACATTTCCAGTGCCATCCTTTCTCCTCAGGATGGGAACTGAGATTTCTCAAGGCTACTGTGGGAATAGCAGCTTACTAAGGAGAGAGGCTGGAAAAAAATTTGTTAAGATCACAAATCTGCATAAAAATAATTAAAATAAATGCAGGTGCTGCAAGAAAGGCCAGTGGCTTCTCTGCATGATCTGCAGCAGGAACAGTCCTGATGTGTTGGTACAACACCCAGCACAGGGTGACAGGCAGCAGTCCCTTCTGAGGCTCCTTATTTCTTAGTTACTTCTGATCTTAAAGTGGTGGAAGAGGCAGTTCAGATTGTTTAAAGATGTTATTTTGGTCTCTCCTACACCGCTTGGTACGCGGCCCGTGACTGTGTCCAAAAGAGGCAGATTTGGCTGGAAAGACTGAATGCTGCTTAGTATTTTCCCTGTTATATTTTCACATCTTGGGGAAAACTGTGGCAGCGAGGGATCTGTACCTAAGCTTTTCTAATTCGTGTGGCCATCACTTACTCGGCACGACACCACAGGTCTCACGTCTCTTGGCAGCAGTACAGGGCTCGCACTTTCATATGGATGAAGTAGTTGCGAGCAATTTCTCCGATTTATTAAGCATGAACAGGCTCCTCTTAGCATGGAGCAGATAGAATTTTTTAAAAACATTTCAACAAATCTGCTCCTGTGGGACTGGGACAAAAAGCTTTGCCACGTATGCACATGGGATTTTTTCTTATGTTGCCCTTCAGCCTCACGGGTTTTGATGAAAGTAAGAATTGGATTTATGGCTTTGTGCAGAAGAAGAGTGCACTTCCAGCTCCATGGCTTGGTGAAAAATGCTAATATGGGCACATTTCCTTCCCTTACAAGAGGGCTCCATTTGATCCATGGACTGGGAATATATAAACAACATCTGAGATAGGAAGCTCACCTCTGACAAGACTAGAAAACAACGTGGAAATCAAAAGACTTACTAAGGGGTGTCTTCATGGGGTTGCTCACAGTAGGAAGGACAGAACACATGGATCCAGGAACGATATTTCACATGTGTTAAAATAGAAATGGCAGCAAGGAACCATGCTCAGAGAGTGAAATTGGAAGAAAGGGGGGAAAGGAGGTAAAGACATGAAGCATAAGCAAATCAGACTGAGGGAATAGGCAAAGAGCAGGATGAAGATGACACAGCTGCAGATCATGCCTTGCAAGCAGAGGACCTGGCTGGAGAGGGAAGTGGGAGGCTGGCAGCATTCCCCCCGAGGAAAGGGGCTTGATGGCTCCTTACCCACAAGCTCCTAAGGAAAAGCTGGTAGGAAGGAGGGACGCGTGTCCATTTTATAACTTCACGTTGTTTACTATTTCTGTGAAATTTTTCAAAATACACATGTGACACTCTGGGAAAGAAGCCAAAGCAGTTTCAAGCTTCGATGCCCCTCTGTGCATGCCATGGGCTGCTGCTCCCCTCCAGAGAGGGGCAACCACAGTGGGTTTTTCTGCTTTTCCCTGCAAAAAGGACCCAGAAAATGGGCCCCAGGCACCCAGGCTGAGCAACATGGAATTTCATATGTGCACTGATTTCTGCCTCAAAAAGCAAGCTTGTACTTTCTTTCACAGCTAGCGCTCACCAGGTATTTTATGATCCAACAGGTTTCTTGTACCCTGAAAATGGGGATTCAAACCTTGCTAGTGGAAAGAGTTGGACCTGGATAAAATATGAGACCAAAGGTTTGTTTGGCAAGTCCTAAAGATTCTTTTGGCATAAGAATAGAAATTATTTTTAGCTCTACAAACTATTTTTCTGAGTCAAGAAAATGCTGTACCATCACCATTCAGTGAAGTTTAAGCCTTGTTGGTCCTTCTTTCCCTACAGCCCATGGAGGTCTTTAAAGGGTCTACAAACCACAACCAGTATTTTATTATTCTTTTTACAGATCCAGCATTTTTGGAAGGATTCAGCAGGTCCACATAATTTATTTTATTTTTCAACTTATGAATTCTTAAGAGCAGAAACCCAAATTAGGCTAAAACATGTGTTACTGCCATGAAGTGAGTGAAACCACATCACCTGCATCCCAGTCTTTCAACATGCCAGGTTTCTTCCTCTTTCTTCTGCAGAACAATAAACCAATAAAATGCTCATGACAGGGTTAGACTTGCCATGCCACTCAAAAACATTATGATAAACTATTTTATGGTGAAAGGATGTCAGAAGGACTTCACTGCAGGCAAAGAGAAACAATTAATTAATATTACTCTCCATGTAGCTTACACCTCTTTGAAGCTTTATTCCCAGAGATGGCACTCTGGCTCTCTTGAAAGAAGAATGAGCATTAACACTGTCTTCAACTGGCTTTGGACCTTAAATATTAAAAAAAAAAAAACCCAAACCATACCATGTTATTCCCAACAAGATTCACTGTTAAAAATAGATTAAAGAGAATGGAGAAAACATACAGAAGGGAATAAAGAAAGTGGGAGGGAGACATAGAGTGTGAAAAAAGAGCAACTCTGGCCTAACTGAAGAAAACTGAGTTTTGCCACTAACTTACGTATAAACAAGCCTTTGCTCAGAGACCAGAAACCATCTTTTTCTGCATGAATGGTTTTTGCTGGATGGTATTGTGTGGCTTGTCACAGTCCTGTACCAGGCAGCAGAGTGCACAACCTTGTTATGAACCAGCTTTCAGGGACAACCCATGCAATGGAAGCCAGATCTCCTCTATAACGTGGGTGGGCTTGGATATGCTGGTGTTGAGATGAGTTCCTCTCATTTCTTTCTTCCTTTTTTTCTTTGTAAGTCTGTATGCACCGAATGTCACTTAGATAGCTAACCTGGAAAGATGAGGGATTTCATCGTTGACTGGCATGATGTAGATGTAAAGTGTCCCTTGGACTGTGCGCTTGCCATCTGTCAGCTGCATGGTAAAACTATCCTCTAGGCTTTCTGTGTCATTATGCATGTACAGCAGCATCAGTCCTACAGGAAAAAGGGGAATATTAAAATGGAAACCCTGGATTCTCTAAAAACTTAGAACATAGATATAATATTATTTAAAAACAAAACAAAACAAAACAGCTCCACAGCTCTCTGGAATTAAAGACATCAGTTGTGATCTTTAAACAGTACAGGTTCAGAAAGTACATCCTGCTTCCACTGAAAGAAATCTTTGTTACTGCTGTGATGCCAATGCCCATGTAAGCCCTTACAACCCACAGCCCAAGGTAGCTCTCAAACGAGTTGCTGCTCCTCTGTCAGTGTCCCCCCACAGCTGCTCTTCCCCACAACTGAGCTTTCCAAGGCTTTCATTTCTCATCTGTGGTCTCCCACCTTGACTTGTAGCTCGGACCCCTCCCAAGGGGTTAAGACTGTGTTTAGCAGCCCTGGGTGGAGGCTTTATTCTTGCTGTGATTCCTGCAAATGCAAGAGCAGAAGCAGCACAGCAGGGCTCTGGAAGTCATTCCCGGCTAACTTACGGAGCAGGGAGTGAGCCAAGCTCAGCACGCTTTGGAGCAGTCCCCATGGGAGGCCTTGATTGCTAGTGAGATACTGGCAATATCTTCAGTAAATTTTGGGGGCACTTAAAAGGGATTCATACATGATGTGTTCCTCAACACATCTGCCTTGCAGGGCTAGAGCACTCCCTAAATTCCTTATTCCCTGGGCACAAACACAGCCCTTGTCACCACGGTATCCAAATGCTTCACACTCGGTCAGTGGTCCTGGCTCGCCAAGCCCTCAATGCGGCAGGAAAACACAGGCGGGCACAAGCCAAATTTAACAACTAACCTGGAAAGTCAGTGATTGCAGAAAGATTGGAAACAATGCTTCTGGAGACCTGGTACCGCTTCGTATCCATCTGTGGCTTTTCAACCCATTTTGGGGCAAGGAAACGGGAAAACATGGGATCAAGATGTTCATGCAATGGGCTTAACTAGCAGTGTATGCAAGTACACGTATACAACGTGTACTTGAATACACGGTGGGGGGAAAATAATCGAATGTTTTTTGAGTTGAAAAGATTACATTAAACCCAAACAAACATTCCGTGAAATAATTCCCGGGAACAAGGAGCTGGCTCGGCTGTGGGGCCGGCTGCAGTGAGCGGCCGCCCCCGGCAGGGGCCCCCCGCGGCCCGCGCAGCCCGCGCTCCCCGCGCGGCCGGGCCGTGAGGGGACCGGCCCGGGCCCGCCGCCTCTCGCCCCGCAGCCCTGGAAACAGCGTCATTTACTTGGGAAAAACCATCCAAGATCACCTAATCCGGCTGTTCCCCCAGCACTGCCACAGCCACTACTAAGCCATATACCCAAATGGCACATCCACGCAGCTTTTAAATGCCTCCAGTTTGGGGGACTCCACCATTGCTCTGGGCAGCAGGGCAGCCCTTTCCATGAGGAAATTTGCCCGAATATTCAATCTAAACTTTCCTTGGCACAGCTTGAGGCCGTTTCCTCTTGTCCTGTCGTTTGTTATTTGGGAGCCCGACCCCCCCGGCTGTCCCCTCCTGTCAGGGAGTTGTGCAGAGGCACAAGGTCCACCCTGAGCTTCCTTTTCTCCAGGCTGAGCCCCTTTCCCAGCTCCCTCAGCCCCTCCTCATCACTCTTGTGCTCCAGCCCAAAGGTGCACCAAAAGCAGCTAAACAATACAAGGGTACAAGGAGAGCTGAAGTGCCATCACTCACACCTTGCTGGAGCTCAGCCAGGGAAAAGTCAGTGAAACACAGAATCCTAGAATGGTTTAGTTCAGAAGGAACTTTAAAGCTCATCACATTCCACCCTCTACGGTAGGCAGAGGTTCCACTAGACCAGGTTGCTCCAAGCTCCAAGTCACCCAGGACACCTGTCCAGCCTTGCCTTGAACAGTGCCAGGGATGGCTCATCCACAGCTTTTTCTGTGCAGCCTGTTCCAGTGCCACCCCCCAGTAAGGCACATCACCAGCATCTGCACCAGTGAGCCCATGAGCTGCTGGAGGCTGATGATGGATGGCAAAGTCTTCAGCATTCAGCAGGGTTAGTTCTGTAACACTCTGGACACCTTCTCCAACCTGCTGCAAGGAATATGTCAGAGGAGACGAACTACAACCAGGCCAGTCATCAAGATTTATGGAAAAAAGTTAAACAAGAGCTTTTAAAACATAACAATGTGTACACAGGAGACATTTGGCCAAAAATATATCCCAGCAGACCCCTCTGCCTTTTTCATAGAATTAGTCTAACTTCCAATGGAAGCAAGTGTTTGCCTTTTGTTTTCAAAAATTAGTTTCTGGAGGCCAGATGCAAAGAGAAGGACTCATTCTGCATCCAAACCTGTTGACCCTGCCCTGCCTTTACCGGAAGGCACAAGGGAATCCTAAGAGGGAAGAACAGATCCCATCGTTGCCCTCAGCACATGCTCTGCCACATGGGTACAAGGCTGAAAAGTCTACAGGTGCTCCCAGATTTGCTTTCTCTCCCTTCACCCAGGGACTGCCACGTATCATCGCTAATGAAACCTCCGTTTACATTACCCGGTCCTTTCCCACTCGCAGCATATGCTCACTGGAAAAAAAAAACTAAAAAAAATTACTGCTGGTAGCCCCAATGCAGGATCTTTTTTTTGCACTTCAAAGTAGTCTATAATGTACGATGGAGCGCCAACGCTTTCATTGACATATAGTTTGTTCACTTGGATGTCATGAGAGAGCAAACGAGTGAATCTAAACAGCGCAGCGAGCTAGTTAGATGGCTAATCTGGTGGGTTGCTTTGATTTCATAAATAAATTAGTTTAGTCTTCTAAACAGGGAGAGAAACACGAACCAGTGATCTCAGCAGCACTGCTGCCCTTCATTACCAAGAGGGCCTTGCTCAATTAGAAATGCCATTTGTTTTGATTATGAGGTTTTATGTGACTACAACCAAATTTTACCCTAATACATTGAATAAGGACTTGTATAAAGAACTACAGCCAGAGCTGTTTTCCAGCTGAAATACTGGACACAGGCTGTATGCTAAGGGATGCAGGTAAGGGACTGAGGGCTGGGGGTGCAGACCAGCACCCCCAAGGGTGTCCTGTGTTTGGGCTGTGTTAGCAGCCAGCTGCCAGCTCACTGCTGACGGCGTACCAGACACCAGCATGAGTTTTTCTTGGGAATCAACCACAGGATTTTTTTTTTTTTTCTTTTCTCCTCCCTCCCTTCTGGATGGAAATAGCTCATTAAATATTTAATTTTTCAATTAAAGAGTCACTTTGAAAAAAACAAAAGTTAATATTCATCCTTTTAACATGTGGCGGGTTCAGAGCAACCGTGCTCTTTGCACACATCAGAACCAGAGCTCAGACGTGAGCAGAAACTGTTTGAAATGCATCTGAACCACATGATTCACAAAAAAAAGGCAAAAAAAAAAGAAAAAAAAGGAATGCTTCAATCAAAATAAATACAAATCCCACAAAACTTGAACAAAAAAGTAGTGGGTAAAATAGTAATTTCTTTTTAGAAGTGTTTAAAATGGAGTATTTCAGGTGTTATTTGAAATAATATTTCAACTAAAAGCTTCATAAATTAATTAGGCAAGATGGCAAATTAGATTCCAAAGAAACATTTTTGCCATTGAATTTGGTTGGCAAGAGATTGGCAAAAGATTTTTAGTGTGGCTTTACAAAAAGTCCTTCGGTTTTCACTGTTGTGGCACAGCCCATTTGCTCTGTTGTAGAAGGGCAAGTTAGTGATTAGCTCAGTGCTTTGAAATTTTGATTTCAGTGCACCATTCCAGAGCAAACTCACACAAATCTTTAACCTTTTTGCATCCCACTTCTTTCTCTGTGGCTGGAGGTGGTGACATTTCTCTTCCTACAATCTTTTAGGGCGACAAATGAGGACTCTGATGCAGAGGTGACAGGACCACGTAGCCCTATTCCCTTATTTTGTGGTCCCAAACTCATGGAACTGGAAGTACAAAATGAAACCACTCTACTATGGGAAGATTAGAACTCCAAAGTTTTGCTGCACTTTTTCTGTAAAGCCAGGTTATAGATGCACAAGCAGCAGGCCCTTCCACCCGCATGAGTCGTTTCCTTGGGTCATAACATTCCTATTTATGGAACCTATTTTAGCACTTCTTTAAAGAATTGCCTACAATTAATGCAGCTAAAATTGCTTGTTCAGCAGGAGGGAAAGCTGTGCCTCGACACAGCTTGGGAGAACTAGAGCCAGCTGAAAGGAATATAATCTCACCTTGAACTTTACGTAAAACAAAGACACTTCTTCTAGTGACTGAAAAATTCATTGGAAAAAGCTGATGTGAGTGGCAGAGAGATGAGTGGGCTTGTTAGAAGAGACAAATGTGCTCTGAAGCACTGTAGATTTTTAAGATCTATCAGCTAAGATAGCTAGACCCATGCAGGGTCATAAAGAAAGAATTTCTTCCAATCCTTGCTCTGTTGAGCCTACTAACTTTTATTTCACAATAGGATACATTAGTATACTTGTACTAATCTGGGAAGAGTTGTTCCAACTTCAAAACAAATCAGAATTTTGTGTTCATTTGGAGTACAACACAATGGAAGAGGACGTACCTAGGCTATGTAATTTCACTGTAATGAAATGTAATTGAGGGTCACTAAACTGGGCAAATATGGCTCAGTTGCAGAGTATTTGGTTGAATTTTAGGAAGTGGCTCAGCAGAGGTTTTTTTTTTTATATGGGCAGTTGTATGGAGGGATCAATTTCAAGCATCCTTCATCTAGAGTCATCTCCGTCAAAGTCAGGATGGCCTGGCCTTCTGCTCCAAATACAGATTGGTTTTTGGGAATATGCTCCCAAAATTTTGTCACAGATGACTGAAAGAGTGGAAAAAAGGAATGATCATGCTCTTTGTGATCACAGAGCACTTGTCCTCAAAACAATCTGGAAACAAAACTTGCATGGGTACAGCAGGGAAAAAAACAGCCAAATTTCTTTTTTTTTCTGTTATGTAGATAGCAGTAGTAGCAAGGTGGCTGGGACAGAGGGGGATGCCAGAGTGGGAAGCTCTGTGAAGGAACAGAGCAGATACTCTGGCCTAACACTTGCAAGTTTTCCTTATCTTCTGCTCCAGCCTGAGCTGTTGCTGTCCAGATCCCTGTGGCTTCCTCCAGCCTTGTTGTGGCATGAGATATAAAATGCCCCTAGAGGGAGGGATGGATACACAAGTGCTCATTTTGTGCAACAAATCAAGGAAAACAATTGAAGTTTTGATCATAAGACAATGAACTATTGGTAATGTCCTTGACTAAACTATAGATTTTATACTCTAAAAAAACTCTGCCAAATCAATTTAAAGAAAAAAGTCAGGAATTTCTGGCTCCTGTCCTCCTGTTCAAGGACAACCCCAGTTGTCCTTGTGATAAATACAAATAAACTGCTACAGAAATAACATCAGGCTTAAAAATTCTCCGTCAAGTTCCTCGGTATGCTGCAGCAAGGTCGAATCCACGGGGGTAACATACTTTCATTACCTCTTTTGCTGGTGGCCTCTGTTGCTGCAAAGCACTCCAGCATTCTTCCCAATGTCGAGCGCTGGCATTTCAAAGGACACGGCTTGTTCGGGACCAAAATACACGGCAGTTGTTGCCCTTTCCATTTAGGCCTTAAGCCCTGAATCAACGGTAAGAATCCTGGACATGGGAAAATACAGTGCTGACAAATACGTAATTCAATTAAATGGGCTGGCATTGTTTAAGCAATAGCCCTTTCCTCTGATCCATCTCTTTCAGAGCTCTGTGTCTTAATATTATGGCCTACTTGAAACACTCGAGCTCATGAATGGATTAAAGAGGGTTTCATTTGTTTTATTTATTATTTTACTGCTTTGCTTGGCTTTTTGCAAACAGGGGAGGCACAGGCCTCATTTAGAATTCACTGTAACATGCACATTCTTCCCTCCTCTGTTGAGAGGAGAAGGGGGAAAGAAAACAACAACAAAAAGATCGAAACTGTTTGTGAAGTACCAAAACTCTTGGGTAATTCATCATCAACGTTGACTGATTAACAAAAGTGGCTTTAGAGCACAATCATTTCAAAACATGGATAGCACATACATTTACTGCCACAGTAATTTGACAGGTTTAAAAAAGGGGGAAGTGTTTTACCCAATTTTTTGTTCAAAGTTACATTGGATTATTGAATGTTTGCCTTTTTAATTTCAGTCTTTGATTTTAAAGAGCAAATCCCTTTACTCTCCCAAATGTGATTTCAGTATTGTAGTATCTCACTGTGATAGCTGTCTATCCCTTGAAATGCATCGATGTTGCATTACATCAACAAGGACTCAAGCTTCCATTTATCTTCAAAAATTTCACAATCCGCTGCAGTATATTCTCAGTTGCAATTTTTGCTTTCAAGTTTGGCCACCATGTGCATAGCATTAATTTCTCTGTTCACATGTAATTCATTCAGGGACTTACACCAGCTGAGAACCACATATGGAGGCCCAGATTTACAGAGCTTTTATTTTGTGCCATGGAAGCCTACAAGAAACAATTTTCTATTTGAATATTGAGTGTTTACAGAGGTCTTGTTGTTCACTAGAGACAGGGGATTATGAAATCATATTCTGCAAGAATCCTATCCAAAAAAACCTGACTGTAACATTTATTAACTCCTCTTTGTTCAAGTGCTCACAGGGTTCTTACAGGGCGATTAAACATTGCTTCTCCTCTCAGATTTTCTTGTTTGGTTTTATTGTTTACCACTTTTTAAAAATGGTTGGTCAAGCTTCAGCCAGTTTCTGTTGTGTGTGACATTGCAACTTAAAATGACCAAGACATGGCAGCAGAGAGAGGTGAAGAGTGGGAGATGTAGAACCCACACAAGTGCTCTAAAGCTTAGCATAGTTTTGCAGACAGAAAATTTTATGAGGGGTATTTACACCATACAACTCCCCAGTGCTGGTGTCTGTTCCAGGCAATGTTTTGTTTTGAGAACACGCTCCTGTTCTATCACATTTGGGTAAGCTCCAAATACAGATCTCTAAGACCCTTCTGTGGTGCTCATTTAGGCTTGTTTTGAGACAATAATGACACATATTGAATGACTAATGTCCCACATAATTAATCCTGTAGCTCCTTATTTATCAAAATTTCAAGGGGAATGGAGCATTTTGATGGAAAGCAAGAAATCAGCAGTTAAACTTAACATAGAGAAAAATCCTTGGAGAGGTGCTTCAGGGTTCAGGCTACCTGAGAGAGCGGGAGAAATCCCTGGGTACTCCTGGTTGTTTGGGAAGGGAGCTGAGGTGGAAGCTAAGCATCCCAAGCCTTCCGTGGGCCTCACCCCCTGTCCTCTGAGGTCACCCCTTCCTGATTGCTACTAGAGGGAGCAGAGCTGGGTGGACATGAGCTCTGGTCTGGAAAGCCCTGCCAGCCTCCCTGGCAAAGGACAGAAAGTGTAAATTGATTTTAATTAGGGATCACTCATGTGGCCTCTGAAGTATCAGTTTAAATCAAACATTAGCAACTGTCAATTTCTTCTTTCACCCAAGACCCAAATCCTGTAAACACAAGGACTGTAACAAATCCCTGAAGCAGGCTTTAGTGCACATATATGGAAAACATACTAAACTATAAATACTCTATACCATATGGCAGCGAGATTATCTAATTTCACTTCATAACTGGTGATAAAATGACCAATCAACTGACGTGCAGAACGAAATGCCAAGCCAAGGATTCAGATACCCTTAAGATGGCTCTGAGGTTTCGTCGTATCCCGCCGCATCTCTAAAAGTAAGCACGTACCTGTTTCACTGTCACGAGTGTGGACACCACGGGAATATGTGCAAGGCTGGGTCTGCCTTCAGACCAACAAGAGTTGGTCCTCATTTGTCTGCAGCTAAATTAAGGGTGGGGAAGCGGGACTGGGAGAACACTAGCAGTGCAGAGGAGAAATTTTGAACTCTCTGTTTGTTTGTTTATAGGAAAGAAGTGTTTGGGGCTGGTAACACACATTCCACAGCTTTTGCTGAGCCCAGAGGCTCATCATGAAGACTTACAAGCTTTACGGCAGTGCAGAAAAACAACAGTATGCACAATATTTACAAACAACAGAACTTCATTGTGTATGTGTTACTAACACACCTTCATCAATTTTTTCCCTCACTGCTAAAAACATTTAGTCATTGCACAGGCCACAGCTCTACTGTTCTGCTCCCCACAACTGTACAGGGCTCCTACTCCAGCAGTGAGGTATCGGTTCTAAGAAATAAAGGGTCAGCACTTTTAAGACCAAATTCAAAGATAGTGATATATTCCTGAGTTAGAAGGAAGGGATTTCATCATTTGCTGAATTCATGGTGACAAAGAAAGGAACCACCTGGGAACTATTGAAGGTTGTCTCGAATAGAATTCACAAAGCAATCTTCAACGATGCCTGAACGTTTGTATATTTGGAGTAGTGGGTATAACCTTCTAGGCACTGGAAGTTAGATGAATCTAGGAGTAATGCAAGAGATTGAAACCACACCAAGCTTTAAAAAATAGACTAAATCCAAAATCAGTTTGTTTCAAAGTTAAACCACCAATGTCATCAGCTCAGATTTTGTGGGGGCTTAGCCCCAGAAGCAGAAAGATCCATCAGTCCACAGATTCATTTCCCAGGAGAGTGGTGGAAAATGGCTTTGTTGGCTCATTTAAAATTAGCTTGGGTACAGCAGTTATGAATATACTGTGCAGAAAATTGTGCACTGAATTATAAGCAAATAGGTTGCTATGATTTGATGCTATTTTAATAGCTGGTGATTAACCAAATGAATGCTATTTGGTCTGGCCTGATTTACCAAATGGTTCCTCTCTTCTACCATCCAGCCAGCTGTTAAGTAGTGCCCCATATAACCAGGCACTATTACCATATTAAACCCTAATAAAATATTTTTTAGAGGAACAGTAGCATATTGTGGGGTATATATCTATCAATTCCAGCATTGATCTTCTTGAACCAGCTGGGGGAAGAGCATTTTCTAGCAAGCTGTACTCAGGGTTTGCCTTTGATGGGAGGTTAAGATCCTTGAGGTCTTCTTGAAATACACCGAGATACTTCAATCAGATACATGCTTAATGTTCCTCATTCACCCCAAAAGCACCTGCTGAGACAAATCTACATTAATATGCCTCTAGTGTGGACAGCCCTCTTCCTTGCTTCAGTTATCAAGAATGTGCCACATGACAAAGCCAAGAGCTTGCCTGTACTCCCATAGCATCTTGCTTTTCTAGGCAGTGGTTTTCAGCTGGAGGACTGCTGAGTGTTTGGGGATTTTTATTACTAAATTATTTGAAACTGAGCACTTACAAAGGACAATGCACTGCTGATGTCAAACTAGAAGTAAAATAGTAATTTCTGGTTTCTCGTCCAAAGAGGTTTATTTTGTGTCCACCATCAGTGTAGGCAGAGATCCTTTCCCAGACACCTCCGTGCTAGCTGCAGTGGTGGCCCTGAGAGGTTCATCCTTGCTCTCCAGTGGAGTTTGCTCCAAGATGATGGATGTGAGAGCTGTCAGGTCTCAGAGCAGCTGGGGTAAATGAGCTTAGCAAAGATGCTGTTGCCCAGCCCAGCAACAAAGCTGCTGCGTTTCCATTACAGCAACTACAACAGAGCTCATCCTGCCTTGTATTAACAAACTGGGGAGATGCATTACTGAATCCACTTGATAATTTTATGGCTAAATCTTGTTTTATCTGTATTACTTGGACTTTTGCCTTTTTGTTATTTTTTTAACAGGCTATTTTTATGAGAGGACAGTAATTGGCACCTCATTGCTGACAGAAGTATGTCTCAGGTGTACAGGGCCAATGCCTCGTTGTGTCCCCTCAGGGTGCATTAATTAGCACTGCTGCACTGGCTCCTGTCGCTGCCCAGTTCTAGCTAATGCCAGAGGTTAAACTGTCCCCTGCCTGTGTCACCAATTTAGACTCAGAATAGCTCTTCATATGCACAATGCACATTAGGATTGCTCTAATCAGGGTGCTGATACTGAACAAATTAATTTCTGAGTGATACTTCAAAGCTTTGCCTTTGCTCAAGCCTTAGTTTTCTTTTACTTTACTATTTTTTAGCTAGTCATTTACTCCTTACCACACCTCCACAAAAAAAAAAAACCAAAACCTCCCAAAAAACCTAATATTTAATGCAAAAATGTCTACTTTCTTGAAAAATCAATTTTAAAAGAAAGGATGTTTAAAAGAGTTTCTCCAGTGATCTTCATATTCGTTCTTAAATTTCTCCAAGTCCTTTACAAATCACTCAGACCCCATGTAGATAATGTCTTAGCTTGTATATTGTTCTGTGCAGACAGTTGGGCAACTTCCTGTGTACCTTAAAAAAAAGTTCAGGTTAAAATGCTTTGCTAAATTGCACAAAACAGGAGAGTAATTTTTGTCCTTTTTCTATGAAAGATGAAATGGGGTTGTGAAAGGTTTAATCTTGATGTTAGCAGAAGACTCCCCAAATTGTAGTTTCTTCCACTTTTTGGGACTGAATGGCAGAGGCCATTCCTCAATTCCTCCTCAATACCTTCTTCTGCTCCTGCAGCAAGACAGGGCTTCCTTCTCCCCCAGACAAGCCCCATTCCTGCCTTATCAGAGAAATTTGCATTTCATTTCTCTGTTACACGAGATACTGTGTTGCGTGGCTGCACAAAGAGGGCTTTGTCTGCTCACCGAAGGCAGGGAAATAACCAGCTATTGAAACTGGGAAGGAAAGGAATAATGTGACGAAATGCCACGTTGCTGGAATGCTTCTGCTCAGGAGTGTGCCGGCACAGATGGAGCAGAGCCTTGTCACCAGTGACCTTGTTCGCTCTTCCGCACCAGTTGCATTTTTCCAAGTTCCTTACTCCTACTGCAGCTCCAGACCTTCCCTTCTCTGCGGTATTGCAGCTTGCCAGCACTCATCTCTGAAAGGGAAGCCTTGAGCAAAGCATTTAAAAGGAAACAAAACATATCACAGAGGAACATTATAGCATGTTGATGTGCCATCAGGTGATTGTATCACCTGCCCTGCAATGACTGGCAATTTCACCTGTTTCGTCATTGCAGACAGATGCTCCAGTGCTACCAAACCATGATATTGAATCACCTGGTCCTCTCCAGCAATAAAATCAGACATTCATAACAGCATTTTTTAAATGTCATCTTTGTAAGAAATTGTGATTAGTTAACCATTTCATAATTTTTGTATCATTAACTATGGTAAACACAAATCCAAATGATAAAACAGATCATAAGACACACACACACTACTGGGAGTTTATTGACACCTCCCAAAACCTCAGACACAGCATCTAAAGAAGCTGTTGTGACCTGCACCGGCAGAAGAAGCAGTGAATGAGCTGACCAAGGTGTGAGAGCACTGAGGAGCTCAGGATGCATTTTCTGCTCATTAGCCTGTACTGATGCTTACACTGTCTCGACATTATCTGTCTTGACATTTGCAACCTCACCTGACTCACACCTGTACAACACTTACTGCTTGCCCTGATAAATCCTTTTGGTCCATTTCTATTCTCCTGTATGTCCTCTCCCTTCTCTTCCGTTGTGCTTGGTGTCTGGGATCTGTGTTTGGCACTGGCAGCAAGCCTGGATGATATTTCTTCCCATTGGGTTGCAGCAAGGGAAGGGTGAGATGCCATCACAGAGGGGTTTGTGACAAGTCCTCAGTTATGAGAACACCAGCAGAGGAAGGGGCTGCAGCCCATGACCTCATCAGCTCTGGCACGCTCCAGTGCTGCTGAGCCACCATTCATAATCACCTGTGCTCACCAGGGCACTTCCAGGGCTGCTCTACATCCCTGTGCTGTGCCTCACCTCTGGCAGGTAGCAATGAATACAAATAGCTCTGAATCCTGACAGAGCAGTCTTACAGCCGGAGAGCATCTGCACGGGGAGCTCAGCACTCGGCCCCCTGCGCCCTGCCCAGTGAGGCAGGAGACACAGCATGTCACACCAAGTCCCCAGTATGCCTCATTTTTGCTCCATGAGCCTCTTTAAAAGTCAGATTAAAAAAGCATCAAGACAGGAGAATTACTGTCTAACATCAAGTGCTTTCTTAACCAGGTAAACTACTTCAGCCTGCAGCATAATCAGAGGCCATGGGATCACACAAATTGTAATTAACTTGCTGAAGTAGGTCAGGACTGTGTGTATTGCAGTGCAGGGGTACTCTGGCTTTAATGATTTCAAATATTTTGAGAAGCAAACTGAAAACACTTAGTCAAATTAAGTGTTTTCTTTAAGCTGTCAGCATTGCAAGCACTGCCAAGATGAACAGGATAAATTGGATTAGATGCAGTCTATATGCTTCGAATCCTAATGGCAAGGGATCCAAAATGTAAAGTAGTGCACAAAGGCAAAGCAAATATTATATTATTGTCTGTAAAGCAGCAGATCTCAGTTTACTGATTAACCAGATAGTTTGAAAATAGCATGACTCATCTCCAGAGAAGCCGAGCATTGCTGCTGGCTCCTGTGCAACCCAGCTTGTGACAGTCTCTGCCTGCTAAATGATGGGTCTTCCAACAGGACCAACAGCACGATTTTGGTTCTACCCATGGTAAATCCTGTCACTGCAGTCTGGTCTGAAACAATTCAGGCTTAAATACAAACTTAAAAAATTACATGCAGGTAGTAATTTAGGTTAAATTTGGAGGTGAAATCTTGTTACACAAGGTGCCCTCATGAGCCTTGAGCCATGGGTTATCAACAGGCAGGGATGCAGCATTAAGGTTACAAACTGGGAGAGCAGAAGGAGGTGGTAGAGGTGGATGAAGACCTTCATAAAAACAGCAATCTGCCACTGCACCCCTCCTTTTGTCAGAGACTGTGTGGAGGTGTCTGCAGGGAGGAGCAGAGAGCACCAGCCCAGAAATCCCACTCAGGTGAACACACAAACTGATTTGAAAGCTGGAAACAGAAACTAATGGCTTGTGGGAGGTTCACTGCTGTGGGAGGGATTATCCCAGTGAAAGGAAGGGAGCACCTAGAGCTCAGAGCTGCTCAGAATACTTTTCCTCTACTGGATTCAAACCATCTCTTAATTGCTGGCCTGAATTTTATCATGATGGTTTCAATCTGTTTGGGTTTTATGCCTATATTCCCTATTAGAGAAATAATTTAGGTTTTATTTACTGTCTATGACTATTCCCTCAAGATACTTGTGGGTAACTTATCTCCATCTCAGGCTTTGTTTTGCAGAGCTCAATAAGCCAAATTCCTGATCGTCTCTAAGGATAGACCCTCCATTCTTCTGATGATGCTGTTATTTTATCTCTGTGATTGGTTTGGTTTGACTGTCTTTCTGCATATTCTTGCATGTTTATTACAGTGAGGGTGGTGAGACCCTGGCACAGGTTTCCCAGAGAAGTTTCCCTGTCTCTGGAAGTGCCCAAGGCAGGTTAGATGGGGCTCTGGGCAACCTGGGCTAGTGGAAGGTGTCCCTGCTCATTGCAGGGGTGTGGGACTACATGATCTTTGAAGGTTCCTTCCAACCCAAACTATTCTGTGACTCTATGTCCACATGTCTGCCTGGTACTCTGCAACAGGTAGGACTTTATTCATACTGGAAATTCATGATTGATTGGAGATATGAACACTAAGAACCTCAGAGTTAAGGCTAAAGGGTCTCCAGGTAGCCTTGCTTACTCCATTCCTCATCCACCAGCTCCTAAAATAAAACAGAAGAAGCCTGGCCAATGTCTTGGAAGATGAGTCTATGGCAAAATCAGGAGTAAATCCCAAATAAGCCATTTACTTCAGCCATATGAACACAAATATCAAACAAGAGTATCTAAAACATCAACAAATTATGATAAGTAGCTAAAACACAGAAGTTGTCATCACCATGTCTGGACAGAATTTTGACAAGTCCTCAGATAAATCTTCTCCATCTCCCTTTTCCACGGTATGTTGGTATTTTGAACAGAAATTCTCAAGTCAAAAGACGTACATCAATTTTTAGTTCTAGCAAAAAAAAAAAAAAAAGAAAAAGAAAAAAAGAAAAAACCAAACTAGACATACATACAAAGCAGATGCTTTTCACTAAAGCTTTTTTGCATAAAAGTCTATTCTCTCATCACAAAGTTGGTTCAAAATTTTCTGAACAGCTCTAAACAGTAGCAGTAAAAATGGTTCCCAGTGGAGATAGAGTACAGGTGCATGTTACATCTGTTCATCTGACAGTGTACAAATCCTTTAAAAATCATAAAAATCTTTCATTTAATTAAGGAGGGCCACCAAGTATTAGAGAGGGATCAGCTTCAAAGTTCAACTTTAAAAATGTACTGTAGTAAAATGAGAAATACCAGTTATGTAAGGAAAGATGTTTGCATGTAGGATTCAATCCTATAAACTCAGCAGGTCTCAGTGCTGTACCAAAGTGACTTTTTGTCATGGCCCAAATCAACTCCATCGCCAAGAAAATAATAATAAAAATAGCTCTAATAAAAGTCAAGGGATCTCATGGGATAGATTTTAAAGGATCCAAGGGGGAAGGACCCAACTTCCAGAAATGCTCACTGCAGCTAATCTCAAGGTAGATTTATGTTATTTAACAGCAATTAGGAGGCATCCAATTATAGAGGACCTGGCAATAGGAGGAGCATTCAGAGGGAAATACAACACTGGCAGTGATTAGAAAGTCCACTCTGCCTACAGGATGAGCAACCACTGCTGGGACAAAGAGAAAAACAGCAAGGAAAATGTTTTTCTGTCTTAGAAGATGAGGCCACTGGAGGTGGAGGGAAAAAATAGGTGGGGAAAGAGAGAAGCAGAAGTTGAACTTGAAAAAGAGATTGGTATGTTGAAATAGAGCTCATTATGCCAGTGACTTGAGCAATGATCTAAGTTTGATAATAAATTTGATATCTGTGCTACAGCAGAGTAGTTGCTGAGTATTTGCTGTGATAGAGAACTGAATGATCAAAGATCTGTATATGGAGACATCTCCTAATACATCTCCAAAGACATTTCCAGAATACCAACAAAGTTGTTCCTTTTTTTCCTCCCCCGTATAATGAATGCATTTTACAAGACGAATGTCTTTTAATGATCTTTCATTTCTCCAAGCATGCATGAGAAGAGGAGCAGGGAGAAACTGTGCCATGTTCCCCTATGTATTTTAGCATGAAGTAAAGCCAGGAAAGTTGCAGAGCAAAGAAATTGCCCAGAAAAATGTAATATTTAAATAGTGGTTTCCTTTAAAGAGGGATAATTGAGCAAACTGAGTTGAAAGAACTTATTCCAGGTAATTCAGTGCAGCAGAGGGCTCTAGAGTGCAGCACCAGCAATCTAAATGGTTTGAAATCACTCCCCAAAACAGACTATTTAGTATTTATTTAGACTATTTGTGCCATAAGTGGTGGCATTATGTCATTTCACAGTTGTGTGTGCAAGCCCAGCAAAACCAAGGTGAGAAAATGCAACCACCTGAGTCCCAGACAGGAGCACTTCTGCAACACAAACTTCTAAGTCTCAGACTAAAAGAATACCTACTATGTTTTTAAATTCCTCTGTGAGACTACTAACTGCTGTGTTTATAGTAATGATCAAGGAAGAAACAGGATTAACATTTAAAAAGAGCAGCTTGTATTCTGATTTTCCGTTCTAAGTGGGTGCCAAAAGTCACAACTGAAATTAAGACAATCTTTCATTGAACTTACATCAATAAATTTTTAAAAATAGTATTAAAGCAATAACTTTAGGCTAAACTTTTATAGAAAGACCAGCTATTGAATAGGATGATGTGACCCAAAATACTGGTCTTTGAAGGGATAAAAACCAGCTTTTCACAACCATAGCTGCCTCTGCAGCTGCAGGGAGAACATTTTCTTCGTGTCAATTTATATTTCATTTCCTTCAGCTCAATAGCTGATTCATTCAAGTTCAGACACTGATGAGGAGTTGAGACGCAGGAATGTTTATTTTCTCTTGCAAATGATGAGAACAGACCAGCACTAAAGCACGATCCACTACATCTAAATCCTCCAGGGACAAATGGTGGAAAAAACATCAGATTGATTAACTCAGGGCATTTTTCCTTTGTCAATAATTTATCAAGTTTTGGAAAACAAGATAAAAACCTTTATTTTCTGATACATCCAGCAAACTTCACACAGTCTCAGCTAGCAAATAAAATGCCTTCATAAGGTATGAGTTTGTGATTTTCCTTGAATTACAATTTTCATCTGAAGCACTCTGTCATGAATCACAAATTAAAAACATAATCACTTTAACTGAAAAGACCAAGCAACAAATTCTGAAATGATGCAGGGCAGACAGGGGCACGTGGAAGTCCTGATGACAATGGGGAAGGAACAGAGGCTCTCCAGCTTTCACAGGTACCAGAGGTTTAAATTACAACCCTTTGTTCAATGCCCTTTGGCTGAGCTGGAGTTTGAGCCTTTTGGAGCAAAGTATGAGATGATTTATTAAAGGGAATCTTTTGCCTCCTAGTATCTTCTCTACAGACCTAGACAGCTTCTTAATATATGCTGTTACATTATTATGTGTAAATGCAGTGCTTTACCCACCTGTTTCTCACAAATGGGCACTAAATGTGCTGTCCTGCTGGTGAAAACTGAGACTGAACTTCCCCCAGGCAACACAACTCTATGCTACAAATGCAGAACAGGTTTTAAAAGGCACTATTTAAATCAAAACAGACACCTGACAATTTAACTAATTTTTGATTCAATTAATTCTCATAAGGAAGGAAAAAAAACCCCATTACGTAGAAGGAGGGTTCAAACATTGACAGTAAGATGAAAAGTCCATCCCACCAGTTGGCACATGGGAGGAATATCTCTGGATTGGAAAATTGATGCACCATGACTCATGTCCTTTGTGTCACCCCTCGAGTCCGTGCCTGGAGAGCTGCATTCGTCAGCTCCGTGCAACACCTTCAGCTTCCACTGCACGGAGATGCTCAGGGTGATCATGGCTGATCCTCCCTGCAGTCACCCATCCCTCCCTGCAATCACCCATCCCTCCTGCACACACCCATCCCTGCCTGCACACACCCATCCCTGCCTGCAGTCACCCATCCCTGCCTGCAGTCACCCATCCCTCCCTGCAGTCACCCATCCCTCCTGCACACACCCATCCCTGCCTGCACACACCCATCCCTGCCTGTAGTCACCCGTCCCTGCCTGCACACACCCATCCCTCCTGCACACACCCATCCCTGCCTGCAGTCACCCATCCCTCCTGCACACACCCATCCCTGCCTGCACACACCCATCCCTGCCTGCACACACCCATCCCTGCCTGCAGTCACCCATCCCTGCCTGCACACACCCATCCCTGCCTGCACACACCCATCCCTGCCTGCAATCACCCATCCCTGCCTGCAGTCACCCATCCCTCCCTGCAATCACCCATCCCTGCCTGCAGTCACCCATCCCTGCCTGCACACACCCATCCCTGCCTGCAGTCACCCATCCCTGCTTGCACACACCCATCCCTGCCTGCAATCACCCATCCCTGCCTGCAATCACCCATCCCTGCCTGCAGTCACCCATCCCTGCCTGCAATCCCTGCTGCAGCTCTGAGGTCACTGCTCGTCCATGGAATATAGACAGCACAGGAAGGGAAGATAATGGACAGTTTGTTTCAAGGTGTAAGTGAAAATGAAACAGAAATATTACTTATCTTTACAGTCTAGCAACAAGCTCCCCACTCCCCCCAAGAGCAGTGTGGGACCTGAGGTACAAACAAGTCATCTCAACTGGTACCCCTAAGGAGACCCCATATTCAGAGCCATTTATACTCACAGCTTTATTTGATTACCACAGTCAATCGATCAGTACCTGTTTGTAGCTCTGTGGAGCACAAGAGCCTGTCAGGAAGTAGACAGCACACTCATTTCACATTATTAAACTTGTTCACCTGTGGTTTCTAGTGATGCTCAATTTTATTTCCAGTCATGTTGAATTTTATTACCCGATCTTTTTTTTTCTTATCAGCCAAGATAAAGACAATGCATTGTCAAGTGAGAGACAGTTTTCCAGAGAGAATCCCAGTTTTTCATTTTATTTTCAGGGTTCATGGATAGCTAAAAGACCAAATAGCTCAGCAAAAGACTGCAACATTTGAACAAAGTAATTTATGGGACTTAAAACTTAGGTGTTGAAGGCTTCTGTTGTTTACAACAGTCCATCTGGTCAGTCCATGGTCATCATGAAACACCATGGCTGTGCACTCCCACCAGGGAAAGAAAACCTCTCTAGGAAATCAATGGAGATGCAGCCTCACCAAATGCCCAAATGCACAGAAAAGAATGTGAACATAAACCATCCACAAAAACATATTCAAAAGAATAATATTTCTGTTGTTACCAAAACTCTGTTCTATATTCCTGGTCTAAAATAGATCTTTGCATGAGCTGGAATTGTGCCCTACCACACTCCCCATTCCCTGAGTCCCCAGGTGGCACAGTGGAGCAGGGACCACTTTGCAATCCTACAAATGATATCCTAGTTATAAATAGCATTAATTAAAGAATCACAGTCATGGCATGCAACCAGGCATCACTGATTACTCTGGTCCTGCATGATCTGCTCAGAGCAAAAACTCCCTTGAATAATCCAGACTTCAAATACAATCTCTCTGAAGAAGTGCATTAAAAAAATCCCAGCAAGATGACAGGGTTTATGGGAATAGCAGCAGGCATTTCTCTGCATGCAGATAATTCAATATGCAGATAATTAAAAAGTCTATACTTAAAGAAAATAATGAGGAATAGCACCCCCTGTCCCCCATCCCCATTTTGTCTACATTCTAACTCCCAGTCCTGCAAAGGCTTAGACTGATGGTTCACTTCTATAAGTGGAGCTTTTGAGATTGCTGCGTTCTACCCCAAATCCTGCAGGCAGCCATTCCTGCTGGCAGATTTCTAGCAGCCCCCATGAAGGGAAGGGTCTGGGCTTTACCACTGACTGGTCACCAGCTGAGGCTTGGGCCATATGAATGGGGGCCCCTCTGACAGCCTTATTAACACAAATGATTTTTATTCTGCATGCCTGGGTAAGCCATGGGCACATGCCTACAAGATCAAGGCCTCAGTCATTAATAACTTGGGCAATTGCTTCACCTAAAGCCACACTCTGTCTGCACAGAAATCTTTCCGGGAATCTGGTAAAAAGATTGATGAAAATTAAACATCTACTTAGTGAAGCTGAAGTAACCAATATATGATTAATACTTTCCAATTATATTTCAGTACAGTACATTGCTGAGTTTGTTATTACCTGCACTCTTAACACTCCATCTGCAGTGTTAAATCCATCTGTTGCTGAAAATATGACTATATCTTCAAGGGTTTCTGAATCATCACGCTGGTACCTTTTAACATAATTATAATGAAGAGCGATATTCATTATCCAGCGGAAATTAGAAACCTATAAATATGAGGGGAGGGGAGCAAGGAGGTCCAGCATTGTCCACTATCTCAATTGATCATGTTGGCTTCTCTCACTTGAAGTATCGCTCTGGGCTCTGCATTTAGCACCACCAGTCCCACTGCTTTCACTGATGTTTTGTTAACACCTCTCATGGGGACCTGCTCCCTCAGCTTCATTCTGCCAGGTGCAGGTGGGAAAGAGAAGTGGCTTCATGACTGGAATCCACATCAGGGTCCTAAGGGTGTGTCCCACAGCCAACACTTCTGGTGGGGCAGGATGTCAAACCTTGGGAATTGCTCACCTGTCTGGGGAGGAATGGCTGTTCTGGACCAGGTGGCCTTAGCACTGGCTTGTCACTTGTTGAAATGTCAAGAGAAATGTTCTGGTGGTTCCTACCTTCGAGAAGGATCTAAAGCAGAGGCTGCTGTTTCTAAGTACTCAGTTAAATTGTTGGAATAAATGTTTCATATTTTTGTGCATGTATCTTAGATGTTAACGAAACCCCCTTTTTAATACAGCAGCAGCTGGTTTAAATGTGCCTGCAGGTAACAGAAGGCAAAGCTTATGCCACAGTCTTCCCTGATCTCTGCTCCCTCCACTTCCTTCCCTCTGCCCTGTTAGGATTCATCCTCACAAAAATCACAAAATCACAAAATCACAAGGTTCATTTGAAACCATTTAAAAAAATATATGAATTTTCAGACACCATTACACAGTTATGGATAAGATACAGGCTTCACTTCCCCCCGAATCACAGCAGCTTTTTTTAAGTTCGGGCTAGTAACCAGCTATGGAGAATTTTACAGGAAGAACTCAAACGAACTTATTTTAAAATCCTACAAACAACACTCCTTCCAAGTGCCTTGGCTCTTGGCAAGTCCATGCAGATCAATGAAACTGGAGAGAGGCTTATTAACTATAAAATCTTTCAGATCCTCATGGGAGCATGAAGCAGGATTTTCCTTTGCTGCTTCCAGAGGGGACCATACCAGGACCAACCATTCCACCAGTGAACCTGTTGGCAGTTTGGGGCTGGAAGGGGTTCCCTGATGTTCAGCAGGTGTCTGTGCTTTTGGAATAGAAGGAATCTTGTCACTTGGTGTGAGATATGGACAAAAAATATGAGAAGGACAAGGGTACCTGTCCATCCAAGGCTGTTGAGTCAGAGGTGAAGCTCCTGTGCCTTCTCAGAAAGAGAGGACAGAGATGCTTTCCTCTGTGCTATCAGAAACAGGGGATAAGTGGGGTATTACCCCACTCTGGTGGTTTTTGAGGCTCATAGATTCCTGAAATCAAATTTCTCCTATCTAAAAGAAATCCACAGGGTTAATAGCTAGAGGCACAGAGCTAAAATGTGATTTTGAGAAAGACAAGAACAAGACGACGTGGTATTTCTACAGAAGAGAAAATGGGCTCGGAGTTTTAAAAATATCCTTCAGAAAAAAACATAGCAATTAAAACTACTGAGCTAACTGAAGAAGCTTCAGTATGGCTTTCCTCTTACCAAGCTTTTATTGCTGTTCTTTGGAATATAATTGGTGATAATTTTCTACTTGGAGTCTGACATAAATCTTACAAGTACTAAAGGTACTTGGAAAACAAAAGAATTGGTTTTATTTCTCTTCATAAACAATTTGCTGTTGGAAACAGCAAAGCCTCTTGAACGACTCCAAGACTTCAACTGCTTGTTTTAATTTCTCTAATAGTCCTTTCCTGTGGTTGTATTTTCTTCACTACAAGTAACTCTCACTTCTTTTCTGTTTTCCTACTGTTCTGGGCAAATAGGTCTTAGGGCAGAGTTTAACCATTTAGCTGAAGAATATAGCCTTGAGCATTATAGGCTTTACACAGCACACTCAAAATTCACCCTCCACAAATATTCATTTAATTCTGGCAGGAATTTTGCTGATCCACTTAACCTACCTGGGATTTTAGTATTTGCTAGAACACTTAACAAAGAATACATGCACACATACAAACCCCAGATGGAATAAAATTGATGAATAATTTGTATTTGTGGAGAAAATGCTTGCCTGGCTCCTTTCAAGGAATGAAGGCCCCTTGAATTAGGTGCCCTGACTTTAGCAGGGGCTTCCTTACTAAATGGTACAATAAAAATAACATTCCAAAACTATAGGAAGAATTCAGGCAATAAATGTGTGGAACAATCTGAAGGGCTTATTATTCATCAAAGGAATTGCTAAACCTGGATTTTTTGAGCAATGCCATGAAAAGATAGAAAGGTAGGAAACACTTCATTGAGTGAACTTTCCTGCCAGATGTGTCAAAGTGCTGGCAGGGAACAGAAACACCAGTGGTGGGTAGAGCTCACCATTTTCATTTTTTATTGAATGAAATCAGAGTTGGGGTTTGACTGGTTTGGCACAGAAACTGCCAAGCTCTTGCTCTGCAGAGACTCAGGAGAGAGCACAGCTCCTGATATTTGCCACAGGGAACCAAGAAGCTTGTGCAGGTCTTTGAAATAGGAGGCTTGTCCATTATCAAAAAAGAGACTCATGTTGCTGGAAAACACTGGAGTCCTCACTGGACAGATTTCAGTGAAACACTAAGAAAATCACTGATTTTGGTCCTTTTTTGCAGGAATCATGGAGGAATTCTCAAATCTCTGCACTGATGTGGAATGTTGTTTTCTGCAGTGAGGCTGCACTGTCTTCAACAGTCAGAAATAGGACTGAGAATGTGATGCTAGGCTTCTGTCTTTTTTTTACTTTTGTGCTCATTTGTTATATTTTAACTTAAAAAATTAGATTCCAATAAGAATTGTTTGTTCTCATGCCTCTCCCAGAACGTTTTTATGAAAGCAGAGCTTTAAAAAAATTATGGTAATAATTGCAAATTATGTCAAAAGTTTTTCTTGTTTACCTGAAAGATGTCAGGTCTGAAGCAGCAGGACTTGTTTTGTTTGGTTGGCTTTTAGGCTGCAAAAATTAGCTTCCACACACTGTAAAAATTTGTAAAAGGGAAAAAGAAATGTTAGATCTTTTCCCTGTCACCTTATAAAGTGTAATTCAGCTTGACAGTTTCATGTACACAGGAGAAGTGAGAGAAACAAAAGCATTAACAGCACACACGAGTTGATTGTCTGGAGATTTGGTCTCTGGAGAGCAGAGCTGACGCCTTGTGATGGTGCAAGTTTCTTTGTCAACGAGTTGTGTGTAGTTCCAGGCTCCCTCTGGCTCATTTAACATGAGGAAACATGAGTCTAAAAGATGGCTGAAAAATGTGGAAATCCAGACTGATCCCACTCTACTGGTACCAGCTCAGCTCTCAGATCATCAATTCATAAAATTTCTCTTTCAAGTATTGTTTTTTTCCAGTGTCTTGACATTTCTATTAATTTTCAATACTTAAGTGTTGCAAGGAACAAATTGAAACAGCATACCTAAAAAAAAAATTAAAGAAGAAAAATGAAAGTCAATTGGTCTTTCTGCTTTTGCTTTCACCTGTTTTAACACTGCTGAAAATCCAGAGCAAGTCTTGATGTTAATCAAGACATTTCTGAAAAACAGAAACATTGTGTTATTTCAGATGAACAGTTTTAACCTTCTCATTTCTACACAATTTCCTGTATACAATATTTCTCTGCATGGCTTTCAAATATGTTGAATGCTATGTCATTAAAAAAAAAAAAAAGCCATAATTACATGAGTGTCAAAGATTAAGCAGGTCTTGACTATCAGATAAAATGAATTTTAGTGAGTCATGAAAAGACCTCTTCTTCAAAATGGTGATGGTAGACAAGGCTGTAGAAGAGACTGCTTTGCAAGCATATTGACACAGGGATATCTTAAAAAGACAAGATTCATCAGAGATCCTTTTAGGCGCTCATCTGCTGTTTTTCTTTTCTCTTCTTACTCCTCTATTAATTGACCCCAGATAACCCCATCCATCACATCAGGGGAGCATTAGCAGTTTTGCATTTTCAGCCATGTAGACAACTCAGTCCTGCACTCCCAAACATTTGTCATTGAATCACAGGATCACTGCAGCTGGAAAAGGTCTTTAAGATCAAGTCCAACCATGAGCCCAGCACTACCAAGCCCAGCACTATTCACTCCAGCACAGAGCAGTACCAGGGGATCTCCCAAGACTGCAGAACCCACTTGGTCCATCTCCAGTGGATTCCTTGATAACCTCCAGCACTCGTTGGCTCAGTTATTGCACTGAGAGTATAATAATCATTTGAATTAAACTCACAAATAAGACATCAATGTAGGTGCTTCAGGAAGAACCATCTTTCCTTTTGCAAGCTTGAAGGTGACATTGCTCACCAGGCTGTCCTCTGTTGGTGGGATGGCAATGGGACACTGTTGACTGAGAGGAAACCAGTGCCTAATGCTTTGCCTTCCATCAAATATTCTGAAAACAGCCCAATCCTTGGCTGTGTCTCTCTCATCGTGCTGGAAATAGGCAACTGCATCCTCAATGTTTTCAAACTCAAGGCTTTTGCCTCCTGTTATATAAATGCAGAAAGAAAGTTACCATGTGCTCTTTCTATCAACACAAATTACCAATAACATTTTCAAATCTAAGCAGATGAGACACACGTCTTCTGTTCCCTGTGTAAAGGCTGGATCCACTTAAAACCAACAGGAGCCTTTTCATTCACTTCAGTGAACTTTAGATCACGTTCCAAATAAGTGACATGATTATTTTTTCACCCTCATATATGCATTGGGCTGTTCTTAGTAACAAGCCTGAACTCTGCAGACTTTCACTGCAGAAATCCCAAAAGATGTGAAAATCTTGTGTTTCTTTCAGAAAAATTTCTATTAATTTTTCTGGGACACATGCAAAAAAGTCTAACTATGCCTAGGCAGATTATGGGGGTAGTTTTAACAAGATAAACTGTGCTTATATTCTGTAGGTATTGGATTACATCCCATAGTTGAACTCAGATCTGACACAACCCCTCACACTATGATCCATCCATGCTGGGGACCTTCCATCACCAGGAGCATTCAGGTTGTCATGGGCAGCAGTCTGTAGAGGATCAGAGAACCACAGAACCACCAAGGCTGGAAAAGACTGCAAGGTCATCAAGTCCCACCATCAGCCAAGTACCACCTTGTCAACTAAACCATATCATGAACTGCCATGAATTGTCTGCTCATTTTCTGAACACCTCCACTTTTGCATGGTGACCCCACCATTTCCCTGGAGAGCCTGTTCCAATGTTTAACCACTCTTTCAGTGAAGAAATGTTTGCTAATATCCAATCTGAATTCTCCCCTGGCACAACTGGAGGCCATTTCCTCTTGATCTGTGTATCTTACATAACAGGGCACTACTCCACAGCCCAGCCCTTTGATACACATGCATATAAAAACTGAAGGCTGATAATAAGGATTTGCATTGCTCTTCACAAAGGCCCACACAGTAAAATCCAAGATGCCAAATCCTCTCTTGCATCCAGTTAAAGTGATTCATTTGGGGAAGGGAGGTTTTATAATGTGTATTTGAGCCTGGAGGAACTATCCTGTTAGCACACCAATAAATGTTGAGTGTAATGCCACAACACTTTCCTGTACCAAGGGAATTCTCACAGTGCTTGTGTCTGCAGCAGGCAAAGAAAAGCAACAGCTTTCCCCCCTGAGCCAGCCTGCCTGCCATGTGCCAGGTCTGCACGAGCCCTAGGTCCTTCCAGAGCAATATGTTAACCAGGAAATTGGAGTAGAAACTAAATCCAAAACCAAAAAGAAATATGAAAATGTGTACAAACAGCTCTCCAACTGTTGTATTCAAACACACACACACACACACACACACACACACATATATATATATATATATATATATAATTTTTTTCTGACTTTTTAATCCCCCTTATTATGAACAGGAAAAGGTGCAAGACTAGGATAACAGTAAAAGAGAGGTAAATTTCCAAAAACTAAAAGGCAGAAAAGAGAAAAGCACTTAATTATTATCCTTCTTTCTCTGCCCAAAACCTTCTTGAAGGACATTCCCCCTTCAAATTTGAGCAGAGGGTATATATTTTGATCACAAATACACTTTAAAAAATACTGTTATGGGTAGCACTACCTTTGGTGTACTCTTAGCAGGATAGATATTATATAAAACATTGATTCTCAGCAAAGTTTGCAGAAGTATTTGCACATGAAATATCCATCGGATTTGTCTTATCCCGAAACCATAAAAAGTTATTGTCATTTTGTAACAGACTCACTGCCCAGCCACATTCTTTCAGACTATGTAAGCAGGCTAAAAGACCTCAAGATCACAGTGCATCCTTCTGTTCTCACTCTGGGAGCTAAAATTCTCTTCACTTGTGGAAATGTTGTGAGATTGTATTTTGCAAGTCATCAAAGAGCACGGAGTGTCTTAAAATAAAAAAAACACCAAGAGAAATCCAGAAAAGTGCCTTGTATTTAAAGGTTCTGCACATACAAGAATCAAAATGCATACAAAATGTGAATTTTTCACATCCTAAAAGTTATTTGTGTGTCTAAATTCTTTTTTGCTTAGAGGAGCTAAATGCAAAAAGACTTGGAAGGATGGGCCTTGAAGTGAGAGCTGTAAGTTCAGTGCTGCAGCTGGACAGAGCAGCAGCACTGCAGGAACAAGTGGGGACAAGCCAGGCACACTGTCATTTACCTCCTGAAATTCCAGGCATTTCAACACTTAAAACCCTGTGACCTGTAAAATGTTTGTCTTATCTAACCCTCAGAAGCCTTCAGAGTTTCTCCTTCAGCAGTCAGAAGGTTTGACTACTGCTCAGCACACAAAAGTGCATCTCATTTGCAGTGAGATAACTCCACAAGCAGAGTTAGCATTAACAGAGAAGAACCAAGTCCAAAGTCTATTCTTATAGCACTCATCAGACTTCAAAGAGCCACAGCTCCACTGGCCCAAATGTACCTGCAGATGTATTAACATGCACTCAAAAGCACTGTGAGCTCACACAGTGAAGCAAGACCATTTATAACCCTTCCAACTCATGTTCCACCCAACCTTGGGAGCTTCGGCCTTCACACTTCTTTTTGAAAAATGGGCTGCAACAGGAGAACTGCTCATGAGCACATTATCAGTTGCTTGAAACTCAGCCTAGCAAAACAAGCAAAACAAACACTCCCTGAAAGATTAATGCAGCATTTGCTGACTGGCAAGCTTGCTTTGGATGTAGTACAGCAGTGCTGACTGCAGACAGCCAGGCTCCATTACTTCATAGACCTGTCTAGCAGCAGGAGACACATCGGGTGGCAGGTACCAATTCTCAGATCACAGAGATCCTACCGAGTGAGGGATGTCATGGGCTGTGCACAGCTCTCCAAATGGGTGAGCCATCCCTGCAGCAGGGTGTTAGCAATGTGCAGCGTTACTTTTTCCCTTTGCTGTTTCTGCATCTTCAGCATCTTGAGCCATGGCAGTCCGCATGCAAGGGTGAGCTGCTGAGTTTCTGAGATGAACATAGACACAAAGACAGCTCCACACTGTGTTTGTAGTATCTCCTTTTATCAGGACATAAGTCCAAACATTTTCTGTTTACAAATAAAAAAGCCCAGTGAAGCTTTGTACTCATATTAACAAGGGCGAGGGTATTCCCAAAGGCAGGCGAGTGCACATGTGTGGGTGTGTGTATATATAGACATCAAGTAACTCTTGGATGCATCAACAAGTTACTGGGATAATGCTAAAGAATTAACAGTTAAACACAACAATTATCTTCTAAGCTTTGCCTCAGACAGTCAATAATCTTGTCCCAGTTAATGCAGCTGGCAAAATTCCCATTCAAAAGGGCAGGACTCTCCATTAGACTCTTGAACAACTGCACAAAGAAAAGTGATACACAGGTTAGCAGAGATGCATGCAGCAATCCAGCCATGGATTTCCCACATTTTGGCACTTGCTTTTTCATTAGTTATGTCAGTTAAGTGTAGGAAGGCATGGCATGGATGATAAGCCCTGGAAAACTTCAAAAGTCCAGTTTGTGCTCTTTAATTGGGACAACTGAAATTCTGAATGGGAATGATGTATACACTCTCCAGAGAGAAAAATGCCCTACAGGATTTTCAAATTCACAAAAGTGAATCTGTATGTAATTGTGGTCATAGCTACTTCTGATTAAGTCCCATCTAGACAAAAGAACCCATTAGCAAGGCACCCCTCCTCTACTTTTTATAGATAAAATTAGTTTGATTCAGATAGGCAGTCACAGGTACTTTTTTAGCTAAATATGGACAGGGGTTGTGATAGACGGCTACTTTCTTCCTATATAATTTATCCATGGTAAGGCACTGACAAGATTCATGACAAGATCACAGAAGGATGTGAGGTGTCCAGGTACCAGAAAGCCACAACTTTATTTCCTTTTAAGATCTATTAAACTCTTCCACATCATTTTTCATTTTGCCAGTATTTTGTAAAGACACCTTCAAGATGCAAAACAAAGCTAGATGAGTTGCAAGCTAAGACAAACCCTTAAAACCCTTAAAATTAGTTAAAAATCTAGGCAATGTTTCAACAACAAATGCTTTGAAGTCCAAAAATAAGCTTATCCCAACACTGTTTGTTTTCAAATCTTTCCTTCTACTTGCATTTTTTCAGATATTCAGGTAGATGCCCCTTCTCCCCTGCCACTACTTGACCTGAAGCAGGGAGCAGTGTCTCCAAAGCCGTGCTCCATGCAGGCAGACTGTACAGGAAATGAAGGCTGGGATTCTTCTGCCTGCTCTGTCAGATATGCCAAGCAGTTTGTGGAATTCCAGAGGCATTTGTCCAACAGGAGAAATATTTGACTCCAGCTTCCTGATCTGCACATGAGGAACAAGTATTTCCATGATAGTCTCCAGTTCAGCAGACCTGAAAGCTGAGGATTTATTACACACAAGATGAAGAAGCCTCTCCTTTGATCATTTATACAGCGGTCTGTGAATGAAGGCATTCAGAGCCCAGCTCCAGGACACTCTGAAATATTCATGGACACAGCCAAAAACAATAACCAAACATTGGTTGGAGAGCAGATCCTCTGCTGGGGGACATCACACGGCAACTTACTTGGCTTTGGTGGGGAAACAACAGTTTACACAAGCTAATAATGTAATCTTTTTGCACATGGATCTCTTCTTTTTAAACCATGCCTTGATACACATCTGTGAGCCAGATAATAAACACTGCAGATAAATCACTGGAAGGTTTAGAGAGCTCTATGTGCTCTCTCAGACTTTCAGTTGTAGAGCAGAGGCCAGAAGTCAGCACTGATTATACCTCAGTAGCAGCTAACCATTATAAATATCAAAGTTGCACTCATTTGGACAATTTCTTGGAGCTTTCTGTTCTGTTTCTGGAGGGCTCTCTTCAGACCTCTGCATCTTTTATACTGTGGTACTTAGATTCTTATACCCCATGCTTGTGTAGGGCTGGATATCCCACTGAGCCTTGAAACGTTAAAAAAGGACTGTCAGAACATTTCTTTCTCCTGTACATCAAACAGACATCTCCATGATGTCCACAGCAAGTTTTCCCCATGACCCAACCCCTCATTCAGCCAGAACTGGAACAGCACCTGCAAGTTATTGTCACCTTGAAAGGAATCATTCACACACCCCAAGCTCTTGGGGTTTTAAGGAGTAGGGAAGTCCCAGTCAGCTGGAGCAACCCAAGGACATGAATATTTGTCAACAAGTTTTCTTTGACACTTGGCTGAGGTGTAGTTCTGAAGTGACCTTCTTGTAAGAGTTACCACAGCTCTTCATTAACAACTTTTGAGTTTTTGAGATTTTTCAGAAGGACATAAAAAATGAGGTGGTGGACAACTTCTAAAAGAGGTGAGCTTTGGAAAAGATGGCAAAAAAAGGCAAGGACAATAATCACCTCCAGCTCTGTACTGAAACACAAAAAAGGCACTCCCTTAAAATTTAAGTCACATTATCATATCTGAGTTCCCACCTCTAAATTCTCAGACTCACCCTGTTTTCTTCCAAAAACTGGTCAGCCATTGTCAGTATTTTTAACTTCTTAGTGGCAATCAAAATTTTTGTTAAGATAAATACTAAGAAACTGGTAAAGAGAAAAAACACCATTATTTTAACACCCAAATCCAACAGCGTTGTCTCAGGAGGCACCTGAAATTTTGCTTACATAAATACTGCAGGCTTGAGCTCATGCTAAGACAATCTCAACAACCTTTTAAGCTTTAGTAGAATAACTTCCATGCTATACCTTTATTCAGTCATTAAGACAGGAGTAATTTAAGACAGGAAATAAAGAGGAAAAAATTGCCTTTGCACAAGTTATTCTATTAAGGACTGGAATATTAATGCTATTGGGTACATGAGACCCTGTGCAACCATGGAAACCATGGCACTGGATCCATTCAGCCTCCAAAGCTGAGCTGGGGCCTATGGTTGCTATGAGAGGATATAGCACACACCCCTCAGCAGTTCTGGTTAGAAAGTTCTATTGTGTGTTTGTCTACACTTCATCTCAGCATAAGGCTATTTGTGGAACCGAGGTTAAGGAGAGGGTTCTGAAATCTGAAAACATACCTTTCAGATTAATTTAGGAAATCAGATGCTCTTTCAGAACAGTTTGGGGCTTATTTGCGACAATTTAACTGATATCTTTCCTTGTTCTGAAAAGATAAAAAGGGAAATAGTGAATTTGACTTGGAGAAGTTAGGGATTCATTTATATTCCAGAAGCATATAAGTATCCTCTTCAAGCTCATCCTCAGCCCAGACATCCTACAGACAGCCTGCAGGAGTTGGTGGTATAGAAACATGCCATTGGTTTATGGTTTGTTTGTTTTTTTTTTTATTTAATTGCAAAATTTTAAGAAAAAATATAAATGTAAATCCTCTGAAACACAACTCAAAACTGTAGCTATTATTTAATCTATTATATTTTCTAATTGCAAGAGCAATTACATGAAGAACAATAACATGGCAAATAAAACCATCTTGATGCACAATTTTAAAGCCTAAAAACCAAACAGAAGTTTTCTAAAAGGTTTATGAACTCTCAGTTCAGGGAATGACATCTGTAGCAGGGTGGGGTGGGACAAAACTTTCCCTGTAAAAAACATGGAACTCACCTAAACCAACAGCACAACTTTTGTTTAAAGTGACTTATTAAGCCTTCAAAGCAGATGATGATCTCTGCACCAGCTCCTCTGACAGCAGCTCCCCCTACACCAATTTTCCATGCTCAAGGTGCTGTCCTCAGACCACCTCTTCCCTCTCAGCATCAGAACATCCCCTACCCAAGCCATTCATATTCCAGCTTTCTGTATCACTGTCTCATTTCAAACCACTTTTCCTACCTTGCAGGACCCGCTCTCTCTGGGAAGATCGAGCCGTAGTTTGGTCTCGGTAACGTTCACCATCTGTCCCCTCTCCGTGCTGATGCCTCTCTTCCCCAAGACAAATTTTGCTGCTTCTACATATGCAGGATGCACCAGAAATACCAGAATATCCAACTTGAGAAAACTGAGCAGAGCTTCAATCTTCTGAGTCCAGGTGCCTCTTTTAGTGTGGTTGAAGTGTTCAGCGGATGACAGTGCTTGTTCCTGGGAATAACAGTCAAGAGCAGCCTTTCTGCTCAAGAAAGGCTTGGAATTGCTTCCAGCTTTGCTGCTATGAGAAGGAGTTTTGATTCCTGTTTCATTTTAAAGTCTATAAAAAAGCCACCCAGTTTCCTCCAAGCTGTTGCAGGAGCATCTTGCTCGGTGTCACTCAACGGCCCGGTGGCCGCGGTTGAGCAGCTCGCAGGTGTTGCAGGTGTTGGATCGCTGGAGGTCAGTAGTTCACCTGAGGAATGTTCAGCAGATGGACATGGCTCCCCTGGCCCTCAGACAGGCTGAGGAACATGCTCCAGACAAATATTCTACAATAACATCAGGGCAGGCAGAAGCTGTTTACCTGAAGGTGTTCAAAACTATACACTCAGTACCAAAAATGTTTATTCAGTTATGGCAGTAACCAAAATGAAGGAACCTTGTAAATTTTATACTTACCTAGCAGATGGCAGAGCTGTTCTTCCCTTGCTTTTGTTTAGTGGACCATTATTTTGGAAGACCCAACTCCAAGGACAGTTTATTTCTCTATAAAAGACTCATGTGTCCTGCACAAGAAGCCAAAGTGGTTCAAATCTCTTTCTGGGCTATATGGCAAGACTGGTTAACAGAGACTGGTGTCACATCTCCTTAGGAAAAGTGCTCTCTGAAATTCTTCAGTGCCTCCTTTTTCATGTATGATTTTTCCAAATGTAATTGTAACACCTGCATCCTACTTCTGTATCACACTTTGCTCTTATCAAGCGAAAGTCTTGGTGCTTAAATGCTTTTCATGAAAGTGCTTTTGGAAAAGTCTGGTGTGAGAAATACCAGGCAAATGCTCAACTCCTGATTTACAAAGGGTAGCAAATCCCTCAGCCTGAGCATTTGCCATTAATTTACAAAATAAACATTCTTAGGAAAAGCAGAAGTTGTGAATGTGCAGGAGGCAGCAGGGAGAATGTCCAGATTGGTGCCCTGGTTCAAACACCAGTACAGTCATGAACCACTGGAAAGACCAGGCGCCCTGTTTTGGGCACATCTCTGTTGTTATCTCCAAGGATCTGCATTGAAGGGCTGCCAGGAATTATGAATCCAGACATCCACTGCTGGTTTATCAGATATCTTAGCTTTGGGATAATGCACACCAGAATCCTCACTTTAAGCAAAACACAGAACCAGACAGGTGTCTTGGGGATGGCAAGGAGCGCCAAGGATCACTCGGCTCATTCAGGATCAGCCTCATTTCAGAGACAGCTCAGAAGCTTCTGTTTGCAGCACGTTTGCAGCTATAGCCTTAAGGTTTCAGAGTGTGAATTACTGTGGTGACATGATGAGGCAGAGAGAAATGGCAGTGACCTGCAAGCTACTGTTTGGAAGTGTGTTAACCTGTTCCTACCCACAGCCATGAGCATTTCTCACAGCTGAAAACACATTGTACAGATCATTAGGTGCCCTGCTTTAAGTACTTCTCTGGAATTCGGGCCCATTGAGAGACACAAGGAGAAATACTTTAAAGGAGTAAAAATTAGGAACAGAAAATTTAAACCAAGGGTTATTTTTAATATTCAAGTAGTTTTAATAATAGAGCCTTTTTCTTACTTTCTACCCAAACCACGTTTCACACCAAACTGAGTAGCTCTGAAAAACTGCATTTATCTATCAAGAAATGGAGAGAGAAGCTGCCATGTTTAGAGAAGGAATAAAGCTTAGGACTTCTACCTTAATGCTTAAGCAATATCAGAATCTCTCTTGGCTTTCTGATTTACTCACTAAAATTCAGCAGACTTCCTCACAGCAGGAAGTCAATCTCCATTCTGGATGGCAAGATCTCCACTCTGCTGAAGTCAAAGTAACTTTCCCCTATGAGATACAAAGAGAAAGAGGATTTAATCCTCTTCCAGTATTAGGCTTTTGCACCTAATTGGGATTTGGCCATGCATTTATATTTTAATGTCTAAATTCTAACATTCTTGGAAATCATGCAAGTTCCAAAATTCCAATCAGTATGTAGGGATGGAAATTGTGATATCTGGCCTAGGTTCAGGTATTCCAAACTATCCCTACTATGTATGTATCCTTAGGCCCTCAGAGCTATGTAGGCAATATGGAATATTAGTGAAAGTAATTTAGAATTTTGGCCAACACAATTTTGGCCTATAGAGAATCTTATAAATGTGATATATTTACATGTGATAGATTGATGTAATATATAAAACACATTAGCTCTTACTGTATTTAATAAATGCAGAGAGCTAGCAATATCAAGATAGATTTATGATTTCCCCCATCCCTTGTTTTACCAGTGATAATCAAAAAAGACTACTTGATTTAGACCATTTAGCTGACATTTTTTTTGTCATTTTGTAGTTAATGTATATTTTAGGATATTCTCCCTTACTTTTAACAAAATTGTATAGGTGCAGACTCACACACAAATCAAAAAGTTGCCTGTTTATTACATCTTTTTAGGAACATGTTGGTGTATCTCTATTCTGGAAAACGTTTCACAGTTCAGTGATGGAAAATAGTTTGCACTTCATTTGTGCATGTACTAATTTTAGATTAAGCAGGACCACATAAATCCTGCTGAAAAATGATGCAATTAAGCCAGACCTATTTGTAAAGAGGACAACATGTGGCTGTAATTATAATGGCAAAGCTTTTGGTAACACATTGACTTATTAGTGCGCTAAGAGGAGTTTGTGCAACATGCTGAGTAAGTCTTTACAGGAATAAATCTTAATATTCCCCCTAAAGCCATTAAAAACCATCCTCTGTTGCATTTCTGATCAACTTCCAGGGTGATTTGCTTTTCCAAAATGGTCACTTTAGTTGTAAGAGCTGCAGTCAGTGTGTGCTGTGCCTACTGCTAGAGTAGGAGTAGCTGTAGTTGCTCCATTTGACTTTTTTCAGAGCAAAACTCTTGCCCAAGAGTGGCTGGATAACTGGCACAAGCACCAAAGCTCTCAAGTCTATCTATTTAGGTGACCAATAATCTGTAAAGATTTATGGAGCTCATACTTCACAATGTTGTTGCAATTTAAATGAGGATTTTGATTTCTTAGCACATTTCTAAACCCTTGGCAGCCCCTGAGAGCAGTCAGTGCCTTCACCAACACAACCTGTGGTAAAAGCTGACTATACACTCCTTGTCCTTATCCATGACCACAAAGACTGTGTCCACTATGACGCCATGGAAGGCATCAGAAGAAAAGGAAAGCGAAGTTTAAGACCATTTTTAGCTGTTTAGAGCCAAATTCAATTTGCCATCTGTACTTCAGCAGAATAAATCCACACTGTTCCGCAAGCATCCCTCCCTTCCTGCTGCCCACAGGTCACACTGTCCTTTGTGGTGACATATGGGAAGGATTTTGAGCACTTGAGGCACACCTGTCAGGGCAAGCAGGACAGAAGTGTCCTAAGCCATCCTATCCAGGACATTCTCTGGGACAAGGACCAGCAGTGATGCAAGTTTCTAATTCTCATATTCAGCAAAAGCCCCTGCAAGCTCAGGTCCACAAAGTGTGTACTGAAGGCGAGTTAGGGCTCAAATGCAGGCTCAGGTCCTCATTTGAAGTGCAATACACACATACCAAAACTCCTGCAGACAGCTTTTGGGACAGTGGTCCTTCTATCACCTCCTCCACATTCAAATGTTCATGTATAGTGGATGCAGAAGGAGATGTGAGAATCTCAGGATTCTCACACTCTCCCAATGCCACCAGGCTGGCCAGTGATGGGGAGGCTCTTTCCAGTCCAGCCATGGAAGTCTGGCTGCCACATGCAAGGAAGAATTAATTTGTTAATCTTTCTCAAATTCTTCTTAAGGATGCTGTGGATGATAATCTGGGAGAATAATACAGCTTTGCCAATCACGTGTGCAGCATTTACAGGTAAAAAAAAAAAAAAATCCATGTAAATTCCAATCCCCAGCATTTCTGATTTGCTGCTTTATTCTTCAACATAACAGGAAAATCTTATTTTCATAGTTGCATGCCTAGCCCTGAAGTAGATCAGAAAGCCCCTCTCATCTCCAAAGGGCTCATTTCCTTCAGAATTAAGACACTGAGTCAGTTGTTTCTATAGTTTCAGTGACCTTTCTTCCCCTACTAGCTGGGGGGCTTGGTTCTTTCACAGGAGAACACGTAATATAAACATAATCAGCCCTTTCACATCATGGAACTCTTTGCTTCAGCAGGAGATTCCTTACTCTGATATATTTTTTTTCTGATATGCTTCAGCTAAAGTAAGATCCATAGGAAGGAAAAAAAAATATGGATGGACCTTAAATGCTAACATCCATTGAAACATCATTTAAAGTGCACCTGTGTCTTGTCATTTCAAAATTAATATAAGGTAAGTTATGTGATCCCTTTGGGTAATTAATTCAGCCCTCTTGGATTCCCCTTTCCTCTCACATTTATTAGCACAGAAAATCCTCATGCAGACAAACAGACAAAATAGCCACAGGATTCCTGTGCAGAGCAAAGCACTTGGAGGAGGAGAAAGGGGCAAAGCTCTGCCTTGGTGATTAAAACACCTGACTGCCTGAAGCATTTAGGTGTGGGGAAAATGTTGCTGAAGTGATGCAAGCCTTTAAAAATGCCATCATAGTTTGCCTGGAAATTCAAAATCCTCATTAGTTGTATGAATAATTTATCAGCTGCTCCACCAGGCAGGGAAGGGACACTTGTGTTGTGTACTTGACTAGCAATGAAGTTGGTTACCAGAAGCAAAAAGTTTCTGAGAAATGGAAATTCGCTCAAAAACTGTGGTCATTCTTTGCCAGAACTTTTACAAAGATATCATAAAGAGACCAGTCACAGAGGCACAGGGTATCCCTTCCAAGGACTGCACAAAGTAGTTAATGCACTTTAAAGAGTTGCACTGACTTTAATCCACCTCTTATTTGGTTTAAATAACAGATACGGCATGTGCAGAATTAAAAAAAAAAAAAAAAAAAAGTTAAAAAACATCCAGTGTTAGTAGTTAAACAGTCTCAAAAATATATTTTAAATTAACTTGAGGAAGTTTGAAAGTACTGTAAGGAATAAATGTTGCTTTTAATCATTCAAAGCCCAAACTGTAGCATTCCTGTTATCTGCTCCTGCCAAGTGTAAGAAGCGTACAGGTCTTTAGGCACCCAGCAGCGATTCTTGGAAGGGCAATGAAAGAGGGAATGGCGAAAGCCTGCCAAAAGGAAAATCAAAGCCATACCTGCAAGCTGCAGTACAGTTCTAGGAATCCCTTCTGACTTTTCCTTTTCATGTGTTTGAAACTGAAACTTTTCAAAATGTTGGCGAGGTTCTTTAAAATAATTTTTACTTCTGAAAAACCTAAACAACTTGGAGGGATGGGGGAGAGGAAGAAAGAGGAAGCAGGGATGGGGTTAAACAACAAAAAATAAATGGGAAGAAAAAGGGAAGAAGCGCCATTAGATGGAACTGAATTGCCCCAAAGCAGCCTCTTCAGAGGAAAGGAGTCCTAAAATGCAGGAAATCTGTCTAACCCTCTAACTATTCCCACTCAAGCTGCCCCGAAGTCACAGATGTTACTGATTCAGTTAGATAGCAATTCCAAGCTCCCAAAACAGATTCCAAGTGAGAAAATAGGAAAAGTCCTTGGTTGCTATTAGATACGCATTCTGAAGTAAAAAGAAGTATGAGCAGGGAGGAATTTGTGGCCTGGATTAGAGGTTCCACAGTAATTAAAGAGCAATGACAAATGGGGTCTGGGCTGACCTATTGAACGGGAAGCCGCAGGGTTGGGAGCTCAGGCTGCAGAGAAAATTCCTAGGGAAATGTGTCAGGGTTTTTTCCTGCTGTGATTTACTGACATGTTTAACAGGAATGAAACCCATACAGGTCTCTGCAAATGTAACAAGGGCCTACAGAGATTAGATGAAAAAGTGGAGAATTTAGCAGGGCATGCTAAAAGCCTTGTAAATGATGTTTTTAACTGTGCAATTAAATTCTATGTCAGGGTAATAATTTATGGCATTGTTGCTAAAAACCTGGAGGAAAGTTATCTCTTACTCAGGGACTGAGGACATATCCATCCAATGTGCCCAGCAGCCTTCAAAATTTGAACAATTGCATTAGCAATGTGGGAAGAAAAAAAGGAAGAAAAAACCTGTGAGCCTAACAGGAGAAATCTAGAACTGTAAGTCCTGAGACTTAGGGTTCCAAATGAGGGAATGAGCAGGTCCCCAGGTGGGTGATGCATGTAATGCAAATTCTTCTTGTACTGGCCATCAGAAGTTGTCCCCACCCCACAGTGCTCACCTGGGGACAGCAGGTGGATCAAGAGGAGATATTAAACAAGGTCAGGCAGAAGCGGGGTTGAAAGAGCTGATGACAAAATCTGGGATCCTTTCATCCCAGTCCTGGGGTACACGGGGCTTGGGCTGGTGCTGGGCTGGGCAGCAGGACCTGAGTAGTGACCCTATCCCATCCCATCCCATCCCATCCCATCCCATCCCACCCCATCCCATCCCTCCAGCTGCTTCTGTCTCTGCTTCACTCCTCTCCCTACCAGGGGAATTACTTAACTCCTCTCTTGGGAAGCAGAGATGAGCGTCCTCTTTAGACACAGCCCTGAGACAAGTCCTACCTGTGCTTTGAGGGCCAAAACTCTGCTCCAGGCCATGCTGCTGGGTCCACAACCCCAGCCTGCCCTAAATTCCTTTTCCATTCTTCCCCACTCAATAGCTGAAGAGGTTTCCTTTTCAAGACATTAAGTTTTTGTTTTGTTTTCACGAAGGTCTGTGTGCCTGCCCTGGCAATTAGCTAGATTCACTGTCCAGTTGGAACAAATTGGCAACATAATGATCCTCCCTCAAAACAAAACAAATTAATATGACCAGCCAATAAATCAAGTGTCAGAATCAAGCCCCTTTCACCCAGCTCCCAATCCCATGCCATCAGGCCTCCTGCAGAGCTGTTGCATTACATCAGGTTGGAAGGGTCAGTAATGTTTGGGCTGTTTCACACCACTGGGGCTGGGGATGGGCTCCAGAGCCAGCAGGCATCTGAAAAAAATCTGCTGTTGGCAGCTCTCACCATCCACAGTCAGGGTCTTTTAACTGGAGTGAGCCCAGCCCTGCATCACCACTCTGTGATGCAGCACTTAAAATTCCTTCAAAGTGGTGGAGGATGGTTTCAGGGATGCTGGAGGATCACAAGGACCCAGACACGAGCCCACACCATCCTCCAGCTTCAGCACCTCTTTAGCCATCTCTAAGCTGGTTTTACTTTACCTAATTATTTCTCAGGTATGTTTGAAATGGAAAATTCAGAATCTTGCATACAAATAGTTCTCTGAGTGTCGAAACCAGAAACATTTCTCTTCCTGAGATTATTCTTACCAGATGATATTTGATCTGCAAAAACATCAACACAAGGCAACTGCATTTCTGTCAATAACACCAGCATTTGCAATATTGCTGTGTCAGTAACACTAATAGCTCCAATACAAACCTGTTCAGTAATAGCTTGGAATAACAATGGCATTAATCAAAATTATGTATAGTGAACCAAAAGGCTCCAAATATTTCTAGACAGCTGTGGTTATAAAGCTTAGATGAACTCAGCTAAGCTGAATTTAGCCAGATTGGGCAGGGTTTTGAGCAATCTGGTCTAGTGGGAGGTGTCTCTGCCCAAGGCAGGGGGTTGGAAAAAATTATCTCTGAGGTCCCTTCCAAACCAAACCATTCCAGGATGCAATAATTCCTTTGAGGAGAAAGCAGGGCTGAACTGACAGCATGTCTTTCCTGCACCACTGAGGCAGCAGTCTGGGGTTCAGGGGAGGAAATTTCTGTGTGGCTGATATTGCAGGAGATAAGGCTTTATTCCCTTGACAAATAAAGGGTCAACTCCTGCCTAGGAAAAATAGGTTGGATTACAGATAGGTAGGGGCTGAGTTTCAGGCTGCATCACCATGAGATGAACAGCACCAGAGATAAATAATCCTGGGACACTTTCTGTGGGAAAGGCAGCCTCTAGAATGTATTGTTTCCTTGAAGGCAGCAAAGTTGAGGTGACAAAAGGAAGAAAAATGGGTGGAAAATTAAGCAAATATCCTTGACTAATGAAAGACATGAGGGCAAGCAAATGATTCATAGTTGGGGATGTGAGAGCCCACCCAACATTAATGTATTTTAAAAAAATATTCTCACTAAAATATTCTCTGTGCTTGAATTGAGTTTTATGCTACCTTCCTCTCTCTCATCAAATTCCCAGTTTTCAGGTTAGGGGCTGTAAAGATGGGTGTTCCAGCAGGGTGTGTCATCCCCTGCCATTCCATATGTGACTCCATGGTTATGGGAAGCAGTTTTATCCTAATTCCAGGTGAGTTTCTTCCCTTGCCCTTAGGCACAGCAGAGTGGATATCTGACAGCTCCTTGAGTATCAGTAACACCTTTTTAAAAATTGATGTGCAATAAGAGTTGGATTTCTGGAGGGGGGAGTGCTGCCAGAATAATCAGTTTGAATCCCTCTAATTGAAAGCTCAATGCAAAATTCAAGCAAAGGCAAATGGGGTCCACAGCGCCTGGACACTCATTAACATAATAAGGGGAATATGAAGGCTGCAGAGGACATGGAGAGATATAATTTGGACCTAAGATACTTTGAAGATACACATCTATGGAACTGTTCTTCACTGGCAAAAGGAAAACGTATTTCCACTGAATTATGGAAATTATTTGGATGGGAAGGGACCAAGCTCATCTTGTTCCAACCTCCTCCTGTGGACAGAGATATCTTCCACTATCCCAGGTTTTTCCAAGCCCCATCCTGCCTGGCTTTGAGTTTTTCCAGGGATGGATCATCCACAACTTTTCTGGACAACCTATGGCAGAGCCTCATCACCCTCACAGGGAAGAATTTCTTCCTACTATCTTATCTAACCCTACTCTCTGTCTGTTTAATTTCATACATCTTTAGCAATGACCCATGATAGTGAGATTTTCAGATCTGTGCTTATGCCTCTGGAAAACTCAGTGTACCCAAAGTCAAGCTCAAGAAGTTAGTCAAATCCTGAAGCTGGAAAATGTCACTGGGATGTTCCAGAGCAAGCTGGGATCTACAATGTCTTGTGGGGTACACAAGTGGAGGGCACAAATTGGCTCCTCCATCCTTTCAGGTGAGGAAATGGACTGTGCAGTGAAACAATGTGACGGTGAAACCTTGCCAGCTATTGTGGGGGCATTCAGCATCTACTCACACACAGAGAAAAATGCAATTTTCTGAACATAGAGCTTGAAACTTGCCATGATTTTTGGCCCTTTTTGCCAAACAGGCTGGTTCATGTTGTGAGTCAGGTATTGTTAATTCAAGAAGTATTACTGGATTTATTTTGTGTCAATTTAATAACTTATTAATAACTATTGGGTGACCTGTCATAAATTAGTTAGCACTGCCCCAGAAGATAGTTCGGGATGTACAGAGTGATTTACATAACAGATCTTGTCATGTCTCTGTCTTCTCTGCTTCTTTTCATTTATTCATGTGCAGAGCCAGGCAGAAAACGGAAAAAGTAATTAATAGATTTGGCTTGAAAAATGTTTTTATATTAGTGTGTATTTTATTAATACAAACTATCTGTCCAATCTCCAGGAGCTGGATGAATAATGGGCAGAAATAAAACTTCACTTACTGTAGGTACAGCATGAAATTTATGGCATCAATCTTCTGACAGTTACCTTTTAACCAGATTTAGCAAGGTGGATAAACCAAACGAAATACAGAGGAAAAAAATGAAGAAGGCAAACGTACCTGACTACTTGCTCTCACAAAAAAGAGCAGACTGCTGCTAGAAAGCCAGACTCCCAGCTGGAGAATGATCTCTGGCTGGGGACCAGGTCAGCCTCACAGATATGCAAGAGACGAGACACAGCAAGGTTGGCTGGGAGTTCCCTGACGGCAGCAGTGATTTACCTGCAGTCCTGCAGGTATCAGGCCTGAGGCACCAATTCCACAGACTTGCACAGGAAGCAGGAGTCAGCAGGGAGAGCTGGCTGTGGCTTGTGCCTTTCCAACCAGGTCATTTGTCCTGTGGAACACAGAGATTCAGAATACAGAATAAGGGAATAAATAGGAGGAAGCTGACACTGTTAGTGGTTATTTATTACCTATTTACTAGCAGACAATGTCTGGCCTTCGGGCTATACTAAAAAAACATCCCCAACTAACTCCTAATGGTTTTTACTAGTTTCTAACTACCAATGGTTTCTACTCCTGCCACTGAGCTCCAGAAATCTCTGCTTGGCACCAGCCAGCCTGGGAGCCAGGTTAGTAGATTCTTGGCTGCTGCTAGGGAAATCACTGTGTCTGATAACAAGTTACAAAACCAGAAAGTGCATCAATAGAATATGATGGGCTCCCTGAGCATCCTGAGTGCCTGCATCATATAATTGGGGTTCAGGGACCCAGCAAAAGAGACACACTACTCTTTTAGAATAATCCTTTAAAACAAGCAAAGGTACTGTCGTGTGACGACTACAGATTTATGGGAATACCAAAATTACAATAGTCTTGGAAGAGCCTCTCTTTGGGCTGGCAGTTGATGTCCAATGTCCTGCTCAGAGACATTTAGAATTCTCCTTACAACCTATTGAAAGGGCTGGTGAGGTGCACCAGGTCCTGGTTACACCCACTTTTACCCTGGCACCCTCCTGACTGCCAGTTTTCTCCATAGAATCATAGAATAGCTTGGGTTGGTTTTGAGTTCATCTACTCTAATCCCTTGCCATGGGCAGGGACATCTTCCACTAGTCCAGGTTGCTCCAAGACCTATCCAACCTGACTAGTTAAGGGATGAGGCAGCCACAGATTCTCTGGAAAATCGGTTCCACTGCCTCACCACCCTCATTGTAAAAAACATCTTCTTTATACCTAATCTAAATAAACCCTCTTTTAGGTTAAAACCATCACCACTTATTCTATTGACAAGGCTCCCTCTTCTCCCCTGCCTTTCCAAAACTGTCCTTCCCCAAGCAAATCTGTGTTTTCCAAGGCCCCAGGCTGTTTTCCTGGTGTGTCCATATATCCTAAGCTATACAAACAGAAAGAGAGCTGATTTGATCTAAACCAGAGCACAAGGGAGTGTGACAAACAAGCAGCAGGACAAGAGGCAGACTGTGAAACCAAAGCTAATAAAATAAGGTCACATAGCTGCATAATTGAGCTAGTCCCTGTTTCCAAATCTTATCAAGGGTCTATTTCCTGATGTTATTACAGGGAATTGCAGCTAGTGATGCCAACCTACACGCCACAGCCATAGGCACAGCAGAAACTTGGTCATGGAGAGGCCCCTGGAAGAGGATAGGGAGGTGGCTCGAGGATTTCTGGACCCAGGCTTCAAAGTGCCTTGTGGGTGCTGTATCTGGTCTTGATACTTAAACCAGAGTTGGATCAGTTCTGCAGGACTCCAGCTCTAAGGAAGAAACACCTCTTGATAAGGTGCATCGCTCAGCTGTCCTGCAAACTCTTCAGGTTTCAAGTTTTCAGCAGCTCTGCTTCCTGGGCTGTGTACATATTAAAAGACAGATGCTGTTCAGGGGAGAAAGGGAAGTGTTGATCTGCAGGTAATCTCTCCACATGAGCACTGTGGATGAACCCTGGGAAAATATCTACAGGCAGCATGAGACGAGTCAAATTCTGCTGATAAATGATCACAACAAACACAAGGATCATTTTTCATTACAACCGGGGCTGTTTTGCAAGGGAAAAGGTCTTTTGAGATCCATTGCAGAACTTCACAGAGCAACTTATTTGTTCTTACTGGAGTGATTCAATTTGTTGTAGTGCGTTGCTGATTCAAGGCCAGAGCTTTGCTAACCCTAAGTGTAGTATGATTAATAACCTCTTACTCCAACAAATTGCTGGTTTGTACTCTCCAACAAACCCCTCCTTTTGCAAACCTTGGTCTAATGTTTACTGCAGAGCTTTGTATTTTGCATAGGATTCTGCTTCAGGGAAATTGCGTTTCAGGTTTCTGTATCATTTCAACACAACCAAAAGAGAAAATCTGATTTTCTTTTAATTCAACATAGATCACATTTCAAGTATCACCAAGAAAGAAACCTCCTGAAACTCACTTTGTGATTTATGACTGCCCCTTTCAGAACAATTACTATTTATACATTCCTTTATTGTGTCTCTTGGTGTCATATCTTTGGCAAAGTTATTGGACAGCATAGTGTGTCCCATTTCTTCCTCCATCAGAAAACATTTAGCAGAACTGCCTTTTAATAATGATACTGCCTTTTAATTTTCCAAAATGAGAATGTGGATTGTACTACTTTGCTCAACCTTTTCCTTTGATTAATGGGAACACAATTCTACATACTGAGACCAGGGCAAGAAGCTTGCTGGCCTGAAACAATTCCAACAGAAAGTTTCAAGTATAAAAAAGAGGGAACTTGGAATGTATTGTTTTAAGGTAGATTCAGGGTGAATTGCAAGATAAGACAATGGAAACGTGGAGGAAGAAATTCTGTTGGAAACAAGGATGTTTACAAGAACCAACTCAGTGCCTGGACATACTTATTGCTTGGATAGGAATAGATGAAAAGAAATACTCTGCTGATAATTGTAATAGATGATCCTGCTTCCCTGCTGTCTTCCATCACAAACAAATGGCAAAAGTTAAACATCGTATATTTTAATTAGTATTTAAAGCACTTAGTTATCTAGGTACTGAGTAACTGCAACAAAACTTTGTCAGGCTGGAATGCAAAGGGGGGAGTTTAGCAAGGAAAAGCAATCTGATCTGTGCTCAGTGCTGTGGCCTCCCTTCAGATACCTAAACCCTTACATGCCAAATTCCAGCTGACATTTCCAAAGGAAAAATAAAATGAATGGAGAACAAAAACAAGTGATGTGAAATAAATAACTCCTTGGTCCTTGACTTTTCAATGATACATGTAGGGGGCAAGCAGAGCTGCACAGTGGCACTAAAGCTGTGCCGGCATGACTGGTCTGGTGAAAGAATGCATGAACTGATTGCTAAATGTTGACAAACCTCTCCAGCATATTCAAAGTATGAGGTATTAGACACATTATTTATTTATTTAATCATTGCCTACTTGTGAAACATTTGTTAGCATCATCAATATCCAAATATTCTAGTTATGATTTTTTTGAGGGGGCGTGGTGTAGGATTATGCTGACCTCTTGTTGCATGATCTTAACTTGGCCATAAATGTTTGCAATACCTGATGAATACCACTGGTGTGAAATAAGCCCAGCTTAACAGCAGCACAACTGTCAATCCACTATGGTTTAAGCTTATTAGGAAGGTGGCTTTTGGCCCAAAATGTCCCCTAACTGTGATGCTTTGGAAAACGTGCCCAATGCACTGCATGGTGGTGGGGGCTCATTGACCTACAGTGATTGTAAATATTGTAAGATTAGTGTTTCCTGGAAACTGAGCCCATAATATTGAGGAACTGAGACTTTTGATTAACTATCAAACTAGAAGGTCACCCTAACTTCGTGAAGATAAAGTGAAGTTTTAGTAGAACTGAAGCCAAGAGGGGGTTCACCAGCTGTGACTGCTGACGCAGGGTTCATCTCCACAGGCTGCCTAGGGAAAGAAATCTAGTGGCATTTATAGTCTACTCATCCCTTAATCTCCTTGGGATCCAAGCAAACAACTGTGTGCATGGCTTAGAGGGTTAAATTGGAACAGAGTCCTGTGGCATTTCCTATGGAAATTAAAGAAAATTAAAGAATCTAAGGGATTTTTGCTTTCTGAAAGCAAAACCAACATATAGTGGTATGCTATAATTAACACAATTTCCAAAAGTTTAGAATCATGTGAAAAGAACATGAAAAGAAGAATGTGAAAATGTACCTCTGGGTAAAGGATGCTTATTTTGCTGTCTGTTCTGGGGGAGCATGCATGGCTGTCTTCTAGGGACAGAGTAGATTCCGAAGGGTGATTTAGGGACACTCAGCTAGAGTGCTGCCCTTTAACTGAAGCACAGCTTCCCCTTTATCTTCTGGGGAGTGGACAGGAACCACGGCCAAGCAGAAAGTCATCTCTGCTCTCCTCCAGGCTCCCTCAGAGGGGTACACTCCCCTTTTTGGAGGGAAAGCTTCCCAAATGCTTCCAACACCAACAGCCTGCAGGGAAGCATTCAATGTGCTCCCAGGAACCAGCATCCTCTTCCTCAGACCCACTGCTCTGGGTGTGGACATACACCCTGCATTCCTCATGCCTGGGACTCCAGTGGTGCTCCCAGCAGGGCTGTGGCAGGATGGCTGCTGGGAATTGCCTTTGAGGGTGGATGATTCCATCCTGACCAGACTGGCTGTCTCTGCTGGCCATGGGCATCTTCCCTGACTAACAGCCACATTTCCAACGAGCCCGGAAAAAGCCTGAACTGCACTTCTGAGTGCAAGGCTGCTCTGAACTGCTTGCACAGTTGTAGAGTTATTGAAAAGGTGTACACATGTAATTTTATTGCAAGAACAGACACAGCTGTGACTTTATTGATTGCTTTCCTAGTTATGGAAATGTTTCACTGCTTTAAACCCTGCAACCTCCCCAGCTCGATCATGCCCCATTTAGTGCCGTTCTAATATTAGCAGACCTTTGTTTCCACAACCTGGATTTTCCATATTTTCATCCCTACGACCAAGAAAGCTCATGGCCAAATAACAATGAGCTCATCTCAAATGCTTAAGCAGCCAGTGCCAGGTGAACAAATTGTCTATTATTAGACTCTTTCATGCTCTAAGAGCTTTTGTTCCCTATTTGCCTGCCTTAACACCTGCTGTTGCAATGTATATCAACTTTCAGAACATCATTCCCAGTAACAACAGAATGTAAAAATGTATTCAGGGATTGCTCAAACAGAAAGTGATTAAGTTTTGTAGAGGGAGCTTTGTCAAGCACAAAAAAAAAAAAAAAAAAAAAAAAGGCATGTGGTGATGGGACTGAAGTAATTATGAGTACAAATCAAAAATCTTCACTGAATCAACACAATGCAAAGTTAAACATTGAATTGCGAGGAATTCATTCAGTGGCATTCAGGAAAACACTAATAGTTGTGAGAAATGAATTTGTATTAGTAGTAGTAGTAATAGGAATTTTTTTCCTTCAGTGAGTTTCACACAAATATAGAGTGTTTGACTGGTGTGTGAAAGCGTTGATGGGATTGTGTGGGTTGGGCATATGGAAAAGGTGTAACCCAAACCCAGCAGCTTAAAAAACACATATATAGATATTTAAAAATATTTAGTAGTGTGATCCAAATGTTAGAGAAGGAAATCATAATTAACAGGTTATAAGGTATGTTATGAGGAGGTCTGGCTTTTACTGGAGCAAGAACAGTCATGGCTCATGGTACAGAAATGGACTACTGCTCTTATGTGGGATGGCTTTTTTTTTCCTTTGTGTATTTTTCTTCTGTTCAGAAAATCAAACTTAAATGGTTGCTTTTATAAGCATGAAATAGAGCTGGAGAGAGCAGCGTGACCTGGGAGAGGAGGCTCAGCAACCACCTGGAGTGGGCAAAATTCTTGCCTGCGGCTGAATGGGTTCCCCCTCTCACCAAATCAGATGCCCATTTATAACAAAATTCCCCGTTATTCCCTTCTCACCTGCCACATCTATTTAGATTGTAAATGTTCCAGGCCAGGAACTGTCTCTCACCGTGTGTTCATCCCTTGCACAGCATGGGGGTGCTCCAGGCTGTGTTGGGCTGTCACAGGATTGTGCTGCACATGGTAAACGATGCAGAGACCCACGGACAGTGAAACCCCAAAAGCATTTGTTACCTCATTTTACTCTGCAATAAATTCTGACCTTGGTTTAGTATTGCTATTGAAAAGAGCTTAAGGCCAGTTCCCAGAAAAGCAGAGTCCAGGCATTGTATCACTTTTAAAATATTCAAAAATAGGTAAGCTTCTCTTACAAATAACCCCAGAAATATTCCCTGTACAAAAGGCAGTTTTCCTAACAAACCTTGTTTCACTCTTCCTTCCAAAATTACACAGCACAAGCAGCTGCATGTACTGCACCTCCATGGGACACAGCCACGTACCATGACACTTGCACAGAAAGTCTGCCATGGTTCTGGTTGCATTTGGATTTTATAGTTTTCAAATCATAATAGAGGGGATAGAGGATTTGACTTTTCTTGCTGCTTATTTAATGCATATGACCTGTCCCTACCAGTTAAAAATTTTGAAAAAATATTACTTACAAGAAAGAGTAGGACACAGAGCAGTCTCTGCTAAAGAAGGAATCGCTCTGCAGAAGTAGTTAGTCAAAATACATCTGTTAAAACAGGAAAAAAATCAGCAGCAAAGTTACTTAAACATGTACACTACATTCAAATTCGAGGGAAAAAATGTTATTTTTGGAGCGTAACTATGGTAAGGGTACATTAGATCCTCTGCTACACTGCTAATAATGAATAAGAAATCTGGAGGCAGAAAGTGAAGTGTTCATCAGAGTTGTTTTAACTTGCTGTGTGATACCCACAGCTATCCCTGGGCACGTGCCTTGGCTGTCCCTTGTGTCCCTGGGCAGACCCAGGGCGGGAGAGGCAGATCCACCACAGTGACTGGCATCCTCCAGGGACATTCTCTGCTTCAAGTTATTCCAGGTGCCTTTGCACCACCTTTGTCCTGTCAAGAGGTGAAAACCAGCCATGAGTTTGAGGGGGCAGTAGGTGGAAACCATCCCCTTTCTTCGGAACTGAGCAAAGTTTAGTCCACAAAGAAATCACCAGCTTGGACGTTCAGCAGGAAAATGCTCTGCTCTGCTTTCACAAAAGGCTACACAAAATGTTAATGCATAATCATGGAAACATTAAGGTTAGAAAAGACCTCTTAGATCATCAAGTCAAATCATTACCCCAACCCTTCCTTTCGCCAGTTATGGCCACCTGTCTTAACAAAGGCAAACATTGAAACACCAAAAATTCCTGAGTAATAAAAACACAAAATACTGAAGAACCAAACAAGTCAATAGAGCTCAAATAGGGGAAAAGCAAAAGGAATAAGTTTCACTTAGGTGGCCCAAGGTTTTCCTGATCTGCAATGTTTATGTGAGAGCACTCAGAATATAAATATAAAAAATTTGGGAAAGACAATCACCCACACAAAAATTTGGTGAGCACACAAGACAAAGCCTTTCTGTAAGGCATAATAATCCCTATTTCATATATGAGATTTATTCTGAGCATTTGTTATTACATTTCTGAACATAAACATAAAACACATATGAAAGATAACAGGCAGGACAATTCACTCATATGGATCATCCAGAACACATCTGACATGATCTCTTGTGTAAGTGGCCAAGCACATCTTTCTTAGAAGATCTTTATGCATCCATCAGCATAAAAGAGACATTTCTGCCTCTGGTGTTGCACACTGGTATCACAGGGCCGCTGTAAAATAGGTTCAGGGGGCTCATGAATCTGCCTCAGCCACCAAAGATAAACAAATCTGGAACTCATTAGTCTTCACACGGCAGTGTTTTGGCACACAGAGGAAAAGGAGTTATCAAGACTAAATTCAGAAAGGTTGATATATGTATCTACATCTCAAAATGTCTGTTAAACTGCCAACATGCTTCACATAGTCCCTGTGTGGTTTGTATTTTTTCCTGCATTGTTTAAGCTGTCAAATGTTAATGTGTTTCTGGCTTAATTTATTACACTGATATGACAAGTTATGAGCAAATGTATTCTTGTTTACTACTGTTAATATTTTGGTTATACTCATTAAGAGCAGTTTTAAGATTAGTCTTTTTTGTTATTTTGCATAGTAGAAAAGAAGCAAAAGTCTTCAGTGAGGACTGCATCCCACTGCTGCTTGTAGCACAGGCTTCAAGCTGGAGTGGTCCAATTAGCTGTTAAATCATCACCACAGATCAGGACAAATCCTAGTGAAAGGATGGTCCAGAGCCTGCCTGATGGATGAACTGCCCTGCTGCCTAAGAGAGCTCACCTGGATGTGAGAGATGGACATATCCACTAAGTGAAATTCCAGAACGTGCTCCTAAACAGGTACAGTGCTTTTCTTCACTAACAGGAAGCCAAGATAAATATTATTTTCTTTAATTCTAGCAGGGTCCACCTCTCCATCTTCAGGGATGGCACAAAGTATTTCCCAGCCTGTCTTCTGCAGCGTCCAGAAGCTTTTTGTCATATTTAAGCTTCTTTAGCTCTTGAGTTTCCTAAGTGAGAGCCAGTTTCATTGGAAAGGTGATGGAGCAGTCATGGTGCAAGTGCCATGCTCTGCTGAAAATGTGAGAGAAACAACTGGCTGGGGTACACAGCACAGGATCAGTGCATTCCCTAGGAACACCTGGAGATGAGCTCCAATTATCTTTATACATAAAAGGCACTGTGATGAGCATGAACAATGTCAGGCTGTTATTCCCACAGCATGATGCAATATGACACAGCTCAGTCCCAAACCCTATTGTGACACAAATTTAGAAGCAGACTTGGACGAAGATATGGAACTCTGGCACGGGAATTATTTTAATATTCCGGAGTTTGTTTTCATTCTGATTTGGAAGGAGAAGAAGGAAATATAGAAGGTTTGAAAAATTATCAGGCAATTTGGATAAGTCTCCAATTAAAATTCCACTTGGTTGCATAATACAGAGACAGGAACTTGGAAGTCCCAGATGAATGGGAGTCTCGGTGCTCGGGAGCCAATGCTCCTGGCTTTCCATGCATGCACAGAGCCCAGAGCTGCAGCAATCTGCTCAATGGGCTGTCAAGTTGCCCATCAGCTGAAACTCCAACGCCTCTCACTTTGCATTCAACCAGCTACAAATCCTGCTCAGATCCTCACAAGACAGTGTCCAAGTTGCTTTCTGGGAAATCCACATCTGTCTGAGCAGGAGCAAGATCCTTGACAAATATGACCTCCCTAACTTGAGGGTGTTTGTGTTTATGTCCAGAAACAAAACTATAAAATTTCATTATAATTGACAGTGATTAAAGCACATCCAAGATAACAGGAGAATTTCTGTTACCTTCAGTTGCCTTTGGGCCTGGAGGCTACTACACTTTGCAGTATTTACTGCATATTGCAAAATTCTTTGCAATAGAGATTGATTGCCTACAGAACCTTAGCACAGAAGTATTTGCTTATCTGGCAGGGTTTTTTAGTAGTCAAGTTGAGATTTTTCTCTTTCAATAGCTGAATGAGGCAGATGGTTTGATTCAGTGTGGCTATAGAAAGAAAGCCAAGGCAATTCTGGGGCTATGTGTACAAAGCCTTCACATCAGGGCTCAAGAACAGAGTTGCTGCAACGTTCAGTGATGAAGAATGTGGAAAAGAGACATTCCATCAAGCAATTCTTGGAATGACTTCTACGGAGACAGCTCACCTGGACCTCCTGGCCATGTGGAGTTCTGTCCATCCATACCTCACATGGTTCATGGGGGTACAGAGAGAAGGGTTCTGAACTTGACCACTTCTTCTCTTTATTATTCCTGCATTATCAGGAATCTGCTTAAATGTGTGAGCTTTAATAACATGAAAAGCCTTGTGGTAGTGTGCCTCCAGCATATCTCTGAATATACTTACCCCTAGCACACCAAGAATGGCATAGCAGGATTTTTTATAGCATTTCCTCAGGTGAAGAGCAGCAGATGAACTCCAGGCCTTGCCCCTGTCCATATGTGACACAGGAATAAGGAGGACATAGTTTGATTGAAGGGATTTATTTTTCCAGAGGCTGTGGTCCCCTTTTGGAAACACACAAGCAAGAGCTCCATTCTGACCTATCATTACACTCCTACATCTTCCACTCTTCTAGCACTGCCTATATACTTCATTACATTTCACTATATCAGCAATCCTAGATATACTTTTCTTATCACTTATCAGATGCATATGATACATATATATATATATTTATTTTCAATTTTCTGGCATGTAGTATAAAACAGAATCAAATTTCTTGTTGCTACAAGGCAGTCCAGGCACCCTGAGAAAACATGCCAATTGACAGAGGTAATTTATATTTTGTTTGCAATGGATACACAAATTTGATCTCCTTCAGATATTTTTGGCTGGAAGCAATAGGTATCCCAATGTTCAGGTAATCCAGATTTCCAGATTAGGATGATGAGACAATCAGGCTACAGATCTTTGCTTGCTTAACCTTGGGAGGCACCACTCTCTTCTCAATATTTTACAGTAAATACTTGGTACAGCTTTCATTCATTTTCACTTCACCACCATTGTGTGAGCTGGCCGCCAATGCTGACATTCCTTCTGCCTAAGCATGCTTTCTCCCTTTATTTTTTTGTTGTTATGCTTCCTGACATTTTTATTTTCTGGGTCATACCCCACTCCACTGCGTATCAGGAGCAAAGCAATAAAGTTACTCACGTGAAGCCCCTGCAAGAACTGCACCCATTGCTTTCATCAGTGAGCTCCCCTCATGTTTGATTGTTCAGATCTGAATAGCTGGAATATGTTTTAAGGCATAAAAGCACATTGTTTCATATGCTCAGGGAAGTTGGTGATGATGGGTAGATCTCAGCCTGCGTTGGAAATGCAGTACCTCTCTAACAAGTTGTCAATCTCAATTAAGACATCAACATGTCGAATTAGGAAGGTACTGCTGCACAGCCTATTGTTGAACTGTATGTCAGGTGAAATAAGCACTAATTATACACTTAGCCAAATATGTCTGTTCAATATTACTTCAAAACTAAGGTCACTGAGTTATTGTGAAGTGGTAGTTTACACTATTTTGGATCCCACCAAATGGCAGGTGGCCATACAAATATGCAACTCAGCATGTTCTGCTTGGTCCCCACAGCTGTGCTGCCAATCAGTTAAGGATGGCTGCAAGTAAATGCTAATTAGCTTCTGTTGATCTGCATATTCCAGCAGCCTCCCAGGATTCCCATTTTGATATGCAAGATTGCCAGTTGGGTATGTGATTGAATTAAGAACCAGAAAAGATTTTATCTTCCATGCAGGAAAATGTGGGTCTGAATCCCCAGTAGAGGCTGTTATCACTCTGATTTATGTTTGGCAGTGCCTGTCACTGGAGTGGTAGCAAAGGCTCAGTGCTAGAGGGTGCTACCTCCCTTCTTTTGGAGGAGACTCTCCCTGTTAAGAGCAAACACTCACCATCTGGGGCCAGACCCACTCCTGCCTTTTATATTTGCAAGGCTTCCACGTGTCTGCTTCTCCACACAGGGTCCAGCAGATCTCTTTTGTAGGTCGACTGGTCCTCAAAAAAGAAATAGGAATTAAAAGAAAAAAAAAAAATTTAAAAAAAAGAGAAAGGAAATAAAAGAGTAGAAAGATTTTGAGTGATAGGTTTGGGGTTTTGCATTGGTAGGGGCAAAAAATTAAAAAAAAAAAGAGATTTCCCAAGGTTGTCAATAGCCTATTAATAGTTGGCTGGTTACATTTGCAGGGACCACTTAAGAAAGAAATGGCTGGAAAGTTGAACTTCTGGGAGCAAAGTGCTTAGATTTTGCACCTGTACTTCATAAGGGAAAAAAATATGATCTCATTATGTAAACATTACAATAACAATTTTCAGAAATTTTGCTTGGCTCTGCTATTAGTGAGCACTGGTTCCCTGTAGTGAGGAAATTATATTTCTCAGAAACTGCTCAGTGCATATGAAAGCAAAATAAAATTTGTCTCATCTTTGTGATTTTTCGCCTTATGGCTTGATTGGACATTGGAAGAAAAATAATTATTTAATTACACTTCCAAGTTTCTGTAGGTTGTTATCATATTGTTCCTTGTCTTGAAAATAACTCAAAGAAAAAGTTGGCTTCTGGCTGATGGAAAGTTATATGCTGCCTAAAAATGCTGGGGAACTGTTCTTCCGTAGGGATTTGAAGTTATTTTCTTTTTTAAATGATGTTGTTTTCCCATTCCTAAAGTTTGTAGCACTCTGATGTAAAAAGGACACCTAAGCACATGAGCAGTAATGCAGTTCAATAAAGTTTATAGGAGAAAGTCATAGGTAAGAATTCACCGCAAATTTCAGTGGCATATTTAATGTACACAACTCTGAAAGCAAAATTACAATCACTGTTTTAAAAGGTCCTTGTGCACCCTGACACAGTTGAAAACATTCTCCTGTAAAGGACACTAAAAAATAATAGATGGATTAAGATGTAACATTCAAATTAGTCCCAAATATTTTCAAAATTCTTCTCTTTCTGTGATTGTAATTAATAAAATGAAGAAACAGGGAGAAAATACTTAAAAGAAACAATAACTGTCAGGAATTCTAAGTCAAACAAAATTTGCTATCCCCTCTATTACATGTACTATTATAAAAGCAAAAGGAGTCTTGACCTAACTGCAGGAATAACCTACATTTATATATATTACATATAAACATACACAGATGTATATTTTATATATATATATCTGCAGGATCAAAACCAAGCTTCAATAAGGAGAGAAACAATTATTTCATCAGATGCAAATTCATCTTATGGCCAAAACTCCTTAAGTTTTAATGTGTTAATGTTAATATACTTTTATATGTTTATAAGAAAGTGGAATTATTTATAAATTAAACTGAACACTATTTAAACCTTGTAATCCCATGCTTTTGCCAGGTCATTTTTAATAGATTGTGCATTACCACTAAATATATGGCCTCAATTCCACAAGGCAATGAAGCACACAGTTAACTTTAAGCATCCTTGAAATCAAAGAGACTTATTTGCTTTGATAAATTCGGGCCCTAGGCTTCTGAGATATTAAATAATATATCATATTTCTTTCCATTAAGCAAACTGCAGGGACCAGACAGTTTGGGAGGTATTTTGTTTTAACTTTTTTGCAATGACACTCTCAAAATAAGTATCTTTGTCCTCAGATACATATGGGCAAGAGTACCTTTGTGCCCTCACATATTGCACAAGCTCAGAGGAGCTCAGGAAGTAACACTGAGAATGGATAAGTCAGAAAATGTCAGTAAAAATGCAGTTAGATCTATTTTTATAGTTTTATTATCACTTTAGCATTGACACATTTCAGAAGGTTTTGAAGTGCTCTGTGGCCCCAGTTTGTCAGATCAGAGAGAGTTACGTCACTTGTCCAAGCTTGGCCAAAAGACACAAGGACTTTCCAGTCTGGAAAGGAGTCCAGGAGAAAAGAATAAATATTGCACTGCATAAAAACTAGAGTAAAGGGGAACAAAAAAAAAAAAAGGAAAAAAAGAAGCTAAGTAGACGTTGCATGTCTCACAAAACTGCAGTTAAAGGCTCTAAATAAGTTATCTGGCAGCTAGTTTAAACTAAAGAATATAAAATGCTTTTTTATTTTTAATATACATATGTGATGAATGGGGTGATAAAAGGTAATAAAGAGTACTTGGTGTGGATATGCTAAGAAACTTATTAGAAGTCTTTGTTGTTAAACAGAATTCAATCTAAGCAAAAAGAGACAAGTTTAGGCTATTATATTTTGGAATAAATTATCTATTCATCCATTCTTTACTATCATGTGAACTGCTGAAATAGTGTGAATACTGCTTTGCAGGACTAAACAGAGAAAAGATATATTCAAACAATATATCAGTGTATTATTCTTTACATCAAAATAGTAGAAGTTTTTTTGTCCACTTATCCCTAACATTCACAGTCCAGTTTGTCGGTAAATGCCTAACAAGGAGGAGTCTGATTTTCACTATTGTTAGCTAACTCCACAAAAGTAAATACCAGAAAGTGACAGTTAGGGTACATATCAAGGAAAAAAGTCATCTTAATGAGAATTATTAACTCTTGGATGTGTCTTCCACAGGAAAAGGTTATTCTATTGAGGTCTTACTGTTCTGCTAGTTTAATTGCAGGACAAAATCTTACCTCAGCAGTGAGGAGTGAAGCAAGGACAAAGATTCCTCTGTATGAACTGGAAACACTGATGATTGAAAACAGAAGAACTACTAGAAGGGAAAAACATAAATCTGAATAATCTCAACCCAACCATACTAAAGCTAAAAGCTATTCAAATTAATTTCTGGGAAGGTTGAACTAGAAAAGCTTCAAAGAGGAAACTCCTTCATTTTATGGATGTGAAGCGGTATGATTGCTTTTCCTGGTTCTGTGGAGACTGAGCTAAAAGATAGAGCTGCAAATATGATGGGGATAAAGATGGGGAAAATCTTCCTGAGTGGCTTCAGTATCCCAAGAGCTCTACACAGACAATATATGACATCTGCTCTTGTCAAAGTCACCAGAAATTGGTTGCTTGATAGCAAACCAAAGAAATAAATACACTGGTTTACACCTAAATATATATAAATATATATATGTTACTTTTTTGTTTCAATTTTACCTTTTACATGAGCATCAGCCATTAAAACTGACCAGTTGAGATCCCAGCTTCCCTGAACTTGGAAAGCTTGTAGGAAGTTTGCTCCACAAACACACATCTCTCAATGAGAACAATGAGGGAGGACACTCAGCTTGACAGCTAGGGCGTAAAACTCCCATTCTTTCCTTAAACACAAAAATGATGAAAACATTTATTATGAAACATATTTTCCATTACTGTATTGTAGAATGTAAACAAGTTCTCATGACATATGGGGCCATGTGTTTCCTTAAAGAGGTGTTATGTATGTCAGAAGCAGCATATGTACCGTGTGATACAGCTACCACCATGGTAAGCATTTGTTATTGCCTAGTGAACAGGTGCATAAAATCCCCATGTAAACAGATGTCATAGCTGCACTGACATCTCTTACTCATGTCTACTCCTGCAGGAAAATGAGGGGGTTTGTTTCCCCCTCTTGGGTGTTTAATGTGGATGGCCTAGACTTGTGTGTCTGCATCTTCCCACTTTCACGGATCTCCTTCTTGACTGCACAGCGGCTTTTAGGAGGAATAATCACCCAAAGAAGAACCTTTTTCTGTAAGAGGTTCCACAGTCATGCTCTTTCCAGAAGTCTCCATATAGATTCTGTTGACAGGCACAACCAGTTTCATTAAGAAACTAATCCTATATTGAGAATCTTGAAAGGCACAGCCATATTTTCTACTGATTTTTCTTTCATCGCCAAGAAGATGGCTTTTCTCCATGAAAAAATTTTAAAAATCATACAATTCAAGTGGAGCCCATCAGAAAAAGACAAAACATACATAAGCACTGCTCTTTGCTGTCTCACTTTGCAAGATGACACTTGCAGATGGACTAACATGACTAGGTGAAACACAGCAGATCTCACTGGGCGTCTCTGCATGGCCACAAATCCCTGCAGTGGAACCAACCCAAACTCACTGTGCTCACATGAGAACATTTTCCTTCCCCACTAGCAATCTAAAAGATACCTACACATCTCATGAGCTCCAAGTGCTCTTAGAATTACATATCTTAATTAGTGTAACCCTCAGTTATCAGGTCATTTTGGTGAGAATGACCCAGAAGCTCACAGAACTCTCTGTACCAACTCCCTGCACCCTTTGGAGACTGAGTAACGTAAGGAGTAAACATAAATATGTCATTTCCTTTTATCAAACATATGCATTCAAATCAGGCAAAAAGTCTCGAAAGCTAAGTGTGGTACAGCTTCACACAAACATGAAGGGGCTGGTGTGCCAGATCTGGCTCTTCCCTTCTCACACCTTCTTTTAAACTGAGATATTTGCCAGAACTTTTCAATGTAAGCCAAGGCTGCGGCTCTCTGCTGTTCTCAGACGTGGTCACATTTGTGCTTGTCCTTGCCTAGTACATATTAAAATAATAATTTTTCCTTCCTTTCACCCTTCCAGAGCAAAGTAGTCTGTTTCTGCTCACATACTAAATTTTTAATGCAGTTTTCATTTTATATTCCTTTAGTAGAGTTTCTGTGGTTCTTTTTGCCTTCCTTTCTTCCCCACTCCCCTCCACTATGGCTTGCTGCACAAAAGAAAAAGCCATTCTCACAAAATTATGGAAAGAGACAGTATATTAGGAACATGAACCTGGGCTTGGTCCAAAGCCCACTGGAGACAAGGCTATTCTTCACATTTATTTCAACAGGCTTTGGGTCAGTCACTCCTTCAACAAAAGTCTCTCAGCACAGATTATTTAAGTTATTAACCATGGCATGTTTCTTGCATTGTGAAATGCAGGACAAGTGGCACCAGATAACCCACTGCAAAAAATGTACATGGTAAATCTGAGCATGCTCAGCACTTTATTTATGGCAATTTTTGATAGAGCAGTCAGACTAACCAATATCCATAAATCCTGTATAAAGGGAGGTGTTGTGTGCACTGGGAACAGCACAGCTGCAAGTTGTGGCCCTATTCAGGTGGTTGAGGTTGTATCATTTCTTGGCTTCCTTGGGGTTTCTAGGGGTTGGTGATGACAAGTCACAGTGAGAACCTGTCCTTTATAGAAAATGTCCTTCAAGACTCATCCTGCTGACAGAGATGAGGTGATACAGTGAAAGCATGAAGCACAAGCCAAGGAGATTGAAGGTAAATATGCAGAAGACCACCTGGGAGAAATGATCCTTTCATGAAGAGACAGGCATATAGGAAGGAAGAGAAAATGTTCCATGTGGTTGGCATTCCCCACACCACAGACTGCCAGTAGGCATCACTGATTTGGGTGCAGGTGTGGAGCCAGAGGTGGCAGAAAGTTCTCTCCCCTGGCCAGGGGGATCCCACCCAACCCCAGCCAACTGCCTTCAGTCACCTCTCACTTCTGGGAGCATCACAGGTTTGGATTTTTGCTCAGGAACATCTCTCTGCCATCTCTCCCTGTTCTGACTCGGCTGAGCTGGAGATCAGATGAGATCACAGCCTAGAGCCAGTGGTACAGCTGCAGGGTGTAGCAGGATCCATGGTGCACCCTGGGATTAGGGAATCATCCTCCTTTCTCCCCTACTTCCTTGCAGTGCCTTTCCTGATGCTGTGGCACAGCAAAAGCACAGCCTGCTGGTTTGCAATGACACTCACAATTTACATTTATGTTTACATTTCAGTAAGAGATGCTCTACAGCCATTTCCCAAGGAAGTTTTCCACAGCCCCTTATTTCTGAGCAAATTTCATTTCAAATTAAATGAGAAAAATAACCATCAGATCCATATACCCCCATCTTTCTCTCATTCCCATATCACTTCATTAAGTTTGAACAAAATCGTGTTTGGCTGATACCAGGAAATTCATACCAGAGTATTTTAAGACAGTAATTTTTAGATCTGTATCAAACCAGAATGCAGGATCTGAAATAAAATATTAAAAATTCCCCTCTGACCTTACTCATTGAATGTGTATATTTTTCCTGAGCTGTCCTCTTCCCTCTGGGAACCCTTCTACAGTGAAAGATTACTCCACTCTTTTTTTTTTTTTTTTTTTTTTTTTTTTTTTAAGTCAGAAAAAATCTTTGTAACATCAGTGACTGGATCAAATTAAGGGGTTCATCCCAGGATCTATGCTGTTTTCTATCCCTCATCTCAACCAGAACTGTGCAGCAGGGGTGGGACAGGTAAATGCAGAGTGTAAGGATCTGTTTTTACCCAACATTCAGGAATTAAGGCAGAAAAAAGAAAATACATTCTTTCAGAGAGAAGCAAAATAACTTCATGTCACAGCATTAACTCAGTTTTTACACTTTAAGATACAGTTGTAAACTTTTATGAGAGTTGCTAAAGAGAAATTACAAAAAGAATGTCCTTTAGGATCCAAAATCTTGATCCTAGAATGGGAACTTGTTACAGGGGTTTTATTAACACATAGATCTGAGTCTCCTTGAGGCCTTAGGCAAGACACAGTAGAAATGATAGCAAAAATATAAATGTGCCAGAGAGCAGATGATCTGCAACTATTTTGTCATTATAAAGTAAAAAAGTAAATGGGATCAATAGGGAAATGTGTTGAAAATTGTAAAGCTCATAAACTTAAAATAATTGGGGAAGATGGAAGGGTGGAAAGCCAGTTAACCTCTCCATTGTTTAAAAGCTGGATTTCTAGAGGGAATTAAGTATTATGGTATATGCTAAACCATGTTCTATCACCCAAGCTTTATTAAAATGTCATTCTAGGGTCCAGATTTTATCTTCCCCTATCATTGTTGATGTTTGTTTTCATAGAGTCTTGACTTACTCCTTAATGCCATTACTGAGTAGGGTCCCTTGAGAAACTCCAACCCTCTATTTTATTTTTATAGTTTTCTCTCCTGATTAATTCCTGAAAACATATTTCAACCTTTCAATTTCTAGTACATATCTCATTTCACATGTCATGGGAAGCAGAAAAGTATTGCTTTTTTGAGGGGGGTCTTATTTCCCCTCCTTCCCACCCTCTACATTTGACTAAATAATTTCATTTTCAGCTGAGCAGAATTACAGAAAGGTTTTGGTGTGTTGCCACAGTTTCTAAGCTTGGTAAGGCTTTGGCAGCACAGACCAGGCTGACAACTCCAATGACCACAGCAGGACTTCACAGTACTTCTCCCAAACAATGATCTAGTATCCCAATATTTCCCAGTACCAGTATCATCCACTTAGCTTTGGCTGGGGTAGGTTGACAGAAGACTGGAGAAAGCGTGTTCTACTTCAGGTTTTTGATAGCTGATAGCTGATTTGGACCTCATGCTGTGATGAAGTGCTGGATGCTGATACGCATCAAATCAAACAGCGCAGAGGTAAAACTGCATGACAGCTTAGAAAAAAAAAAGTAGGTGAAATAAAAGAGAAATAAGTGATCCTTCATTTCCAAGGACTTCCGTGTCTTATCTTTCCAGAAGATTGCTACAGCTAGCTCAATTATTACTTTCCTGGGATGTCTTGTTTGCTTCCACCAGACGGAAGTAATATAAAATTATGTAAATCAGCTTTCTTGAAGTAAAGAATCATGGACCAGTCAATAATGTTTATGCATTAAGAAAGGGCAGCTCCTCCTGGAAGAAATAACACAGGGAGCCGATCATAAGTAAACATTTCTAAACAGACAAAGGGCTGGTCCCTGCAGCACAATATATTATCATATTTCCACATAATTAGTTTGTTTTCCACTTGAAATCAGAAAACGATTCGACATTGCATTCTGTGCCTCAGGATGGTGCATACAGTACAATTCTCATGTGCAGGTTCATATGTTGAATAATTAGTAAGAATTAATCTGTTGAAATTAAAGTTTGGAATATTATAGAACTCATGAATAGTGCATGGAACCATCAAGTAAATTAAACCAGAAACAGAATTTAGGAAGCCAGACAATAGCAGATGACTGCTGGCAATCTGTTTTTTAATCAGTGCGTTACAAGCCAGAGGGATGAATATTGTTACTGACTTTGGAAAATAGTGTAAAACGTTAGCAGGCACAATAAAGAAGACTTAGGAAGTGAGCACGTTTTGACTGTTTGTTAAAGAAGGACACTTCAAAAGGACCTGCTTGCTTAGATGTGTATCTGTTCTCCAGGATGCTCAGATCGAAAAAGATTGGACTTACAGAGGGTCCTGTACTTCTGGTCTGTGCACCAAGGACTTCCAAGAGCTCCATCCCTGTGTATTTTAAAGTTGTTTATGCCTATCTGAAGCCAAAAATGTGTAAGTTTCTTTTTAGTTTCTTTAAAATCACCGATTGAGTTGCTGTAAGTCTCGGGCAGCATGAGCCCAGTGTAGTGATTTCTCATTTTAAGAATTCAGAACAGCTATGCTTTGGTTCAGTTTTATTTTAAATTAATTTAACCAACATAAAGATTTTACGTTTTTCCTTGCTTTACTGTGAATAAAGCACTGGCCATGCTTTAAAAAAAAAAATTGAGAGCAGTCAGAAAGCCTGTGAGGACTAGGTTGATTCATGCTGAAATGCATATATTCCTTCCCTTGAAGGGAAGAGCTTTAAATCTACTAGCACACTTGACTTTTTCTGTTCTCTATGATCCTGTTAAATTGGAAGAGGTTTCCAGATCTATTTGAAAAATGGCCACTACAGTTAGCTGAAACTTCAATCTTGAAAATGAATGAATGGAGCTGGTCCAGTACATTGGCTCTGGACCAGTCTTTAAAATACAGCAGAACAATGAATAACTGAATTCACAGCCAGCTGGTATCATAGTTGGGCAGTGAAAGTGTCAAAATATTAGTGACTTTTTTACATTTGTCAAAATCATTGCCAATATGGGAAGCATGGGCAGCTTGCAAATGCGAATCTTACACCAAAATAGTTTTAAAATCTTGCCTTAAGAATGTGAGTGCAGCTCCTGGTTTTATCTCAGCCATCACGGAAAAGATGGAAGAGAATAAAATATCTTTTACTTAGAAGATAAAAGCTATTATTGATTTATCATCAAACATCAACTACTAATGTGGTTGAGTGGTGCTATATGCCCTGAAGGAATAATGGATCAACCGGCATTTCTGGGTCTTATTTTCTGGAGTCTAATAAGTCCATTCTAATAAGACTGTCATTGGATAAATTTCTAGAATTTAGCATGTAAAATCTCCATGAAAAATAAGTATAAAATTTATATCTGTCTATACATACACAATGTAAAGGAGAAGGAAACAGAGTTTGGCCATGCTTCAGTTCCAGGAGAGAAAAAGAAAAATAAACATATGTTAGTGGTGTCTGACACATCTTTCTGCTCCAATAATTTGAAAAATGTTTGTTTTATTTTTAAAACAAAATTTTGCTGGCATTCACTGGATGCTGCAGTTGAGACAGTTTCACTCTTTTTGGAAAGAATAAAAAAGCATCTCCATGACCGAGTTACTCCAGTGCAGCAGCACAGAAAGTGCCTGTGCTTGTGCACTCAGTTTGTTCTGCAGGAAGATGCTTGGGAATTTTCAGTGCCTACATTGTGGGTGCTTCCTTACCCCCATGGACACAGATCCTTTTTGGGTGTCAGGACTCCAGAAAGGTTACATCAATCATCCTGTGATGAGGTACACGGCAGCCCAGCTCTGCTCAAACCAAGACCCATCTCTCATGGAGCACAATGGATTTTCACAGAGAGTTTTGGTGACCTGAATCTGCTGACAACTTATTGATGATCTCCAAAGGCCTGATGTGCAAAAATGAGTGAACAATTAACTCTTGTGACCAGTTATATTAGGATCTATGGAAGCAATCATGGAGATAATGAACTTAGGAGCTGCAGCACTCCATCAGGAGCAGGTAGATTTGTGGGAGGACAGTGCAAAACTCCCATTGATGCATATTGGACACAAATCAAGACTCAGCTTTTAAAGAGCAGGACATACCTCCTCATTTTTTCACTTAAAAAGACTAATTTCAAAATCAAACACGTACATAGCTAGATCTATATTTTATATAGGCAAATTCACTGCAATGATTAAGAGAATCTCTTTACTGTCTCTGTGCCCAAATTTCTGATCGATTCCTTTTTTTTTTCCCCCTTTGGAATTCATTAGTTAAGTGAATAATCTCTTTATGTTCCTTTATTAGTTATAAACTGAGAACCAGGAACCTGTGCTATTTTCCCCTGCTCCTCTGCAATGTTCTTATTTCAGCAAAGTAAGGTTTGAGCTGGAAAGTTTCCCTGAGAAGATTTTCATTTCTCATCTTGTCTGATGCAAAGTAAAGAGTATGCCAAGTGCCACTGACCTTAACTCTCCTGAATCAAAAATATCTGATGTGATATATAGAAAACTTTGATGTGTAGATATGCTAATCAGCAGAGAAATGTCAAATTTGCATACATTTCAAGTGACCCAACAATATTTACCTTAGAGCTAAGTTTCATATTTTTCTGACAATTGCAGCATTGAACAAGTGACTCATTTAGCATATCTAAGCAACATTATGTCACAGGGATTTACCTCAGAGTTGTTTGAAAGCATCAAAAAGATGAACATCACTGTCTGAAATTAACAACAAGCCTAATTTGATTTGACAAATGATGTTGATTTAGATAGGGTCACTAGCTATTGAAGATGCGGAGGACAAATAGTGCCTTGAAGCCTTGATAAAACTGAATATTTAAACAGTTCATTATGCAAATTTGCCCTCTACCTGTCAGTAGTGACTAAAGTATAGGGTTAGAGTGCTGCAGAGGCTCGGTGCTAAGGAGATGACTATTCTATGTGTACCTGGATATGCTTAAAAAAACAACTCCACAGACATTTACAAAGTGGATGTGCATCGGCCCCATCCTCCCCAGGTTTGTCAGTGACAGAAGAAACAAAGGCTTGATTCTGAAAACTTTCTGCATCAGTGTAGAAAACTTCACTTTACCAAGGTAGCAGGTAAACATGGACGTTTTCCTGTTGTATATTAAAGGACTTGTTCTCCAAACGTTTCTCACTTTCTCCATTTCTTGGGAGCGTGGTGGAGCTACCTGCATCACCACTGGTGCTGCTCATGTGAAGATGCTGGACAGAAGCCCTGAGGTGTAAGCAGGTGGGAAAGGACCTCCAAAATCACCAAGCCCAACCCTTGGCCAAATAGCACCCTGCCCACTAAACCAGGGGGACTCATGCATAAGGACCTGGGATCCACAAAGATCCAGGTTGTTTACAGCTGTGTTCTACACCTACACAGAAACCTCCACTATTGCTCCCATCTGCACTAGGCCAACTGGTATCCATTAGATACCAGAAAAGAGAAAACCCTGTCCAAGATAAGACCTTGGGGTTTGAAAAAATACCTTGGAATATCATTGCCCATTCAAAACAGATGGCTTTAACTCTTTAGGGTCCATTCCAAAAATGAAATATTCTTAAATGAACCAATCTTATATTGCTGTGGATGAGAAAACACATTGTACCAAAGGAACAAAATGTGTAGTTACTTGGAGTGGATATATAAGTGTTCAGGAATAATTAACAATATTTACATGTTCCAAATCTGCAGTACTAATAAATCCTTATTTTGAAAGGAAGTGCTGCAGAGTAATTAATCTATACAGCAGCAACTCCTTAAAGTTTTTTGGTTTTTGGGTTTGTTTTATTTTTTGCTATATTCATGCACACAAACTATAGTTTTAGTATTTAGTATACTTCAATTTAGCATCACACTGTATGGCCACAGGTCAGCAGCTTTCAAGATATCACATAATGTCTGGGTAATGCTACTCTTTACAAGTTAACTTTTAGTAAGACTCTTTCCACCACATTTTTCTCAGAGCTCAGAAAAGCCCATCAGCATAAGCCAGGCTGAATTCTGATGCAGTGCATTAAGATAACTGTATGAAAATGTCAGTTTAAGTATTGGCAAGTAGATAATATTGGAACAGTAGACAGAAGCTATTTAATTAAAGAAGTATGGGAGAGCAGGAACAATACAGAGAGCAGACTGAAGAATATCTACTCTGATCCCAGGAAAGCCCTGCCTGGGGTGAGCTATGCCCCCATGGGCCAGGGCACCTGTGCAGCAGATGAAGGATTTGGTGATTCTGCCCCAAAACCAGAGCTCCTGGTGATGCTGGTACAGAGACCAAGCCAGACATGACTCACGAGCAGCACTGCTCTTGCTCACAGCCCTGTGCATGAACACAGCATACCCACCAAGGAATGGGATTTCTTAGGGCTGAGGAGCCAGGGAAATGTTTATACCACATGTGGTAGACTTGGACTAAGGTATAGAGCAGCACGTTGTGCAGACTTCCCAGCTCAGGAGCTCGTTAGCACCCAGGAATGTAAGCCAAAAGCATCATGAACCTTTTGCATGTTATGCTTTTATCATGCAATCTTATTGATTCATTTCCATGTGTTTTGGAGTATTTGTGTTTTCTTTATCCAGGTTTATCCCATCTCCCCCTTGCTGGTCAGACTAATTGGGAGATGGCTGTATTTACCATTTCACCGGATCTGAGAAAACATGCCTTGTGAGCAACCTTGATTTGTTTATAAACTACTCCCCTAACTCTGCTGAGCTTGTAAGTTCTTGGCTAATTGCTCTCATGTCCATGAAATGGGAGAAACCCAAGTCTGAAATACATGGAAACAATTAGGGCAGAAAAAAAAAAAAAAAATAAAGGCTTTCCCTGTAAACAGATGTCTATGCCAAGATACCCTACCTAGAGCAACTGGCACGTGGTATGTTTGCAGATGGATCCACAGTAGGATCTAGCCACTTATATTTAGCATGCAGTGTTATTTGTTTTAGCTTGCCAGTGAGCAATAGGCAGGAGTTGGAATGAGAACCCATCATTTTTGCACAAAGTGCACCAGTACCACCCCAGTCACATACCTTAACTCTTAATTATTACAAATGCAGCAGCCATTACAGGAATAATGCCTCTTTTTCTCCAATGTTGTCTGAGAAGAGAATAGGTAAGATGATTTTTAATGTGCTATCTCATTACATAGTTTGAGATGACATTTTTTTCTTTACATGTGGAAAAATATAAAGCAATACAGCAAAGTGTTCCAGCCTGTTTCATTATGTTGGTAATTTCCACTGCATGGATTTACTGTAAACTCTGGTTAGCATGCATGAAGTAATTCAGCAGTCTGAAGGCCAGGAGGGATCATTTGTGCATCTAGTCAGATCCTCCTCCATAAACTGTGTCACAAAATTTCTCGATCTTCATCCACTATCTGTACTCTGCCTTCTTAGTGAGCTAAAATGGAAGAAAATCCTTTTGAAGATTTGAAGCCTAAAAATCATGAGAAAAATCTATTATTCTTTTTCTACATATACTGTTCAAAGGTCAGAATTAGTCACTGTACTTTCAAATTTTTTCCCCATTTGAATGCATTGATTACAAAATCAGAGTTGTCTTTAGACTGGACATAATTTTAAGCTGATGCAGGACTCATGAAGCAAAAAGCTATTATTTTTTATGAGACGAAAAATCACTTGAAGGGAATGAGAGCACTGAAATGTCAGACAGACATGGGCTTTGGGCTTAGATCCAAAAGGAATGGCTACATTTCCATGACCCACAAAGCAGGCATAGATGGTCATATTGGCTCTAAAATAACCAACAAGTTTACAGGATGAAGCCTTGGAGGGGTTCCTTTAGCAAAGTCTTGTTAGTGTTTGATTCCTGCCAGTTTACATATGACAACATTAATATTAAGGTCTCTTTCTTATAGAAAGGTGTTCCAAGCACTAATGATCATCAAGATATTTTTGTCTTTATGAAATCATAAATCAGAATACATTTTCTGGTAAAAGGAGGGTGACTGAAGCAACAGTTTTGATGGAAAAACTAAAAGCCTAGTCATTTATGTATATATTTAGATGCAGAGTTCATTCTCTCTTGTTCTGCTGAACAAGCATGTCTGCAATCTCTGTATGAAAATGAAAAGGCTGCTTTAAAACATCTCAATATTTCTGAGTTATTGCAAATGCCACAATCCAGAAATCAATAATTGAACCAACTTCAAGCAGTGCTGATTTTGTTAAGAACCCAATTCTCCTTTTCCAAGCATTGTTATTCAAATATCATTAATTTAATGACTCAAAGTGACTGTATGGGTCTATTTTTGTAAATCATAGTATCTTAAAAGCTGACTGAGTGTTTTTGACTTCTCTTTTCCACAGGACAGATTCTTCAAGTTCTGCTAAACATACCCAGTGCTCTCTCATGCACATTCTACCTTTCTGAGACATTTCAGGGTGCCTTATGCTGCAGTTGCTCTAATACTTGGTGTTACACCTCCAAGAATAGGCAGGATAGGTAAGCAAACATTTATTCAGATTTGAATAACACCAGAAAAATGTGGTCTTTCACCATTTCTGGAGCTCTCCAGAAAATTAAGTTTTTCCCTATAGAAATGCCAGTAATGGTAGCTCATTTGAGTATTTTGTAAGGGATAAAGATGGAAATATATTATTACAATATGGGTTTGTAACCTCCTTGCTTTGTGAAGGTTTAATGGTCTGTGATGGCTTGTGAATAAATACAGGTAAATAAATAGGTTTTCTCATTAGACTTTATTTCTTATTAGAGGAAATTGAAATCACACACAATTTTTAAATTAAAAAAAGAATTAAAGAAAGGATGTCTCAATTGTGAAAAGAACAAGCAACTGACAAATACCAGGAGGATGAACAGCAAGCAGTGGTCTTCAGAATATTCCTGGAATGAATATCATTCTGGTGACTGGATTGCTGCCAAGACTTTTTATTCTGTTTTAAAAAATGCATAGACTAGGAGAGTCATAAAAGAATGTTTTGTCTCTGGAATATGCTGGAACAAAAGCCAGATATGCTTAGGCTTTGACATGGACATTCATCATGTCCCAGGCTGAATCAGTTATTAATTCTGAAAGTATTAAATATGAAATAGGCTGAGTGTCTAACAAGTCTGCCATGTTGTTCAGTTATAACTAAACTGTTGAGACTGATTGAATTTTGAGAAACATCCTCCTGTATATTAAGTTGTGTGAACTCAACCAAGCAGCCCCTTCAGTCCCAGTCTCCATAGGGACCTGCACCACTTTGCCTTACAGGGTGAAGCTGAAGCACCAGGGTTATATTCATTGGCATGGAAAGGTTTTCCACACACAGAGAACAAGATCCACATAAAATTCATAGAAGCTTCTCATTCTGAAAGCTTGCTCAGCCCTGGTTTCTTCCTGCTGGCCAAATTGACATCTTCCCATGAAGGCTGCTGTAATCAGATTGTTGGAACAACATCACAAGGGTTCAATACATCCTCCACCTTTTCAGCTGCTTCTCTCTAGCCCTTCAGACCATGTTCAGGGACACACATGCAATTATTTTTGTTATTTAGTTACACTCTTCAGCAAGTAACTGGCTCACAGTACTGACTAAAATAGATGTAGCATTATTATAGCTTACAGTGCTTAGAAACCCACCAGTATTTATTGTAATGGTTGTGTGAGCAGCAGTGCTGTGAAATTCTGAAGTTGCAGCATCGACTTCCACAAAAGTGTGCATCATTTCCACAAAATCTGTATTTAAGTACCATTTCATTTTCCATTGCTATGCTTGTGCTGCATTAAAGAGAAAAGCAGAACACTCCTCCAGCTGTTCATCAGCACCACTGCTTATCACCAAGAGGAGCTTCTTGGGAGGGGAAAGGCTACAGCTATAGCTCATGGAGGATACAAGAATTCTTAAGGATATTCACCATACTAACAAAAGAATTCAGTATTTTTTAGTCTTAAATGAAGAAAAGTCCTTACATTCAAGGGAAAAACACATTTTCATAGGCTAAAATATTGTTAAATGTGTATTCCTGCATTCCAGATTTCAACATAAATGCATATCCCACAAAAAAAGTATTCATAGACAGACAGCTGAATGCTTTATTAAGCTCCCAACTTAGACTGTCTTCAGACACTAAAAACAGAAGGAAAAAAAAACCAACAAGCCACAAATCAGGTTAAGTCTTGATTAAGAGCTGATCAAGAGGCTCTGTTAGGCTCTCTCAGAATGTACTTCTCCATTTTCTAATCAATTTTTTAAGTGATGGCAATAGCAGTAGCAATAAATATTAATATTAATATTAGCGCTGAGCAAAGTCACCACTGGAACCCATTGAACTGTGCAGTACAGGAGCAGAGAAGGGACAGTTCTTGTGCAGAAAGACTTCTATGTGAAAGCCATCATGAGGCAAAAAGATTACAAAGCATAGGAACTAAAAAATAGTTGGGAAAGTGCCCAAGGGCCTAGGCTCCACCATCCTATGGACATCCCAGGATCTGACCTGATTTTTTAAGAGTCTTGCTTTGATGGCAGTACAAAGCCTCCTGTATTGTTTTTTATTCCTCACTTGTAGGAAAATCTCCACACCAGAGGAGTGTCCTTCTCCTTCCTCCTGCCCCCGTTCCTCCTGCCAGAAGTATTTTCTCAGAATGGGAAAAGCCATACATATTAACACTGCCTCAGACTGCATTACCAGAGGAAAGTGCCTTTTGAACCATGAATTCCTGATACTGAAGATCATCCGCCAGAAAAAGCCTTCAGCTTTACCTCTGACATTCAAAGCTTTTGTTTATTCCACTAAGCGTGCATGTAATTTTTTTAACTCAGAGAAATAGAAGACAAATGTTGTCTGATGCCTACCCAATGGAATAAAGAAGATGGGAGAGGCTAAAAGGATGTTTATGCTGTTCTGTGTTAAATTGAAATGAGATTCTGGTATTTCCTCTCAGTTTTAACACCACGATAGCAATAAAATAGCTGGAGCCTCAGTATTTCTCCTCTCTTCGGCTTGGGGCTGTGGCTGCATCCGATCTGTAGCATTTTAGCTGCTCAAAATGATCTTCAAAACCAGTTTGTCTAAATCCTGACTGGTTTTGTGTCCTGCCTCTCACCTGCATGATCAGAAGCTTGTTTTATTTAGCCCATTATATACCAGATCTGTCTGGCAGAGGGGATGCTCTGCATGAAGAGGGAATCCTTACAGAATTTCTGCATAAACTCTGATTTATTGTCAGAATAGGCTGAAATAAGTCACCCTCAAGCCAGATATGAGCAATTACATACAAATAAGAAATATTCTAACCCACTTAAGTTAAAAATCACTCTTTATCAAACCAGTGCAATTTTCCTTCTAGATGAGGCCTACTAAAATTTGCTACGCTGTTTTAAAACTATTTTTTAATACTTTGGGGCAAGCAGCTTAAATATCCAGTGTGTGGCTAATATTAATGGCAGAGCAGTAAATCCCTCACCAGGGAGTTTGTGGAAGTGCTGATATATCCATTACCAGCACTGGAAAGTGCTGCCAGGCTCTTCTGTAATTACAGCTTCTTCAAAGGGAGAGTACATCATTTGGTCTGCAGAGAGAAGCAGCGAAAGCCAACACAAGAGGAGACTGACTGATTTCAGAAGTCCTGGTGCCAAGGGCATGAGTACTTTGGTATCCTCATACAGGTCCCACTGCAGGGGAGAAGAGCAAATACCCCTTCCTACCTTCTTCACCGCTTTCCTGCTCTTCTTCCTCCTTCGTTACACCCACTTGTTCTTTTGCAACCCATGTTTCCCCAACACCCATCAACACAACAGTCATGCCATCCCTCTATATAGCATTTCCATCTGTAACTCTCAGAGTGTTTTGCAAAAGGCAATAAACAAGCTGCTTCCTCCACCCAAGGTCACCCAGAAGGTCAGTGCTGAGCCCAGGAACTGACCCCAACCCCTCAGGACCCGCACCAAGGATGGGACATGCTGTACCACTCACAGCCACCTGTTAGGGAACACCACAGCCTGAGGAAGAGCTGAGCTCTTACAGGGTGCTTGACACTACTCCTAATCATGTAAAAATAATGAAAACTATTTTCTGTCCATTTGAGGCACTTGCAAATTACCATTCACTGTCATATCTAAGTGCCAAACACTATCAGGCATACTGACAGGCTTTGAAGGCTTCCAAGATGAGGTGGTATTAATACAAGCCTGTCTCACTACAGTACCACAAGAATTATGCAGTAGATACTGAAATGTTGGGCTCTGTGAGTGCAATTTTGTTCCTTGCAATTGGTAGGAACAGAGCCTTGGATTGGAGCAAGACTGCTGTGACAGGATTATTCAGCTCGGCACCATCACACCCCTGTGGGGTCATCCAACATAAAGATGTTTTGGTCATGTCCCACAACTCAAGGGCAGTGGGTGACATCCCACAACATCCCCAGGAATAAGTGGCTGCTCCCAGATGAGTGTCTGGCTTTCTGGTGACATGACATTCAGATGAATTTTGGTATTACAGACCAGATAAAAACATTGTGCTGCTGGCCTGTGTGTCTGTCTTTGCACTGCAAACAGCCAAGGAAGAAAAGCTTCCTGCTTCATATGAAGGAGAAAATAGTCTCCCACACTTCTGGTCACTGCCCAGGGTACCAGAATTCATAAAAATGCATCACAAACTTTCTAATTCTGCAGGCAGACATCAGGGGGAAATGAATAGCAGCGGATGGAAACTTGGGACCCGCAGTGGCTGTGAGTATCACTGCTGCATGATGGCATCTGAAAGAGGAATGAGGGGGAAAAAAGAAGGGAAAGAAGACCCTTTATCATGAAAGAAACTTCCACATTTTGCCATCTTGGATCTTAGATACTGAATCCATGTTCCTGTAGTAGTGAGTCTTAAGAGGATTCAAGGAGCTAGGGCTTATTTTGAGCACATTACACTTGTTTTTGTGCAAGACAATATTTTCCACTCTGTTTCAGATATGATCAGCTATTGTTGGGAGAGAACTACTTTGGACTGGGATACAGGAGTTAGAAATGTTATCCTACTTTCTGGTAAGGTTAGCAAAACTCAGGATAAATCAAACTCTTTGCATTTTTTTATTTACACACTAACTGAATAAATTCAGTGATTCCCAGATTAAAGGGTATGTGATTCTTTCTCTAGCTTGTGACAAAATTCTGCCAGCAAGCAAGCAGGAGCAAAAATCTCCTAGACATTGTCAGTTATTGCAGATTTAAACCTGTGACTGGCATGGGCATGAGTCACTACATATCAGAAAGGCCCCTTTTTGAAAGCTCTATGTGTGTGTGATAGAAGTTAAAGGTAAGCAAATACTTCTCAATAATGAAAGCATAGTTTTGGGGTTTTTTTCACCAGACTTAAATAATTTTAAGTCTTGTTCTATCTTAAGGAGAAATCTGACCAACACTTATTGCCAGCAGATCCACAAAGGGGGATTAAATAATACAAAATAGGGAAAAATAATCCAAAATGCAGCTACACAGTCCTCCCCCCTTCCCCTACAGCCAAAAATAACTGATCAACCATCCTATATAACTTCACCTCTGATATGTCTAATTCCCTTTCCTTTTCAAAGCCATGGGTTGGAAGTGTTTTTTCCAGCAGCATTTGGAGCACCATTTAGGTCTAAAAAGCATAAACCTGCAACCCAACTACAGCATGTAGTTGCCTAAAAATATGCAGAATAGGTGAAAAACATCACCAGCACAGTGTAGTTATATAATTACTGTATTTTGGACAAATTGCTGAGTACAGGATGAAAGGCGATGTATCAGCACACTCTCTCCCACCTAAATCAGATCTTAACTAGAAATTAAGAATTTTTTTTCAGGTTTGAGGGTTTTTTGGTGATTTTCTTTTTTCCTATCATTTAATCCAGAGAGCTGTCTTTCAGACATGGCCACCCAATTCAGACATGGTCAAACTACTATTTTAAGTTACAGAATATCTAATGAAACTAAACAGGATATCAAGCAGTGAATTTCTACTCAGTCCTTAGTGGAAAGCTCTCTCCAAGATAAGCATCACTTTGCACTACTTAACATTTCAGGCAGATTAAGCAAGGATTGAACACACCTCCACACAACCAAAAACTGCTTTTGAGACTCTGCTTAAATCTCAATTGCTCCAATACTGCTTTTGGCCTCTTTCATTTTCTGCCAATGAACTTGGGCCAGGAGCTGGAAGCCTGTCAGGTTTTAGAAAGCAAAAGCAAAACATATCCATGCTGGGCAGCTGCAATTGATTCTCTTGTGACTCTTCCCAAAGATGACTCACACGCTTCAGTTTGTTCATGCTTTGACAGAGCAGAGCATGAGCAAGTTCCTCCTGGTGATCCATGAGCTGACCTGCTGTGTGCTGCTGGTTGTCATTCTCCCAGTAAAGCCTCCCTTGGGCTGGAGCAGGGTTTTGTGGGGATCACTTCTTTCCTTGCACACCATCACAACACCCAGACTCAGAACTCAATGCATCTGCTGGCAATGCAAGTGGCTGCATGTTCAGGGAACGATGCTTTAAGGAAGGGGTCACCAGATGGCCATTCCTTGTAGCTTCACTTGACCTTCAGCGAGCACTGCTGTGTCCTACGCCGTGTGGCACCGCGGAGCTCCAAGGCACAGTGTAAGATGCATTAGTAGGTCAAACACTTGCTTGGCTGGAGACCATTGTGGAACTATTTGTTATGGCCAATTGGGGCAGATTGCACTGGGCAGGGATGTGCTATAATAAGCACATTAATGCTAAGTGTCACATGCCAAGATCTGACAAAAAGGGGTGAAGAACATCAGTTCATACTTCACTCATCTGTTTTTCCTGGGTAACTGCACAAGAGGATTAGAGAGTTTCTGCCCATTCTACATCCAACCTGCTGAAAAAGAATCAGAAACCTTAATTTCCCAGCCCAAAATTAACTCCAAATCCACCCAATCTAATTCAGTTGCAGTCAGAAAAAAAATCCTGACTGAACTACATAGGGTTAAGCACTGGCCAAAATATCAGCAGAAGCAGGAGGCTTGGGTGCTTTGAAACTCTGTTCAACATATGTCTGAAGGATTTTTGGGACTGCACAAAACTGTAGTAAAAGAAAAGATTGGCAAGGCAGATGTTCGTTGTTTACTGACCCCTGATGAAACCTGCCCTTTCCTTTACCCATTTGAGATGTTCAATAGATACGTTGGTGCTGATTTTTAAACCATGTGCTGCCAAAAATCTGGTGTATTTCTACGTCCCTGAGAGTTTGAAAACAAGAAGTACACTAGACTAGTGTGAAAACACACTTCCTTATGGCAGGTTTATAAGCTGATCACTGGAAATGAATTTCTTGCAAAGTAACATGTTGAAAACCATGACAGGCTCATTGACAACAAGCAAAGCCCTCACATTTCTATCTCAGGAAGAGGGTCAGTTTGCAGAGCAGGCACCAAACGATTGTTTATTGGAGCTTTTGCAGAAAAAAAAAGGAAATTTTGCCTTCCGGGTATTTATGTGGAAAAAGCTGATACTGTCGCAAACACAAATAACACAAAAACAGGACTGTGAGAACTCCCAAGCACACTCAAGCTTTCCTTTCCACGCCATTTTTCTATATGGCTAACATGGCAACCTTGGAATCTCAGCCAACGTGGTAACACTTCCGACTTTGGAAGAGACCAGCACTTTGCTTTGCTTGATTTTTCCCCACCTGTCAGGCATGTCTTGTCCAAGAATATTTCCCAAGCAGCTGAAGGGATGGAGGTGCAGACATGACAAACACAATAATGAAGATACTTTCTAGAGCAGCTTCCTAGAATTGCTGGGGCAGCAGCAAGCGATAACCCTCGGGACTCTCATTCATGGGAAGCCAACACCATGGTGGTCCCAGATGGAGTAACTCAGCATTTCTGAAGTCACAGGCACTATTTCTATCACACATTCACACCCTGCTTTCATAGTCACACTTGTCCTAGCTTTCACTTATATTTCCAGGTCTTGTGAATGCCAGAAAATAACCCCCACACAGGTAGTGTGTAAAGTTGCTGTAAATGGGGCACAACCTAAGATCTAAAAACCTGCAGAGCAAACTGGTATTAAGTGACATCCCATTAGGGAAACCTCCAGCATCCCATGAATCCCTGGAATCAGCCTACTCATGGGAGTACACATATCAGCAACTCAGGTCTCATGCTACAGGACATGCAAGACTCTCAGCTTCAGAACACAGGTGTCTGAGTAGCATATCAAGCTCCACAAAGGACCACCAATATGGTTAAACATGATACACAGTGTTCTATTTCAAGTGGTGCATGGTGCAGACAAAGTAGCTTCTTTCAGTAACACTAACTAGATTAAAGGAATTATCATTCCATACATTATGGAACAGCAGAAATTGATGAAGAGTGGGTCTCAAAATCCAGTGGTTTATTATACTACCAACAAACTCTTCAGCAGGGAAAGCCATTAAACAAAGTTATGGACAAATACAGGGCAAAGATGCATGGAATACTGAAAAGAGCAAAGAAAATGGGATGCTTGGCATCTCTGGAGTAACCTGGAAAAATCATACAGGGAGAAAGAAAGCAGGAGTTCAGAGAAAGCAATTTGTCAGTCCATCACTTTTAATACATCTTGCAGTCTTCACAGGAAGCTCAGCTGATGGCCTTTGCTGTATTTTTAACAGAATACAGGTGTCATTAATGCTCGGTGTTCAATAATGTGAAATATCCCATGAGGGGCCACTCCAGCATGCTGAGCTGACAGGGAGGAGAGGAGTCAGGGAAAGCCTCCACACACAACAGAGCTCAGAGGAAACTCAGTACAGCAGAGATGACTTTGCAGCAGATATTCCTACAAGAGTTGCTACTGCATCTTCATCAGCAAACTCTAAACCTGTCTCTTTGTGAAAACCAGAGAGAAACTAGCCTTCAGTAGGAATCAAGGACCCTGCATCTATCCTATGAATTGAAATCACCATTCCTCAAGAATAAATCCTTGCTTTGCCCAGAGTGGCCCATTTCCTCCAGGATCACAACCTCCAGCAAGTTTCTCTTTCCACAGAGGCAAACTCACAAAGAAAGGCTGCAGATACTCCAAGATCCTGAGCACAGACCTTAGAGACACAAAGTCTTGCCTCAGACAAACCAGGTGGAGGGGTGGTTGTCACAGACAAGGATGCTCCCCAAGGCAGAAGGCTCACCTCACAATATTGAGGAGACACCAAAATAATGCAGGACAAGTGAAATTAAAGAATCTATACCAAGAATAACATTTCCAGCAGTCTCCCCTCAATATAGCAAATACAAGCCCCAGCAAGAAATTACTCTGGGCAACAGCAAGAAGCACCAGGGAGACTTTTCCCTATTCCAATTTCAACAGGTTCATCCCTCATACAAGCAGGGGAGCTCCCTGGTTTTTAATGGATCAGCAGACAGCTACAATACCCAGCCCACTGCTGTCACATGCAGGAAGGTTAATTGTAATTACACAAGTGAAGTTTCCTGATAAACGTATCTGGGGATCTGCCATTTGGCTCATGCTTTTTGTATTTTACAGGTAAAGCTAATGAGTACACAATTAAGCACTTGAGAAACAGATCACTGACAAAGTCCACACCAGGTTCACTGGAGAGTGACATGAGCAAGTTCAGGGAATATTCCCTATTCTCTCATATCATCTTTCCTGCTCTTCAACAAATATGAAGGAAATAAGCTACCAAACACCTTTAGCTGTTATTTTCATTTTATTAACGTATTCCTACTGCCATTTTCAGCTCCTAGTCAATGTCTTTGATAGCTGACACATCGTTTCTATCACATCTTATTTTGCTGAAGGCATTTTCCAACTCCCTTAAGCCGTTCCATTCCCAGCTACAGCACATACTTCTGAGCTAATATTAATTTAAATGACCTTTTTTCCCCCCAGATCTGCTTTTTAAATTTAATGAGATCCCACAATTATACCTGTACTTACCAATACCCACAGGAGTTCAGTCCCTTATGGACAGATTGTACCTGCTGAGCTAAGGAATGTAACAGAGGAAAGAAGATTAACAGGAAGCCTAGGTTCATATGGGGGCCATGTTCCTGCTTCCCCTCCAGGTACACCCATTAAGTTCAAACTCCCTGTTTTTATTTTGGCTTTCTGGCATAGCTGGTGATGGCGAGAAAAGGGAAGCTACTGAGTGTGAAACTTCACCCAGTGAACACCTCTGTTTTCTAAATGAGTTATCCCCAAAACCTGGAAAGTCATACATCCAGCATCAGGGCCAAACATACGAGACTTGTAAGTTCAGTCTCCTTACTGGAAAGAAGGGACCCCACATCCACCTTCTCTTTCAGCTTCCAAGCCAGCATGGAACAAGCAAGGGACCAAGCCCTCCCACCCCTCCCAGCTCCACCAGCCTTCTTTGGCAGGCTTGCCTCCCACAGCTTGCTTCTCCAACACCTCCCCACCTACTATTCCTATTCCTGCTGGGCTGCAGCCTTTTATAGCAGCTGTTTTTTGATTGGCATTTTTTCACAGATGGGGGAGGCAAATAGGTCCTTCATTAACCCTTTGCAGGTTGCTGCCAAATGTGTGTGGGGGTTATATGTCATTTTTTTAATGAAGTGCCTTCTGGAATTGAACCCCGCCCTCCTTAACTGTGTGGTTCGGCACATCTAACTGGAAAGTACAAACAATATCTATTCTTAATGTTATTTATTGTCAGCAAATGAGGCAGTGAAGTGGTTGGGTGAAAAGCCAAAATTCTGAACAAACAGTTCCCTTTATCCAAGATAAAATTTTAAGATTAGCAGACTTTGGAAAACAACGCAAGTATTTTGTCTCCGTAGCTCTGTTCAATTTTATTTTGCTAAATGAAGTCTAGGATAAACAGGAAGGAAGGAAAGAAACAGCTTGCTTCCCCACTTTCTCCTTCCATGTCCATGGATCCCTAGCCTGTTTGGATCTGTAAGGCAGCACCCAACATCTGTTTGCAGGTAGTGCACGCTGGTGGCGTGGGACAGAACTCAGCAGCACGTGTGAGCTGCCTGGCTGGCTGACCCATGTCTTGTTTTGCTCTTTTTGTGTCCTTGCTTTGCACGCACTCCTGGCCTAGTGCCCCACACGAGAAATCAATTTGAGAAGGTTTGTTAAAATGAAAAGTTCTCTGCCCCACAAGGGGATTTGTGGAATTTTGCTGTTGGTGAAACATGAATAAGGTTATAGAGAGAAGTTCTCAAAAGTGAGATTCAAGTGGCTTAAAACAGAAGCATCTAGAGAGAGCATTTGCTCAGTTTTCCTATTTGTACTGTAACTGACTGTAACTAACTAACATATCCTACATCCTCACCACTTCTCAGGCTCAGAAAATTTCTTCTCCACACCTCTTTCAAATGTGAGGTTAGGAACAAAGCCAGGTGGCAAATAGGATGGGAACAGGACAAGGTATTCTAACTGCTGCTTGGGACAGGGAAAGGTGGAGGGGAAATCATCAATAGTGGCTGGAAAAACTTCTTACCTCTTCTCAGAACAATTATTTTAGGCATGCTGTGACCATGGGAAGGGGCTGATTGCTTTACTCACACCTTGAACTAGCTCTGTGGCTTATTCTAAAAGGACACTTGCTTAACACTTATGTAAGTCATTAACACAAGTACTCAATCCCACCCAGTTTTGGAGGGAAAACACAGCAAAAAGCAACTAATAAAATATATTAGATGTCTTCTGCATGATGATATAATACATCAAAAATCTGATTTTAAACTTTTTGACAAGTTGCCCCAGGCTTTATATCAAAATTAGCCTTGTGCTTCTGCTGCTGAAAGGAAGGAGGAGGGGGGACAGCAGAACACCACGCATTAAGGAAATAAGCAACTACATGAAAAAGGTGTTTGAAGAGTAACTGACCCCAGTACTCCAATGGTTCCAGGGATTTATGTGACATATGGTTAAAAGGCACAAGCTCAGTCTGTCCCCTTTCCAAAGTGGTCAAAGCCTTGTGGTTAACACCATGCCAAGACCAAATGGGAAAGCCCTGACAGTGACTAAATATATTATTCTGAACTTGGTGCTGTGTTGACGCAGCCACATGGAATATGGACAAACTGGAACACAGACAGAGTGAGGCTGTGTTTGCTCATGATCTACTGGCAAGTGAATTTTATGTACATCCACAAGACCAAACGAAAGGTCTTCCTGCACCATGTCATTAAGGAAAACATGCAAAGCACCCTTTCCAAATTTCACCATAAAATGGAATGGACAGGCAAGAATTTCCTGCAAGCAAGGACACAGGGATGTATGTTTGGAAAGGCTTCTGAATGACCAAAGTTGTGCCTTTTCCAGTGTGCATTTAGTGTAAACTCTGTTTTGTCTCATAGGCATGTACAAAACTGTCTCTCCTGGGAGTATCCAGAGCTTTGCACCTTAAAGGTGAAATTACACCAGCAGGCTCCCATGCCAGCATCCTTGATAGTCATAGAAAATGCAGCAGCTGCACAGAAGAGACTAACACTGGTTCTCTGTTAATGCTGCTCTTATTTGTGTTTGAAATTCTGCTTGTTTTGGTGTCTTATGCAGAACAATAAAAGAACCACTAAGGTACTGACTCTCTGCAACTCTGTAACACCTTAGGGATTTAGGGAATAAATATTCTTTCAGTTATTACACTGTCTTACACAGATGAACCTTGAATTGGTAGTTCTTCTCTTTTAATTAAGCTCTGCAGATTGGCAATGGGAGAAACACTCACTTCTCTGACGAACTGCACCAATGAAGTCACAAAAAGTGGCTTGATTTCCCTCCCTTGATTTCATTTACTTTCCCAGTGTAATGTCACATTTCCTGGTTTAAGCTGGAATAGAAGAACAAATGTCCTGTGAAAGAGCTTGTTCTCTTGAGGCTGCTTTACCTCAGCTTGGTTTATTCAAATGGCTTTGAATAAACATCTGGAACAGTCGAGTGCTTTATCCCATCTTAACATTTGACACCCATCTCTAATAGTGGAGTGGACCATAGTGGAATTAGATCCAAAAAGAGTTTATCTGCATTCATGAGTGCTGTGTTCAGTGAAACTTCACATCCATAGACAAAATCCACAAATTGTCACTGTGCCCAGACAAGTTACTTGTCATTATGATGATCTGCAAGGCATCCATAGAAAGAAATCATTTTGACTGAGCTTCGTTCCTCAAGGACAACGCCAAGGTTAATTTATTTGTTTTTCACTTTGAGTTGGGGGTGGACAGTCCCTGGAAGAGTAGCAGTGTGTGCCAAATGCGTTTCTGGGAGTATTTGCTCAACAACCACTCTTGTATTCCACACCTTCCCAAACGTCTCCAGGAATGTAGGCTGTGTCCATAAGCTCAGTCTGTTCTCAAGGTTTCACTCCATTCAAGTGGTCCCAGAATGAATTTCCCAGGATTTGTAAAAGTGAAAATGGGGATAGCTAAATGTCAGTGACCAGTGACATGAGGAAAATACTAAGAAATAAAAAATACAGTATTAGAGAGAAATACAAACCAAAGCACAAAAACTTTTTTTGTTTTGTGGGAAACAAAAAAAGAAAATCAAGCACTAGAACCAAAAGAGCCCCATTTTGTTCAGAATGTAGAATCGCACTGATGGAAGAAGAAAGTTCTCTGTCCCTTCAAGACTGCTCTGTTATAAAGGCAGAAAATTTACCCTTTCTTCATGGCTTTTTTTTTGTTATGTGAGGTAGTATCTCTCTGTCTGCATAGAAATTTCCTGATGTCTCTTTATTTTTTATGGACTGTCCATGCTTTTAAGATAAAATCTAGATGTCCATATTGAAATTTAGAGCCTGTTGATATTTCCAGAACTCTACACTATATTTTTGTAAGTAACTCTCACTATATTTTTGCTTTAGCTTCCCAGATTCAGAGACATGGCCATGGGCATATAATAAACAGCCCCAACTGTACCTTTAGAATCAAGCTTTTTTCACAGAACCACGTCCACAGATAATTTTGGCTCTCAGTAAACACCAGGATTAATAACCTCATCTGCTACACATAATTTCTGAAACAGAGAAGAAAAATGAACATTATAAAACCACACTTATTTAAGAGAAGTTGGATTGTAGAAACACTGACTTCACTTTGAACACACTTGTGAATGTCACTGTAAAAAGTAAAAAGCAAAGGTCCTTAGTAAAATTCAGTTTTCTGGGGGCCACAGTTTGGCAATTAGAGACCAGTCAGTGCTCAGGGGAATTTTTTTCCAGTCCTGACTCAGACATAAAGGGTTTAATGAAGACTGACCAGTAACTTCTTAAAAACCTAAAAAAAAATGTAGATAACACAGTAAATTAGGCACAAATGCAAGTGATCTTGTTCAAAAAAACAAGGTATTTTATGCACATTTAATAAAAAATTGATATATTTGCTGAGATAAGGTGCTTGTAATCCAAAATAACAATGTCAAAATTCAGCCTCACATGAGATATCTGTGCCCCATATATTTAAGCAAATGTGGACTTACACCCAAAACTGTTCTTAAAATTCTGCATGTATGTTTAATGGTGAAATGACTTTTTATTTTCAAAGTGTGTCATATCCATTTGCATTCTGGCCAGTACTCCAGTATTGAGAACCATATGGCTGTTGTTTTAAACAGGTTGAACTCTTTTCAAAATCCATTATAGGGAGCGTGCTAAACACCAGCTTTCTGAAATGAACAGAGCATTTATTCAGCCCTGTCTGTGTCAGGACTTACACGTGTGTAGGGAATTCATGGAACTTTCACCTTCATCAATAGCAGAAAATGTTGTCAAGACACAAAAGGTATATTTAATACATTAAGAATGTAGAGAATATAGTTTGGATTGGAATTAAAAGTTTTAATTGCTTATCTGTCTGTTAAAAATGCCTGCTTAACAACAAGCAAAAGGAAACAGAGTTAGGATGGAGGTGTGATCCCAAGCTACGTGACTTGAAAGTAATACACATCCCAATGTTTGGTAATTTCAGAGATGTGAACTTCATTATGGCCTGTGCTTACAGTCCCCCATTCAATAGCAATAATAATTACTATTGTTATTTATTATAATAAACCACATATAGCTAACAGTGATATCTGATATCCAAAGTGGGTCTCTCCAAGAAGAGAATTTCTTAGATGACATTCCCCCTGCCCCAGAAATCCTTTCTGTGCTGAGTCACCTGACTTCCCAGGATATCTGACTGGGAATAGCGCACCTTGCAGCCTCCCAGATCATTTCTTAATACATTTTATTGTCACACATTCCTGCCTCACTCCTGAAAAGCTAATCCACTACTCCCAGAGTATTACAACTGTTTGCAATAATCTTTAAAATTATCACTTAATACTGCATCTCTCACTACTTAATCCTGGGTTCAGTGATACGACTGAGTTATCAAAGTCCTGTTGATATCAAGGAGATTGTTTTGCTTAAGGTGAGTGCAGAATTTGTCTATTCATTATTACACCACATAAGTGGTAAGATAATTATTTCCAAACTCTCACTCAGCATGTGGCCAGGTGACTCAGCTATTTGCTTTGTTTACTTACATCCTTCTGCAGTTAATTACAAATTGTTGGTCCCAACTCATGACCACAGAAAGAAAAAAACCACTGCACCCTCAAGTGTAGGAAATCATGTTTTACAAGGCTCCTGAAGAGCTGGAAACTCAAGTTTGATCTCTCCAAACAGTGACAGGGCTAAAGATGAAAACAAACTCATGAGAACCAGGGAAAATGCATCTTGGGGAAGCCCCGACTTCTTGCACCAGGTTACTTTGTGCAATACACTGATGCTAACCTGATACAGCACATAACTGGAGAACTCAAGTTATATAAATGAAATCAGCTGTCTGACTTCTTTAAGATAAATGATGTTATTACAGCATAATTGTATAACCCCGTATAGCTTACAGCAGCAAAAGGATGTGTATTTCACATGCCCTACTATAATTACATACCCATTATAATTTTGCAGTTAGTTGCTATGAGCTCTGGTCATGAAAACATGCCAATTTTGTATGGGATTGAAGTCTGCCTAATTTTAGCAAATTGAGAGCTGCACAAAAGAAAAGAGATAAATACTATGTTGTTATTTTTCATTAGAGAATTGCTATATTAAGAGGCTGTGATCCAGCTGTGTTTGTTTAAATAAAAGTGTGATTTGAATACCTCCTACAGCTATGTTCCTGCCAATGAATAAAAGATAAAATGCGGCTCTCGTTGGATGTTAGTCTCCGAGTTCTAGCTGACTCAGAGATTTATTGTTTAACATAAGGAAGTGAAAAGCATGTAGAGCAGACCACACACAGGGCTCTTTTGTGTATTGTTTCAAGCCATACCACTAATAGATTTGTTCCACCAAGGCTTGCAGCAATTCAGCTGTGCTAAAATGCTCCACTTAACTGTGAAAAAAATAATAATAAAATAGTAATTATGTCTCGATGGCAAATGCAGCTTAGACCAACACCACGAGTAGTATAAACAGGAACTAATACCATTCAAAGCTGTATGTTATCATCATTATGATAATGAAATTAAGCTTTTATTTCCAAAAAACAAGCCCTTAACATACTACTCAGTGTCTGTATAAACACACTGACTTCCTCTCATAGCCTGATATGACTCTGTAGTTGCTGAGCTAATATCCTTCTAACAATACTTATAAATAAATCTACATATAAATACATACACAAAATGTACAGTGCACTCCAGCAGCCTGAAACCTATCGCAGACAACTTGGAACTCCTTGTGTGTTGGAAGAGCCTTTTACAATGCAAATAAAAAGATGTGTATAAATAGTCCTTGCTTTGTAGCTGCTTGTTTTGTAGGTTCCTTCACGGTAATCTTAGATGGAGGCACATCATTTTCCAGGAGCTGATATGTTTGAATGGATTTCATTATGGGCAAGTGCAGCAGTGAGTGGCTGTGTGCCAGTCACAGCCGACTACCGAAGGGCTTGGGTTGTCAAAGGACTCACTCGGGCTGTCGGAGTTCATTTAAATAACACAAGGTTCTCCAGTTTGGGAAAAAATAAAAATAATGAAAAAAAACAAAAAGGAAAAAAAAAAGGCAAGGAAAGCAGGGCTTTTTCAACTGTTATTTTTATATTGGATTTACACCTATAATGGACTGAGAAATTACATTACATATGTAAGATTTGTGCAGTGATCAGCAACTATATTCCAGACTTGCAATAATCTGAGTTACAGGCTAACAAGGAGGCACCATGTTCCTTGAATAAAACAAGGCAGAGTGCAGGGTATCCAAAAGGACCGTGTGTGGTCAGCCTGAGACTTGAATTGTGTGTTCGGAGAAAAATCTTGAATCTAAATCTTGCATTTCAGATGAGAAAATGGGACTTTGTGCCCAAAATTGATCTAGTCTAGGGCAGGAGAAAAGCAAGGAGAAAGACCAGAAACCTGATACTGCTCACTGCCCTTTGGGCAAACAGCACAGTCTGCATGTGCACAGAAGAACCAGCAGTTCTTGGTGCAGCACAGGCAAATGCTCCATTCTCCTCTCCTCACTTCCCCACGGATGCAGAGGATGAGCCACAATTCAGAGCTGACCTGGAGCCACCCAGTCCCAGGAGCAGAGCAGCATTCACTGCTCTTTGCCCCAGCCTGCACCGTAAGAACTGCCCAGAGCCTACGAGCGAGTTGAAGCTGCAAGATGTGTGTTTTGAAGATACAATCTCAGCTTGTTCTACAGGACTTCATGCTTCAGACTCTCAAGACTCTTAACAACAATATCCTGTCTGCTTTTTATGTAGCACCTGTCAACCCAGAGGGACCAAAAGCACTTCAAAAACTCTATGTGGTTGCTGCTGTTAAAAAACTCAGGAATCACTGCTTGAGTTGCCTGCAGGAGGCTGAAATGTAGGATATTTAGCATTAAAGAAGAGCAAATAATTAGCTATGAATAATTTATCCCCTCAAATCAGCTTCTTTTTGACTTTATTGAACATCTGCAAATAGGTCTCAGACTCACTCTTAGCTTTATTTGATGGTTTCAGTTCACTTTTCCTTTTTTACATCACTGCATATTTTCATGAACCATCATCTACCTAAAAACATGGAAGAGAAAAAAGAAGAGCAAAATTTAAATTACCTGACTATAAACACAACAGAAACCACTAATGTGTAATGAGGAGAGACAGAAATTTCAAACAAAATGATGGGCTAAAAAAGCATCGAGTAAAGGGCTGGAAAGACATGAGCAAGAACAGATGAGAGGGAATTGTCCAGGACACAGCTGGACAGAGACATTTTATGGAGATATTTTACAGCAATGGCGTTTTGGAGCTCTAGGCTGAAAGGAAGAGAGGCTCTGGGAGAAACTGGAATAAATGTGGTTGTTTGGATATCCATGTCTGGAAGCAGAGAAGCTATAATCATCAGGATGAAAGGAAGAGAAGGTATGAGTAGAATTTAGGGAGGGAGACATCAAACCTGTAGCACGACAGAAGCCATTTCTGAAGCTATGATTAATTCACAGCTTAAAATGCATTAATTTAGACTTTCTTCTTCCTGCTCAGAACTTTTCTGTCAACACACTTAGTTTATTTGAAATTGTTGAAAATTTTTCTGAAAATCTGTTTCATTTAGAGGTTGATGATAAGATATTTGTTTTCACATGTTTTCAGTTAGACAGTGTCCACAGTATGGGATGGGATGTCCCAACCATGTGAAACAGATGCTTTCCTAAGCAGGAGGAGGGAAACCACAGCTTGCTATGTGAATGCTTTCTACTATACATAACCTATGTTGGAGTGAAATTCTATTTATATATAGGTATATATTATGCAGGGTAAGCTCAGTGAAAAATTGATTGGATGCGTTTTTTAAATTGGTGCACATAAGGTTTTGTCTCAGGATAAAATTCAGAATTCCTCAAGACAAGGTGAATCAGATATAGAATGATAACTTGAATAAATTCTCCAAGGAGAGAAGTAGAAGAAAGAATTGTTCTTGACTTCTCTGACTTTCTAACAAAAGTCTTCCTTCACCCTCCTGGGATTTGCTTGTGACAGAGGACTGTCCTAGAGTCCAAAAGCCTTCTTAGATTTGCTGTTCTTGCTGTTTAACATTATTGGTTTTACTTTTTGCTGGTTTTCTAAGGATCTACCAGCACAGTAATGCTGACATTTCACTATTTTCTAGGCTTTACTGTTTGAACCCTTCACCTTTCCCCCTCTTTTTACTGCTGGCAAGGTTTACTTGCAGTTGCAAAAATACCAAGGAGCTGATTTTCTAGCTGTGACTGAACTTAAATAAACTGAAAGAAGCAGAACTATTGTAGGATTAAAGCAGTTCAACAGTTTACAATGTGAAATGATTTAAGTTTTGACACATTTCCTATCTTTCCTTATCGAAATATACCACAAATAACAGCTCAGCGTGGTAGTGCTGACAGCAGTCACTGCCTGCTGAAGGTTCAAGCACCCAATGCAGGGATCCCAATGGCTGAGCAGCATCTGCCAGGAGCAGCCCAGGCACTTCTGTACACGGGCAGGAGATGGCAACAGGATCTGCTGGGAAAGGCTTCATTCCTCAATGCTTCCAAGCATCTGGAGCTGTGGATAACCCCAGCACAGACACTGGAACCAGAACACACAGCAGGTCACCCATTTCACATAGCACAAAATGCATCCCTACCAAAAGCAGGTTCTTTGCTGTAGAAGAATGGAAAGCTATCAGCCATGACTGGGAACAGGAGGCACTCCAGATTCCAGGAGCTGAGCACATACAGCTAAACCCACTTAAAATCCAGGAAATTAAGATCATAATATCATAGGATCATTAAGAATAGAGAACACCTCCAAGGTCATCAAGTCCAACCATTGAGCGAGTGCCACCATTCCCACTAAACCATAGCATGAGATGCCACATTCACTCATTTTTGGAATACTTCCAGGAATGGTGACTCCTCTGGTTCCAATAAGGAGCCTGTTCTAGTGCTTAACCATTCTTTCAAAGCAAAATTTTTTTCTAATATCCAACCCAAACCTCCCCTGGCACAACTTGAGCCTATTTCCCCTTATCCTGCCCCTTGTTCCCTGGGAGCAGAGCCTGAACCCCACTGATGTCTCTCCTGTCAGGGAGTTGTAGAGAGCAAGAAGGTCCTCTCTGAGCCTCCTTTTTTCCAGGCTGAGCCCCCCCAGCTCCCTCAGCTGCTCCTCACAGGACTTAAGCTCCAAACCCTTCACCAGCTTTGTTGCCTATCTCTTGACAGCTCCAGCCAAAGATTCACTATGTGAAACAGGAAAACATCTTTAGATAATGCTCTTCTACCTGCAGCCAGATCACTACAAACTGCCTCTTGTATCTAGCCAGTTCAGAGGAAAATAGAAACCCTAAAGCATGGAATTAGATAAACACCACACAAACATAACAGAACTCATTCAAATCTCTTTTCACCACTCTTTTGTGAGTAATGAACCAACAAACCAAAACAGCCCAGATGACATGATCAGAAACAGTGGTTTCAAGATTGCCATTATCCTGTTTTACAATCTCATTCATTAATTCATTAAAGTTGCTCTTGAAACTATATCCTTTTGGTGAGGCCATTCCAGAACTTCTGGCAGCTACAAACTGACTTCTAATTCCTGGTCTAAAAATATTGAGAACAATATATATTCATTTGATATTGTACCAGCTTCATGTTACCTCTTGTTAGGCAGCTAAATTAAATATTCTGATGTTCCAACACAGTGTTAGGAAGTTCACATGTGTTACAGCTGCTTTTCAGAAACATTTGTGGTAATGTAGGAGAATGGGACTTCATTGTGCTGGGTGCTGCAGAAATACATAGAAAGAAACAGCTCCTGCTATGAAGAATAGAAATGGCATGTAGAACTTGGGGAGATAGGGGACTAGTATAATGGTGTATACATTTTTAATGTACTTTAAAAATATGGATATTATTAATCTCTCCTCCCTCTCCAGGTCTCTTTTACCGATTGATTTTATTTTGTTTTTATCACAGAGGTGTCACTTGAGAACCAAAAGAAAAATAATCTTTACTGGTGTAATTTGTTTGGACCATATGAGAGAGCTAGAGTTCTTTAGGCTGGAAAAAAGGAGGATCAGGGGGGACCTTCTCACTCTCCAAAACCCCCTGACAGTAGGGTGCAGCCAGGGAAGATTGGACTCTGCCCCCAGGGAGCAAGTGACAGGACAAGAAGAAGCAGCCTCAAGCCCCACCAGGGGAGGTTTGGGTTGGGTATTAGGGAGAATTTCTTCACCAAAAGGGTTGTCCAGCCCTCCCCCTGACTGCACAGATCAGTGATGGACTCCACATCCCTGGAAGGATTTAAAAATCAGATAGATGTCATTCTTGGGGACATGGGTTAGTGCTGGCCTGGGCAGTGCTGGGTTAGTGGTTGGACTTGATGGACTTCAAGGGCTTTTCCAGCCTCAATGGCTCTATGGTCCTATGGCCAAATGGATGATAAGTCCATGAGAGAGAAAGGAGTGATATCCTTGTTTTCTGTGTCAGAGACTAAAATGGATCAAACCTGACCATTGCAGGTTGCAGACCTGAGCTGCAAGGGAAAAGCAGTACAGCAAAGGATCATAAACAAATAGGATGAGAGAAATATTAAGGATATGTTAGGAGTTAACTTCTGTCTGTAAAGCATTTCAGTTATAGCAAAATATCCTGGAAAACACATCTGTGTTCTGAGATGTGTGTTCAGGAACAGTTCAGAAGTAGAATTTCAGAAACAGTGCATGTAAAGACAACAAGTGAATGTGCTGAATGGCCAGGTTAAAAAATGCGCAAGAGGTATGAAGAAAAAAGAGGAAAGCAAAAATGAAAAGGGCTCTGGGGCACTCTTATTTGGAGGCAGAAAAAAGGACAAAAATAATATTTAAGGAATAAAAGAAAGAAATCCTGAATAATTACTCTTAGAAAAGAAATGCTAGCCTATGTGCCCTGCCCAAATTTCCACTCTCCATTGTTTTATTTCAATTTTTCACACAGATAAAGATATTCCCCATATTTTTTTTTTCTTCTATTTGGTTTTACAATGTTACCTGATATATTCCACATAGTGATGAATGTTTTTCAAAAATGCCTGCTGTACTATATACATCACTTGATTAAATGCATGAGTGTTAGGGATGAGAGATACTGCTCAACAAAGATCTATTATTAATGTTCTTGGACCATCAGTGCAGAACACAACAATCATTTTCATTGTAAGGTTTTATCTCTCCTCTCCTTCCACAGAAATGGTGAAGTTTCTCATGCAAGAGCCACAAAGCAGGTTCAGGAGGGAGCCTGGCTACAAGTACGTATGGATTTTGGATACAGTTTTGTTATGCCTTACTTCAGCAGAATATCCAAGGCAACAAAGAGAAAGGAAATGTGAAACCGTCCAAAGCACTGGCTGAGCCGTAGCGCCAGGGGGGGAAGAAAGCACAGAGAGACAGAGAATGCCTGAAATGTCTGCAAAATGTAACTCAATTATCAGAGATCAGCCATAACAAGGAAAAAAAAAATCACATAAGGCTGTATGAGCTATAAGTATCAAATAGTTACGTTTACTGCATTTATAAACAGATATCTTTTGGCAGGAGACTCAAAGAGGCCTCCACAAGGCACGAGAATCTGGGCTTGAATCCATTCACTCTGTGAATTAATTGACTTGGTTTGAACTCTACTGTTTTCAGTTGGAGAATTCACTGTGAACATGTTGTACATATCTCAGATATCAAATAGCAAATGTACTGAAGCCAGATACTGAACTGGAGCCAGAAATTTTTCATTAATCAGTATTGTATGCTTTCTGTGAATAGGAAATAGAACAACAACAAAAAGCAGACAAGAATGGGGAAAATATTTTTCTCTCTCTCCCTGTTTCTACACCCCCACATATGCTATTATTATTACTCAGTATTTACATTGCAGTCACACCCAGTGGTTCCAACCGAGCAGGAGCCCTGCAGCGCTAGGTACTGTACAAAATAAATACACTTGAAGAGACAATGGCTGCTCTCAAGAGCTTAAAGTCCAAACAGATGGGACAGATGAGAGAGAGGTGTAGAAAGGTGACTGAGGTGGCCAAAGGTCAGACAGTGAGTCTGTGTAGAAGCTCAGAATCCTTTTCTAGGGGGAAATCCTGAAATAATTGTCAAAACCTGTAAGTTTTAGTGGAGAAAACAGTTCATCCCACACCACCAGTAACCATTCCCCACCAGGCTCCAGCAGCTCCCCAGTGCTGCATATCAAAATTCACTTCCAGGCAGAAAGGGTAGCTGAAAATCACAATAACACATTATAATATCACACTCACATGCTTTTGTGAAAGGGCAGATTTAGCAGGGAGCTGAGAGCACAGTAGCCCTCACCACCATCTGACAGAAAAGAGGCTGCCCCCCCTCCATGTACTCCTTTAACGAATCCATTAATTTCCTCATGATTTACACCATCCAAGAGGTCAGAACCAATCCTTGGCAAAGCACGACACAACTGGCAGCCATCAGAAACAAAAGCCACCCCTCCTTTTGGGCAGCCAGACAGAATACAGACATTTTGCAAAGCACCTTCTTTTGCTCAGCAAACCCAGTGGTTCCCATCCTTGCTGTGCCCAAGTGAGGTGGTGACAGAGTCTGTATTTACTGCTCATTGTGTTCTCTGCTTCAGCCTCATCTCCCACATAACCTGTCCTGAGTAAAGCTTCACCACGTTGTGGTTTAGATTGTGATGTGCCATAGCCAAAAATATTTATTTGGAAAAAAACTGCAGGCATATAGCCTAAATAGATGAAGATTCTGCTGGAATTTGATCATGGCTTCTCTGTCTTGTCCCAGATTTTTAAGCTACCTATTTGCAAGCCAAATATATACATAAAAGGGAAAGCACATTACACAGTTGCTGGAGGGAAGGATATTCCTACTTATACAAATGAGCAGGGGGAAATTGAGACAGAGAGAAGAAGACCACAACCAGGAAAATAAATGAGCAGATGGAGAAAACAACAAATGAGGAAATAACACCAGGCAGAGTCATGGCTGTGATTCCAGACGGCCCACCTGCACATGTTTTATGGGGAGCATGCATAAGAAGAAGAATATTTCCATTGGCCATCTCAGTGTTTGCTTCCCATTACTGGCACATCCTATTTGCCCTAAATCCTGCTGAATGCTGGAAAGAATACAGAAACAAGCAAAAATAACAACACAAAGGGTTTATTAATGTCTCTGGGACTTACCACTCTGCTGGCAGCAAACTGGGGAATCCTCTCAGGGAACCCACTGACCCAGAGCTCTTCCCACTTCATTCCCCTTGAATTCTGACCCCAAGCATCCCATTAACCTCATCTCCAGCTCTTTTGGAAATCAGAAAAAACTTACAAAATAATTTGACTCCCTAAACCACTGACCTTTGAAATTGCATTCATACTTTAAAGGCCCAGTCCAGAATAGCCTACTGTGAACAAAGACACACTCTATATTTAACCCATTAATCTGAACGATGACAGGGTACATATAAATTCCACATATGTTATCTAGCTAACTGCCAGGTATAAGCCCATTATTAACCCCAAATATATAATGCATATGAAACGCAACTGCTTTCTCTTTAGCAGGATTTTAACATGGTTTAGCTCAGACTAGCTTAATTTTTTGTTTTCTTTGTAAATATATATACAGCATTTGAGCAATTGTTTGGAGAATTCTCTCTATCCTGTTCTGCAGAGCTCCTTACCTGGGATTTATTAAAGACTGGTGATCCAACCTCATCTTGTCAGGAAGCACAATTTGCTTCTGACTTTTGAATTTTTATGGTTTACATAAAGTGCTCAGAATAGTTCCAGCCATGTGCACTCCAGCTTCCTGAGCAAGAAAATGTACATTGGTTCCCAGCCCTTCTGCCCAGTAACCCTTTCTACAGATTTAGGAGGGTGGACAAACACCAAGGAAACACAGACAGAAAACATGAACACTTCTTTTCCCCATAATGGCCAACTTTCCCCCCAACAGTGACCCTGTATTTGCACAATTAATTGGAACAGAAAGGAAAGAAACCATCATTTTCCCGAATTTCAAAGCAGAATCTCTAAGTGTCTCCCATAGCTAAAATTTACTCATTCTCCATGTATATGGAACTCCAGTGTATTTATAATAAATAAAATAAAAGCTTTGGACAAATGAAAATGCAGCTTACAAATTCAATAATATAAGGAAAAGGTCTTTGTTACTTTGCGAAGTAGATTTCTATTTCATCTTTTTTTACTGTTTTGTTTGATTTTTTTTCAAATGGTTCCCCAAATCACTAAGCTTCCTCTGGCAAAAGGAATCCAGCTCACTGAGAATTGACCTCCAAAAGCAGTAAGAGACCCTGACACAGCTATCTATGCTCATAAAGTATGCAAACTGTATTCTTCCTTCCAGCACCCATTTAGTTTGTTCCAGAATAAACATATTTGCTTGTAGCCAAGTCTGAAGAAAGTACAGTCAATAGACAGATGTGTTATATGTTTGGGTAAGAGAGTCCATTTCCTCTCCATGTCACCTCCCATTTCTGGTAGTTCTATACTCTAAATAAAGAATGACTAAAATCCCTTATTTGTTATGGGAGATTGCCAGCTGTTGAATCCAAAGCAGTTTAATTTAATCTAGACTACAACTGTCTGGTTCAAATGAAATATGAATATTTATTGTTACTAAATACATGAATTATTTACATTATTTATATTAGCCAGAAAAAGAGTTGCAAGCTTCTTTAAAACAAGAGATGGTTATGCTGCTAACTGTAAAGAGTCAGAAATATAAAAATATTCCTAAAATATTTTATGTATTGATTGAGCATACACAGTTTGCATACAATCTCGTTTTGGGAATACATATAAAAACATATATATATAGGTATGTATGTATGTATACATAAGTATATCTAAATAGGCCAGGAACTGAGGGAAGGGCAATGTTCTTGATCCTGAGGGGATCAGAATCCTGCAGGATTAAAGCCAGGCAAAGTAGGAAACAAGCAGATGATAATAAGCAAGAAACTGGGACCGGGAAAAAGTCTACAGTGTAAGTGTCCATAGGAAAGGGAAGAGTGGCAACAAACGGGAGAATTTAGGAGGACATTTAGGGAGAAGTCACAGAACCTGGAAAGGAGTGAAGAGCAATTCACTCAAGTGCAGTCAAATAAAAAAACACGGAAGAAATTTGAAGCTGAGAAACTTGTTATAGGTGGTGATCCTGAGAAAGGGGAGCCTTCCCATTTGGTCTCTGTAGCAGGCAGACAACTGCTGCTAACAGCCTGTCTACAATTTGAAGGGAGGAGCAGGGGTTGTGGGAGTGAAGACACCCAAGGATTCAGCCTGAATGAGAATGGCTGGAGCGCCGGCTGCAGTCCCAGCTCAGTGCTAACCAGAGCATCCATCTCCTTTCAGAAATGTGGAGCCTTCTTGTGTTATTATGCAGCACTCTGCGTGTCCAGAAGTGTCTGGGGTCAGCTGTGTGGCACTCACAGCATGGAGCAGAGGGGTGCCATGGGAAAATGAAACAGTGTGGTGGAAACAGAGCAAACAGAGCAGTGTTTGGATGGCTGGGAAAGCTGGACAGGCTTTGAACAACAGGAGGAAAAGGATTTATCTGCACCTCCACCCATTTATTTTGACATTTTGACAGTATTTTGATGCAGAGATATGGAGTATCAGGACTACTTCAGCTAACAGCTAGGAATATCCAATGTGGATGAAATATTTTTCCACATATTATTGAGAGTTTGCTCTCAGAGGGCACCTTGGACTGCAGGAGACCAATAACCTCCAAGAGGTCATGATTTCAGAGAACTTTGTGTGAACAGAGGCAGCACTCACTTGGCTGTAAAGGTCTGCACTTGGCCCAAACCAAAGAGAATGGGATTTAGCTTTGGAATCTTCATTTTTTCTGGAAGAAAAAAAAAAAATCTAATTGAACAGAACCATAGAATCATAGAATGATTTGGGTTGGAAGGGACCTTAAAGATTATCTAGTTCGACTGGGGATCAGAATGTTAATGTTAAATAAATGACCCTGGAGAAACTGATGAACAAGTTTCATTGCTAAGCAAATATGAAGGACAGCTGCTGTTAAAGAATACAGCAAATATCTAGGATTTTTCTAAATCTGAAAAAAGTCCAGTCACTGACTCAATGGTTGTAAAAAATGTTTGTGAATAGAACATTCCTTAAAAGCCTATTACAGAGTTCCCAGCATTTGTTTTAGGACTGTCTACCCTGAAGTTATTTTGACCTAGGGTTGATCTGAATTTTAAAAGGAAAAGCCATTTTTGAGTAATCCCATGCTAGGTAAGCCACAGTCATATACTCACATTGCTGCCTTATCACATAAAATAGCATTGCTGTGTGATCATATGAGGTGCTGGGCAAACCCAAAATGCTGATGGTCCCTGCTCAGGGGCAGAGGCCAGCACAGGACTGGGACTGCCTTGATGAAACCCTCCAATATTGTGCTCTGTTTCTGCACTTTCTCATGCTGATCAGCAGTCTGGTGACTGAAATAATTCATCTTTAAAGCATAATGCCCTGAGAACAAGCCCTCTGCACTTTCCTGACCTACCAAGTTGTATGAAAGGGTTGGGAAGGTAGATGGAGTTGTTCCTCCTGATCAAGGAGATGCTGAGAACAGCTCCAGCAAATCCACATTTTCCTGCTCTTAGCCAGTGCGTGACCTCTTCAGTGAAAACATACAACACATTATGTAGCTGCTATTAGTAACAGCACTGTAGCCCAGAAACTAAAAAGGTCAGATTAATATTAATTATCTTATAGGTATCAAGTTATATGCCATATATATTCCTAGTAAAGGTCAATATGGCCTTCCTTTATTTTATATCCATCTGCTTCATTAGGTAAGGAAAAGTAAGCTAGATATAATGGATTTTTTGGTAGTTTTAATCAACAATTTCATCAAAAGCACATTTTTCACCTGTGCTAACAACATAATGGAAAACTAGATCAATACATTAATTATACCCACTGCTTTCTAAACTCTATTTTCAAATGAATTATGGTAAGTGTTGTAGAAATAGGAAAGAAAAAACCTATACCAAAACACATTCACTTTCAATGTCAGGCAAATAGTGTTAAAAATATGTCTACCTATTTTTATTTTTCTAATACTTTCATTATTGTTCCACATAAAAGATCTGAAATTAGGAAGCCTTTAATTGTAATGTCCATTCCATGGCAAACAAGTAGCAGAACTGATTTTGATAGCACATTACAAAGAGTGGGGTGAAGTAACAGCAGACTGCTAATGGCAGAAATGGCAATTGCAATATTAATCTGGGGAAAATCCAAAATATTTATTTGTGGAACCTCCTCCTCAGACCACTATGGCGAGGATAAATATCCTCCTCATCTCCATCCACCTGAGGTTCTGTGACCAAAACAAAACGAGAAGTCAGAGCTGTAGGGAAGCATCTCTGCAGCCAGGGTATTTTTTTTTTAGAAAGTCTGTTTCCATACTGAAAGGCCTATTTGTCTCCCAAGGTGTTGAGTCCTTATGTGTCCCTCAGGACGTGGAATTCTTATAAGCCTAGAAAGTAAAAAAAAGCTACAAATCAGCTGAAATTCCTCTGCAGACCTTAGAGGGATTTGAGAAACATTTGTTCTCCAGAGAAAGTAGGAGCTGCAGCTCTCCCCAGTTATCCAACCTCAATAACTCACTATCCACACCTGGAGCTCATCAGACATCTTATATATGCTCCATTGTACAACAGTACAACTTTGTACAACAGTGCAGAGAACAGTGCAGAGAGCCCCAAGCAGGCACCATTTTGGGCCAGAAACCTCTACACAACACAACTAATTTACACAGCACAAATCCACAAGCAGCTCTGCCCTGGGGACAGAGCTTATTAATTTGGATGCAAACCTGCAGAAGTGTGGCTGTACAGATTCAGATCCAGCTCATGGAGAGGGAGGAGGGTCTTTCCCTTCTGGCTTCAGTAACTCCTGTTCCATAGTCAGCTGTGACATTTTTAACCTGCAATCTAAGTCAGCTTTATACATGTACAGTAATTACTCAGCATCTGTTCCAGTTTCCTTACCCCAAAAGACAGTTCTTTCATCTGCTTGTTTTCCAGCTCTGGGGAATATTGACAAGACTGAAGACAGAGCAAGGAACTAGCTATCAACTACTTTTAAGCTAGCAACTCTCCCATACCAAGGTCTATTCTGCATCATGCTGCACTACTGCTCCCATTTCCTCTCTTCATTCTCCCCGAAACAACACCTCTTTAACACTTATTTCCTAATTCGTTCATATATTTAAAGTATCCACTTAAAAAGGAGAGCTGAGTCCTACATTATTTTCTTCTTGTTCTTGCAGGTTAATTCCCAAAGTCATCTTGTTTCCACGGATTCCCTGAAGCTTCCTGATGCACAAGTCTACACCATTTAAGGAGCTTTAATTACACAGCCTGCTATCACATGATCCTGATCCTCTGACCCGCAGGACAGGTCAAATTTAAAAACATCTGGGTCTAGATTCTTTGCTGGTTGTAGGGAAAGGGGAGAATTCTAATCTTCTGACTGAGAAGTGAAGGGAGACCTCTACAAATACTAAACAAATGTCTGAGGAGTGGAATGAATTAAATCTGTTTCTTCATGAATTTGAGGTGCATAAAAGCATGACCTTGGACTGAAGCTTTTCTGTATAGCTGTGTTATTTAGTGCAGCTCTCACCTCCGTGGATTCTCTGGAGCCTCATAAGATGTAAGTTCATGCTGCTGCTTTCCCTCAGCTGGGCAACATCAACATTTTTTGTTAATCTATCTGGCCCCATATTTTTAGGAAATTTGTTAGGACCCACATACTTTGAAAATTCTGTCATTTCATCACACTTGGTTGGAAAAGGCCACTAGATTCAAAAATTATTAGGGGGTACACAAGGACAGATACATGCACAGAGACAGCCTGATCACAGATGCCTTGTTTCCATAGGAAACCAAACTAAAAATAGACAGTTTCTTAAGTGTTAAAGATGGAATTTTTATTTGTTTTTGCAGTTGGGAACCAAACAGACCCACTATTCACATGGCTGTAGCACATGAGAAATATGAAAGAAAAGTAATCTTAGTTTTTTCAGATAGATACCTCAATAAGTGTAATTCAGTGACCAGTGACACAACAGCCAAGTGTCCAAAGGCTGAAATACACTGGGCTGGATGAAAAGCTGTCTATGGGACAGTAACTATGAGCTTTTTTCTCTTTTAGCACTATCACTAAAATAATTTGCTGTTTGCTACTAATGCAACACACAATGACATAGAATCTGTGTAAATCTCATTGTTATGATTGATCTGTGCACAACTAAGGTCTCTGTTTGGTTTTTCATTCATCAAAAAATGATAAAACAGATGTTAGCGACTCATTTTTTCCCCCCATCAGTTTCTAAGTATCAACCTCAACGTGGCATGTGGCAGCAAATGATAGTTAAGCATACCACGAGTGAGAAAGCACAGCTTTATTTATAATCAGAATAATATGGTCACTATAGCCTGCATATGAGCTGTGCAGGGCAACCTTTGCCTGCTTCCTCATAGAAGCAGACATCTTACATACAGATGTCTTTAGTATATTTGAGGTGTTTAAGCTGAGTCCCTCAGGGATATTATATAAAGATGTCTATAGGAGAGAGGTGAGCCTCTTGAGCAATGGATAAGAGAGATGGAGAGAGTGACTGACAACTCAGACTATCTGTGTATCATCCAGCTAAACACGTAGGGATCATAGGACCACAAGAACTATATAAATACAGATAATCTGAGAACACCAAAGGATCTTGAAACAGAAGGCTATTTTTAAGGTGTAGTAATAACAAGGAAAGAACTTCCATGGCATTCTATATGGCAGTATGTGAGATTGTGGTGTGAAAACAACCTTTTAAACCCACTTTTCTTGAGATGGAAGCTGCAGGTAGATCAGGCTGGTTGTGTCTATTGCTACCACCACACCCCAGGTGAGATCTAGCAGCCAATAGTTTAAGAGGCTGAGCACATCGTTTTAGCTACATAGATGTGGATGCTTGAGCCATTACCAGCAAATAGTGGATGCAGCTGCAGATTTCCCAGAAAGCAGTGCCATGGCATTAATTTATTTGCCTTCATGCAACAACAGACAGCCATGTAAGCTGGTGTGCAGGTCTGTGCCTCAAACCCCTGTGCAACCCAACTGCTGCTGAGCCTCAGCTTTACTGTGAGCTCTTTCTACTGCCTACTTCAGAAACATAAAATTGTGGTGTCATTGAGATAGGAAAAGCACTCTCAGACAATCACATCCAAATGTGCCCTCAGCAGTGCTGAGGCCACCACTAAACCACGTCCCCACATCCATACCTTGTTTAAATCCATCCAGGGATGGGGGCTCCACTGCTGTTCTGGGCAGCCTGTGCCACAGCTGGACACTTCCCATGAAGAAATTTCCTCTAATATCCAATCTAAACCTTACCTGGTGCAACCTGAGGCCATTTTGTCTTGCAGGAATAACTAATAACCTTGTGGTTAGTAGCGTGCTCAGAGCCCCCACATGCAGCTGGCAGGCTACAGTGAGGTAGGTTACTGTGAGGGCAGCCATGTTACCACAAGGTTCCTCATCTTCCCGCCAAAATGTTCCCCATCTTCCTGCCACGGCTTTGCTTTAGGAAACAGAGACATGTTCTGGAGAGAGAAAGGGGGAATGTGGAGTAGGTGTGAGACCCCACGTGAGGGGTGGGCAGGGAGCTGGGGATGGGTTTGTGCTGACCAGTGAGGAGGGAGGGAGGGACAGGAGTCCATGAGGGAGCGAGGCCGAGGCGGCCGCCATGATGGTGGTCTGAGGGATGGAGCCGGCCGCTGTCCATGAACGAGTTAAAAGTCACGTCTGAAAACTTTTTCCACACCGCAGCTTGGATGCTGGGTAGAGAAAAGGTTAGGAAGTGCTAGCTTAAATCCAGGATGGAGTTTTTCAAGGATAGGTTGTTACACACAGATTGATGCCACACTGTTGTCAACATGCCAGGGGTAGTTTTAGCTGTCAGCTCTGTCAGAGTCTGCCAACCAACTTTAACTTGTTTTCTGACTTTTCCAAATGTTTTCCAAGTTTTTGCTTGCTGTGCTGAGGATAAATTGTCCCTCAGTTTCTGCAAAACCACATTTGTTTACTTGTTTCCTTTTCATCTCCGTTTCTTTCGGTGGTTTTCCCTTTTTAGGGAAAAAAAAGCACAAAGCTTGCACCTTTGCCCAGCCATAATATAAACACAGTTCACCAAAGCTGCCTCATAAAACCTAAGATTTTGCTCATCCACATTTGTACAATGCACACTTGCCTCCCTCATGGGCTGGGATGTGCTCCACCACTGCCTGACCAAGGTGAGGGATCGGGCAGCACATTCCAGAATAAACTCAGGAATAAACTGTCTCCTTAGCTTTTTTCTGTGTTTTCCTACAGGTGAAGACTTCTTTCTTCCGGAATGAAAGATTTTGAGGAAAAATCTTCTGTTTTGGTCAGAATTATCTGACCACATGTGCAAGGGATTTGAGCAGGTAAGCCACAACCCTTTCCCCCTTTCCCAGAGCCTCACTGGGCTGATAGCAAATAACTCCATTTGGGAAAACAAATATCTCATTACAAGCACAGTAATTACAGTGAAATAACATTTAAGGAATGTTAAAAGGACTGGGGACTTCAAAGATTGAAACATTAGAAAGCTGAAATTAAGACTGCACAAATTCTATGTACGCATTATGCTACGTTTACTCGACTGTGTGGGTTCTTATTCACATATAAGATAGATGGGACAGAAAAACTTCTGTTTTTCCTCACAGTTCAATGTGTGGTCCCAGGCCTTGTTTACTGCCCTGAGTTATTAATTTCCTCTTCAGCTTTTTACAGCACTTTTTACAGTTACATTTACGTATGTTACAAGCAAGATTTAATTTATTTTTGTTATACCACCAGAAGGTGAAGGGAAATGATGTACAGAAAGCAGGAAAAAAAAAAATCCTTATTTTATAATTATTTTAGAATACTTATCACTAGAACCTCATATTAATATATTAATTCAGGACTAACTACATATAATATGTTCTTATGACTATTAATTTTAAAAATGCAGCAAAGTAAAAATCTGCAGCAGTTAGATCACCTGAGTGACACTGGTGAGTTGCTAAATTCAATTTTTTTTTTTCCTTGGAATCCACTGAATTCACAGTAATAATATGTATAAAAGAGAATTTTTGATTCAGGCTACTTTCTATTTTCAGTGTATCTAAAAAAAAAATCCATCTTTTCAATATACTCATAGTTGATACTTCTTTTTTAGTGATAGTTGAGTTTACTATAAATGTTTATGGGAATACCAAGTTAAACTTTATGTGTTCCTGGCATGGCCCTTTATGTCCTCACCTTCAGCTGGTTCAGCACTTCAGTGCTTCTAACTCTGGAGTGTCAGTTTGGGCTCTCTGAAAATGAGATAACATATAAGTGACCATACATCACTGACTACATGATTTGCCTATCACCACATGATGACTTCAGTAATGGCACTTAGAGTCCAGACCTCAGTCACAAGTGGATTTAACTTTCCTATAACTCCTAAGAATCTCTACCTCATTTATTAGCTCTAGTTTCTTAATATGTGGCGATCCAGATCAGTCTACTTCACTATTTAACTCTGGTTCATCCTAGCATAGGTCAGAACTATGCAAGGAATAAGACAAGAGACTTGTAGAAAAAATAGCACACAATTATGTTATTAAAGATATAATGCATATGAACAGAGAGAATTCAATTTCAGCTGAAGGAATAACATCGATTCTGTAATCTCTTTTCCCATAAGTCCTTGGCATTAAAAGATGTATAATTTCAGTACAGTCCCTGCCTGTCATCTTTCTAAAAGGATCATAAATAAAATTGAAAATAGATCTTCCATCACACTGACATCCCTGTGGGCCACTCCTCAGTCTGGGATCTTTTGTACCATAACTTGGACCTCTCTACCTGAGCTAGCAGAGCAGTTAACAGCAGCTTCTATACATGCTGTCCCCATTGGCTTCCAGTTGCAGGTTTCTCCACTTACACCCTTTCCATAGCCAGCTCCAATCCTTTTTCCCCTTGCTAATTTGTCACACCTACTTTTTTTATAACCTGTGAGCATCTCTGGGACAGGATTTGTTCAGTGAAAGGCTACAAAAAAGACCTATGAAAGGCCGTTGAAACCCTTCTCTCTACCAAACTACAGAAAGTTAGTCTTGTCCTCTCAGGTGTGTCCTGGAAAATTAATCAAGATGAATTTTGATAATGGATTAGTGTAAATGTAGTGATGGAGGGTAGAGGGTAGAGGGTAGAGGGTAGAGGTTCCAGCACAGATTTGAGGATTAAGTTGGTGAGCATGAGCTGCTCTGCAGTAACTGCATGTGTGCTTGTTACTCCACTGTAAATTAAATATAACATAGCCCTCTGTAGAATAAACTATTTCACATTTACCTCTATAAACTCACTTTCATACTGGCAGTAATTATGGTTTATGTGCTGCAAATTCACATTCAAGCTTAGGTCACTGTCATTTATTTCTAGACCTGTGTGAGAATGAAGTGGCCCTACTTCATGTGAGTTTCACTTTGCAGCAAGGTTACTTGTTGTTCTGCAACCACCAAGTGTTTTGTGAAGGGCAACAGATTCACTATGAATTCATATTTCTATTTAACTTAGATTTTCATACATATCACCAAATAAACAAACACTTTTCCACCTCTTTCAGAGTCATCATCCCGGTCTTTGTGGTGAGTCCAAGGCAGAACTATCAGGGTTTTCTCACTCCAAGTCATATAAAGCATAACAGTAAAACATGCAAGGGGAGGTTGTACATGATATATCACAAAATGTGGTTTGGCACCCAGCACAGTAACAGTTTAGGGAACAGGCTGTTCTTTAAATAATATGCTTTTGTTTTCATGTTTTAATTCTTCATGCTGCTGATTTAGAGCAAAGGCTTTTTTCTTAAAAAAAGAAGAAAAGTAGATCCTTATCTAATGCATCAAAACAGAAAAGTATGTGGTTTCTTTGTCAAACATTTCAATAAAGGATTCAACTTTCTCAAGGGGCTCTTGTAGAATTCACATTGGAATAGGATTCTGGGTGGGTGTTTTTCATTTTAACCAGGGGCTGAGTTTTCAATTGTTGATGCATGCAGATATACATGCACAAATTCACATGCCTGACTTGAAAAATCTGATCTTAACCACACAGCAAGTGAGTGAATGGTGTGGGGGACTGAAGAAAACTTCATTGTTCACCTAAAAATATCAAAAGAACCATGACCTGAGAGGTGCCTGTCACCAGGCTTTAGCAGAGGTCAAGGGCATGATGTAATTGTCACCTTTTGAATTTGGTGGTGTGTTATGTCACTAAACACAGACCCAGCAGTTAATCCTTAAAAATTATTAGAGGTTCAAAGCTGTACTTCATTATGACTGTTTTTGTTTCTCTCTCCCCTTTTAGAAGGAAGTTTATTTTCTGTCTTACTGGGTGTTTATACTGAAGACATTGTAGAGCAACTCCTGACTTAAATTTTAAGTCTGCAGTAGTATTACAGGTAACAGAGGTGTTTAATGTGTTGTGAGAGGAGTTGTTTGACAATGCCACTACCATCAGCTTTCCTGTATTTGCAATAGGCAGCAAAAAATAGCTCAGTGATAAATTTTTCAATTCTGTTGCAAAATAAATACTAAAAAAAAAAAATGTGCTTTGCATCATCTCTGAATTTAACATTCAAATGTAAATTAATTCATTTCCCCCCCTATTTGTATCACTTAAAATTTCTCAGGAGTCTTCTCTTACAGGTTTAGGTAAAATTTTTAATGACAGCCAGTTCTGAGGGAAAATTCTAAAGTATTCATAACCAAAAAAAGACAGATTTCCTGAAATCAGACATTTTTATTTTGAAAAGGACCAGAAGAAAAATTACTTGCCATTTATATTTTCTGCATATTTTTTCCAAATTATTGACCAAATCTATTCTAAAAGAAGAAAAAAAAACTCTTCAAAACTGTCTACAAAAGCCCACCTGATTCTATTTTGCACATTCCACTTATGATGAAAAATAATAAAGAAATTTTGAATTCTTTATTTAATAACAGACAATTCATAGAGAAAAGACAAAAATAAAATGTATTTTCACAAGATGGAGCCTTTGAAAGCAATTTCTCATCCATCTTTGTGGAAATAACTTATTTTTCACTAAAATGTGGTGATAAATAACCAAGGTATCTGGTCTTCAGCAGTACCTGGGATATTATTGGGTGAACCTACAAATATGGGGCTTGCAGCAAGGACTAAAGGGGAAACACGTGGGAAAATTCCTTATTTGGTGGACTAAAAGCAGTGAACAGCCACCCAGATTGTTAAACCAAGTGTAGACTGAACATGAATAGAGTGGAAACATTAAAATGCTAAAAACCACTTGGGCTAAACTGTGTCAGTTTCAATGTGAGCTCTCTCCTTCTGAAGCCCCTCTTGTTGATAAGCCCTGTTTATAAACCTCAATCACAATAATGCTGATCACCGTAAGTGTCGAGGCCCAGGGTGAAATCCTGGCTCTGCTGGCATCATTAACAGTTCTGCCTTTGATCTGAACCAGGCTGGGTTCAGCCCAAATGAAAGCAGTGGCCTTGCTGACAAATGACCAGTGGTCAAAGGGAGGCCCAGTCACTGAGTTCATCAGTCCCATGCATTATATTCAACAAAGGTCAATAAGATGGAAGGTCTTAGATTTAGATCACTCACAAGATAAGCATGCCAGGCTGAAATAAGACTCCAGAGAAATCAAGGGACAGCATTATTTGGATATTTGCTGTATGGCTTGTTGGCGAATTTTAAAAATGTACTTTATCCATATTCAAATCCAGTATAAATCAAAGTAGAAGAATATGATCTCTGTGGGAAGAAGGCACAGAAACAATATCTGTGCACCTGCCTACAGATCCATGAAAGCATTTTCAAAACAGGCATTTTGGAAAGAGGCAGCTACTGCTCATCTATTATTGTTTCCATGCAGATATTTATATAAATCCACTTCTTGTAAAATGGCACATACCCTGCTTAGCTTTGCATTTAGGCAGAAGAAGCACAACTTCAGCCTATGTAAATAAAATTTAAAACTGAGTTGGCTTAGGAATCTGGGCTTCACAGATGATTGCTTCAATACATACAACTATGTAAGAATTATCTATTAATTATGAAATCATTAGATTAGAAGAACAGTAACTTTTTTTACTGGCTTTTAAACATTTTATGCTTGACTGTATTTCCTTTAGGAAAATCTAAAAATGCAGTCTGAATAGTAGCCAAAACCCCATTTTATCCATCAACTGTACCTGTTAATTTGAGACACAATCACTTGAACACGGTGGGATAACGCACGCTGTAACGCCGTGTGTGCCAGTGCACACACGTGTGTTTATCCCTACATGCCTTCTTTAATTTTCTTCCTGAGACCAGCACGCTTTGGAATGATATTTTAATTTATTATTATGAAAGGAATGGCAACTGGTTTTTAATGGTTACAGAATGGTGACTCACAACACTGTCCCAGATGCTGTCACCGTCGCTATGAGAGCAGATTTGCAACATCTTGTCATGGGCACACATCAGTGCTCATGCCTGCTGCCTTCATCCCAGAGGACAGCCTAACACCTGCTGCTGGCAGCGTGCCGGCCCTTCGGGGAACAAATGTTCCATTGCTGCTGGGTGATAGGACAGGACAGACTCGAGATTCCAAGTGAACTGGCTAAAGGCACCCTAGGGCTCGGTGCACCCACCCCAGCACCCAGATGGTTGCTACTTCTGTAGGAATATTAGAGAGTGAGTGTAGCCTCAGCCTGTAGCTGTCCCCTATAAATAAAGGAAAAGAGAAAAAATCAACAGCACCCTGGATGATATCTAGCATTTGCTGTTGTTTCTTATGAAAAATCCCCCAACAATATTTTTCCAGTCACTATTATACTATATTATAATATATATATACTATATATATACTATAATATACAGTATTATATTATATGGACTATATTGTGCCTACTCTGTATTTATTCATATAAAGAACTTAAAAGGGTCACTGAAACATAATATTTTAATAGGAAAATACGAGTGCAAATCACTTCTGGAAGGATAATGTGCTTTTTTTCTTGCAGAATATTCTTAACCTTATACAATTTACAAAGCCTGGTCAAAAAAGACATGATTTTTATATTTCACATAATGTTCACCTGCCATACCTTTATGTTTCCAGAGGTACTACATTTTGATGTAAAAAAAAAACCCAAAGAAAAAAAAAGAGTAAATACATTTTGTGTCTTTTAAATATATTTTTCAGTGCACCTATCCTAGAGCTGTAAGAATAAAGAATACTGTGCACTAGCTCTGGGGAGCCCAAAATTCTCACTGAGGTCAAGGAGAGCTAAAAGGACTCCTGGCTTGGAATAAGAAGCTCAGTGCAATTCAGGATCAGGTCTCTTGAACAGCGTGTAATGCATTTCTTTCCATTTATTCCCACTCCACTTCCAGTGGGGTGATAATAGCAGTGTTACAATGTCTTCACTTCATGTGGATTGAATAGCAGGCTAATAAAGATGAGGGTGGTGCTTTTTTCAGCTGTTATACTCAAATTTCAAATAAGACCATTTTTATTCTCTGTTTTTGAAAAGGCTTTTTGTCCACATTATTCCCCAAAGCTTAGATCAAAACCATGTCATGTGTCTGAGGGAGGTACAGTCCAGGACACAGTGCATTAGTATTTCAGCTACTGTAATATAGTTTTGATACTCCTTTGCATTTCAGCTTTTGTACAGGAATTTACTCCCGTGAAAATGAAATACCTTAAAAAATAAAAAGATTGATCATATATTTATAGAAGGGTGGCTTGATCAGAAGCCACAAGATTGTTGCAGTTTAACTCTGTGTGGTTTAAATCAATGTGCAGTGGAGGTGATATTTCACATTCCCTGCAGTGTGCTGCACTTCTCTGCAAAAAATCAATTGAATCTACATCACAATACAATGAGCAACACTGAACTGCCAGCAAGAGAATTCTGGATGGCTTTCATTGGTTAAAATTTCCCCCTTTTTCTCTTGTTAAGTTAATGGCTGGGATATATCCATAGTTCTTAGGAAAGAGCACATCATACACACTGTGTCCACACTCTGTGTAGTTCTTTGAACACATATTCCTGTGTTATTCTTTCTGACGATCTCTAAATGAAGTTCCCAGGTACTGCCAATTTACAATAATCTCTCTGCTTGTGATCCCACGACTTGCCCTGGGCAAATCTCATTGTTTTTCTTTGTCCCCTGGCTGCTTCTGTAAAATTATGCTAATAATAGCCACACCAGAGAGATGCTGGGTGAATTTGTATGCTTGCAGAGGACTTTGAAGATGAAAAGGCTTATTTAAATGTTACATATTGCCACAAGTATTATTATTAAAGCTTAAGAGTGCATTCTGCCCTTGGACAGACACACACAGCTGCTGCTGTCCCCATTGTCCGTGTTTACACACAGAGCCACGCAATGGGGCAGAGCTGTATGGATCTAGAGACTGTAAGTTCTGCAAGTCATCTTTGCTGGAGCAAAGACACAGTTTCTGTGCAGATGGCAGGCATGCAAATTTGGTATGATCACAATTTAGAGGTGCTTGTAAAGCATTTGTGTCGGATGAACTCTGCTGCTTCTATTTCTACAAGGCTATTAACTACAAGGAGAAAGAATAGAGTGGAAGAGCAGGAAAAATATTTATCATAAACTTCTGGATAAATCTCCTAATCAAAACTGAGCAAAGCTAGGGCAGTCTTGGCGACAGAGACTAGGCTGTAATTCCGAAGTCAGGCTGAGCTCTCATGTCACATTTGGGTCATGCTGCATGAATTGTCTGCAAGGTTTCCTCATATGTCAAGTGTCCTGGGTCATAATGCAGGAAATGAGCTCCAAAGGTCTGATGAATCTTAAAGTGCCTTTGTAATCCAGAATTTCTGTTCAAACTGAAAAAATTATGAAGATCCTGTTATTGCTCAACCACTGCAACCTGTTTTGCCACTGTTAAAACTATTTTTTGTTCACTGTCCTGCAGATAGTCTTTACAGAGGATTTACAAACTAATCTTTCTGACTGTGCCATGTCACTCTTGTGGAATTCAATTGCAGTTCTACAGCCACACTTTTTGATTAACTTGCCAGGTGTAACGACAGTAAAATGCAGCCTAATACGAAGAAACTTAGCCTTGTTCTCAAATAAAAATCAAAGGAGAGTCTCCCTAAATAGATTGTCATATTCCACTCTTCAGTGTAGGCTTCTTTAATTCCCTTTTTTCTGGTTTAATCAAAACACTTGCAAAATAAAGACAATCTGAATTCAGAAACAAGATAAAGATCACTGTCACTTAACTGTTAAAGCTGTTGCTTTAAAGACCATGTCAGCAAAGAGCAGAGACTCTTCTTTCTAGTAAAAGCATTTATTGCTTTATGTTCAGAACATTCTGAGAAGCGAGCAGAAATGAGGCTGATCCATGCATGAACCAGGGTTTCAAAAGTCAAATAAACAAGTTCCTGCAGTTAATGGTACCTTCCAATACACTTTTTAAGGTCAAGAACAAGTAAGTCACGAACAGGAGATATATGCATCTTCAAAATCCAACCTCCCAGACCTGTTGTGTTTTATTTAATAAAAAGATCATAAGTGGCTTAGGGTTTTGAGTACTCAACATTACCATTAGAGAGTTTGGAATTAAGATAAGGGAACTCAAAGAGTGTGGGCCAAGCTGACTGACAGAGCAAGCTAGTGTCTGGGCAGCTGCCTAAATGCTAAAAGGGCTCTCCTTCCCTTTTAATGTTTAAGACAAAAACAAGGAAAAAAGAAAATCTTTCATTAAAGCTCTGTTGCCCTGGATAACCAAGGACAGATTCTGGGTGGTCCCCATAAAGTTTCTTTTTAACTTGATAGCCAAACTCATGGGGATTTTCCAACAGTTGTAGGGGATGAAATAACACTGAATTAATTCATTTTTTAAAAATAAAAGGAATTAAAGGAACAGCTAGATGTCTGTACAGCCTCCTTTGAAATCATCAGTGTTGGGCTTGTCTGCATGTTCTGTGCAATTCTATGTATTCACATGGTCTGGCCCTCCTTCAACCTAAACAACTGATCTTGGTAACTTCACTGGAGCATGGCAGGTCACTTGGGCTGGTGAGTGCTCAAGAAGATTATTAAGGTTATTTTGTGGTAAAACACATGCCCTGCTCACCTGGCTTCTTAAAAAAGTGTAGTCATCTGCCACCTCCAAATCATGTTCTCCTGTACTGTAGGAACCCCCCGTGCAAGATATAAAAATTTTAAGATGACAGTTACTAAAACCATTGATGTAACTGAATATCTTATATGAGGTTCTAAAATAAGTCAAATTTTTGTCAAAATGGTAAACAAGAAATCAAAATGAAGAGAGGATTTTACCTGCTGTTCTTGCTCCATGCAAAAGGCTGCAAATAACAGTGAGCCTTGATCTGCTGAATGACACCTGAAGTTATGTCCTAGTCACCCTTAAATAATTAGAGTCAACACACTTGGAAATGGGGAGAGCCAAATTCTGACATTAGCATTTCCATGGTACCATTACACAAATAGTCATAAAATCATAAAATCATGATCTTATCTGGAAGCTCAATCTCAGGTAAGTGGAAAGGTGCAGTGATTGCAAGGCAAATAAACATAACCAAGAAGAAAAAAAGGAAATATCTGTGAAAACATCTTAATCTGAAATTTGAGTTAAGTTCAATCTTTAAGAATAACGAAAAAAGTACCTTTGATAAGGGACATGGACATCCTCAGAAAATAGTCTTAATTTGTAAATTCTATTTAAGGGAAGAATTTCTAATCTCTTGCTATCAAATTTCCAACTGCTCACATTGTGACTTGGTTTTCCCAGATGTTCCTTCTCAGGTTGTCAAAGAAGTGAAATAAATTTCTATAGTTTGCAGGTGTGAAGTTGCAGGTACATAATTTCATTTTCAAAGATAAAATTCAATAAGGAGAAATAAGATTCTTGGAAGATAAATGTAGTCTTGTGTCTATTTTTTTGCATTTCTATCACCTCTTTCTTTTTTATATTAATAGCAATAAAAATCAAGGAAGAGGTGTGAGGTAGATTGATGGTTTCCCAAAATATAATTTCTAAATAGAATCGCACATGCATCCAAGAATACAAATGCTAATTTGACAGAAATTTGATTCTGCATTCACCTTTATTCAGACATTAAAAGCCTTCATGCAGCCAATAATGAGTGTTCCATGGCTTGAAATAGTTTAAGGACACTTCCCAGTCCAGTCTTCAGCCAGGAGATGTCTGGGAGAAATCATGACCTCATCATGGAAAGATTACAGTCAGTAAAGTGAAATCAAAGCAAGCCAAGGCATCATTTTTTTAATAATATTTTTAATAATATTATTTATTATTTATAATATTTTTTTTAGTTCTAGATGACAGTCAAAGCAAGAAAGACCAAGTATTTAAACAGGTATGAAACCAGTTCATGATTACTTGTCCTCTGAGAAGTGCTGGAGGCACAGTGGTGGCCTCCTGGCTCCCCCACTGTGCCTGCTGCAAGAACAGCTAAAGGACTTCAGCTTTTGAGTCAAGGCCAATTCATTCACTAAAAGTGGTTTGATTTTTTGGGTGGTTTTTCTGTTTGGTTGGTTGGTTGCTTGTTTTTTTAATTTACAAGAGCAATGTTTGTTGTTAAAACTCCCAGCATTTAGAGCAAGGGGAAATTAGGTGACAAATTTACTCACAGTAGTGCTTTTCCTTGAGAGACAATTTCTTAGTCAAAGATGTAATTCCTATCTCCAGCTTTTTCCCTTGCCTCGAATGCCACAAGTTTATGGCTCCCACCTTCAGTTTTACACCACACTCATCATTCCAGATCCTGGATATCTTCCAGCAGTGGCTATTCTGGATGTAAGGACAGGTCACATACTGTTTGTTCCCTTATTCTCAGGACAGGCAAATTATTTTGGTAAAGGAAGCATTTGAAGAAGATTGGGTAGGGCTTAAGTAAACATCGAGGAAAATTATTTTCATTGCAAAGGCTTATGGAATATTTCTTGTCTTTTTTATTTCTTTTCTAATAGAAAAGGCTGCTTAGTAAATTCTGGTTATCACTGTTTGTAAGAACATAAATAAGCCTTCCTGCATGTTTGATTCATCTAACCTAACATCCTCCCTGCTAAAGGAGTCAGAAGTGAATTCCAGGGTCACTTCCCTTGTAAAATCATTCTGGCTTTCAACAATCAGTAGTTAAAGGACTCAAGACTGCAGCTGGATCATCCTATCTAATGGATATCAGTAGTTATATTCCCCATAAATTTTTTTAACTCCTTTTTTTATATTATCAGATTTATTATTCTCCAGATCAGTGCCAGGGCTTCGGATTGTATCATTGCAAGAATATATTATATATTATTTATATTCAAAATATTTAATGTCTGCCTCAACAATATAGCTTTAGTTGTTCTAAGATTATATATGAGGTTGATATTGCTGCTTGAATAAACATACACTGACAAGTTAATAAAAATAACATTTTAACTGCTTGAGTGCAATGTTCCAGTGACCCATAAGATCAGTTCTAGGCTCTTTGCAGTCCTAAGCTTAGCATAAATTTAACCTTCATCCATGGGTCCACAGCTGCCATTGAACAACTGATGAACTCCCCTAAAAGAAGAGAGCAAAAAATGCAAATATAAATTTAAATGACTGCATGGAAAAAACAAAAATTTGCTGTTAAACTACAGCAGGCTGAAATGAGAGCTGAGAATGACAGAGAGGGCAGGTACTGACCCCCATACTAAAAGATGTACAACAAAGGCATTTGCTCTAAGTTCTCATGGAAAGCCTTTTAGACAAATTAATTAAGCAATAAGACATGACAGGGTGTGAATCGCTTGGTAATGATTTACGCCTATTGTGTTGTTAGGCAGAAGGCCAAAGGCCGAGTGCTGTCAAATCACCTAGGTGTAAATTATCATTTGATAATTTGAGCCCTGGAGTGTGTTATTGTAATTAGAAGGTGTTCTATCATAAGTTTTCTTCTTCATTCAATTTTTTTTTTCCATTCTCAGCTCCATTTTGATACTTAGAATGTTATCATTAAAAACTAAACCTTTTCTTGCAAGATTATTTCAGACAACTAATAGCCTGAGAGGCTTTACACAACAAACCCTGTCATATACCACAATGCATAGCAGAGAAGTCAATGCAGGCATGTCATCACTGTAATTTAATCATTGTGCCTTTATGTATAAAGCCAGTTGCAGACAAAGGGAGGTATTAGGGTTATAGGGGAATGTGCAATCAGAATTAGTTGGAAGTTAGGTGCAGTGTCGATGAAGAGGAATGAGACAGCTGCACTTTCTCTTTTCAAATTAAATCCCACAAAAAAGATGGAGAGATAATAACATGAATTCTTCCAAGTTGCAACATCCAGACAGCTGCAGAAACCACAAGAAGGCCACTCCAAAGCTTGGGTATTCAAACTGAGAGAACCAAAGTGCAGCAAGGGCTATTCAGTGCAAAGATGTGAACACCATCTCTAGCTCTGGAAGCTCATACAATGCAGCTTATCAGAACTTGGGAGAAGGTTATCACTGCCTACTGGTCTACTTGTTCTGTTCTTCTGTGTTTCTGGAGATGGGATATTTCAGTAGCCAGATCTCCAATTTGATTCAGTTTGCCATTCATAGGTACCTAGTCATTAATCACATGTACTGAGTAGAAGAAAGGCCTTTCCAAGTCTGGCATAAAAATGTGTCATGGCAGCCTCTTTCTGCCTCTTGCTTCATCTGTGGATTCAACATAGGGAAAAATATTTTATCAAATCCAGCTATTGTTTCCTAAACATTAACCAAGATTACAGTTACATGCAATAGAACATCCTTAACGTTCTTGCATGACTAGACAACAACAGCCTTCACTGCAGAATTCCTAACACTGAAATGATTCCCACTGATAAGAAGCAATTCCACGATGGCACTACCAGGTGAAAAGTTAAGGAAGGTCAATCAAGAGAACATCTTTCTGAACATTAGACATACAGAGAAAAAGATAAAATTGTCACTGGTCAGCCATGATTTCAAAACCTGCAAGAAACCATCTTGCAAGTGATATAACTGTAAAAACAGAATGGGTCAAATTTGTTCTAATAAATGAAAGATCTTAAAATTACTTTTCTGGAGTTTACTTTTGATGTTTGCTTATCAGTGGCATATGCTCCCTTTTTTTTTTTTCCTTTTTTTTCCTTTTTTTTTTTTTGTGATTCTTTTTGCATCTATTTTTTTTCCATACATTTTTGTGTTGTCACAAAAGCTGCCACACATCCACATTGCATTTATTTAATCAGGAGGATCCAGATAGCTTGATAGTTGGTTTTACCATCCATCTAGCATATTATTAGTAGGTTTGGGTTTGGAAAACTGACAGAGAAACAGATGTTGGGATTATTTTATGTAGTTTGAATACCATAATGATATACATTTGTCAGAAGCATCTATTTTCTTATTTTAGGAAGATGATTATTTTATGGAGGAAATGGCTTGACTTTTTATAACCCAGAGGGGAGAGAAAAGTAAAATTAAGGACCTGAGGAAAATATCTAAGGAAGAAATGATGGATGTTTAGTCTGTGCCTAAAAGTCTGTGCAGAACATGTGCAATTTATGAAATTGTTCTAAGGGAATAATCCTGGCTGTGCTTGTTTCCCTCACAGATACATATTTAATGAAATAAGGTAAAATAAATCTACAGTCTCATGATTTGCACGTCCTTGGTCTGCTGTAAAGCGTGACAAAAAGGAGACACTATGTTTGTTAGTTGCAACTTAATAATGCGATATGCAGAAGTTACTCCCTTTCTCAGAAGGAAACAGAAAGCTTGGAAATGAGAAATTTGGACATGCTTGGCGTGGCTTCATTCCCTTTTTGCCATGCTTATCAGTCACAGTGGAGAAAAAAGATCTAGCTGGTGTCCAAAGGACAAAGGTCAAAAAAACTATTTCCATTTTTTTTCCTATATTTAGTGTGTCTTAGTTTTTGACTTTTAGATATGAAATAATGAGACCAAGTTTTCTTTTAGTTGCTCATGAGTTTGTTTGCTTTCTTTTCTGGCCACCTGCTTAAATGACATTTTGGGAAGAAACTGAGGGACAATGGAAATACTGTGAAAAGGACATAGCACCCATAGCTTTTGCGCATAGTTTTAGGAATATCCATTCCTACCTGTCTTTACCTCTAATTCCTCTTTTCCTGCCTATTTCATCACTTCATGTTAATGCCAGATGTGGAAAAATTCAATATCTGGTAAGACAATTACTTTTAGTTCCCATCACTCTAATTTAAGTCCAAATAGTGTAGGCACTCAGCTACTTCTGGAGGTGAAATAAGTCTCAAAAATAAGTTCCTTGAGCAGTGGGGAAGCCAATGTCTGTATCTTTTTTCATCCAGGATTCGGGAGTAGGGCTTGATACCACTACCACAGACATCTGCAGAAACACTCTGGGGAAAAAAAAATTGAGAAAACAGAGTTGTGTGTGGATTGGTGGGGAGAAACCTCCCTGCATGTATATGCACATCCACATGAAGACACACATGCACAGAGAGAGATGTTCTATGACTTCTGAAATCTCTTCTTTAACAAAATAGAAAAAAACCTAATTATTAGTCTTCAAAAAGCACATGAAATTGGGTATGAGTAGAGTAACTGCACAGGATGATATAGTCAAGCAACTCCCTAGGAAATTTGTGAAGATCTTTATTATTAATATCAAATATTCTCTTATCTTGTTAAAGGCATAAATCTCTGTAATGAAATAGAATTCATCACCTCCAGATTTATATTCTTAGCAGGGGTTTAGATATTTATAGATGCCTCCCAAAAAATCTAAGAGGTATTAAGGAAGTACTGATCTAATAAAGTCAACAGGTAGTTGATGCAATATTTTAATTTAGACTTCACTTTTTAATTATAAGTTTGCACATACAGAACTGCCTGTGGATATTCATCAGAAGTGTCTCCTTTTGATTTACTTAGCTAGCCATTGGTTTCTATCTAGTATTACTCAATTCATAGGTGACTGGGAAAGAATGTATCTGTTAGTACAACTATTTTCATTATGATATTTAAGAAGCAGAGCATGCATTTTTTCCATGCAGTTTTAATCAAAAGGCACTGTTCATTGTGCTTTAAAACAACAATTATTGCCAGTACTACCATAAGATTATTAGATTAATCTACTGATCACATTATTTATTCTTTCTTCTTTCTCCTTTTATTTACTTTAAAATATAAATTTCATGGGTGTTATTGATGATGAAGAACAAAGAAATAGTCAGCTGAGTGTCCACTGCTCAGTGTGCTCTAAGTCTGTTCTCACAGGAACAGGTTTTTAGTATTCAGCTATGCCCAGCCATTCTTTGAAGTGAAAAAAATGTAAACATTAGCAAAAGGTTTAGACAAAAATTCTGGATTGAAGCATTCTTTGTCCTGGGGAACTCTCATTTAAATTCTGTACTTTTTTTGTCACAGCCTAGTCCCAGGCTCTGAATTCAGATTAATCCAGGATATTGAAGTAACTGTGATCTGAGTCTTAACTTTGTAAGTATGGTCCATCTTAGTACCATCCATAACATCCAAGGGCTGCTATAAGTGACCAACTTGGAAATGCAAATAGAGTCTTTCAAGGTCTGTCAGGAAAGCTTCTAGGATTTGCAAATCATTATTACATAAGGCAAACCAGAAAAAGTGTGTATTTGAAATATTTGAGAAGTGTTTATGTACCTTTATGTGATCAAACTGCACACCAAAAGAATGGGAAAAAATTACCTGTCATAGCAGACAGGGACTAAAGCTATAGAGGAATAAATTGTGATCACTTCAAATGGATTATTTTATCCTTAAGGTAGATGTGCAGGAAAATTGTATTCCAAGATTATTCTTTTCCTTGGAGAACTAACCAGAATAATGTGATAGTCTTTACAGCCTTCAGTATAACATAACCAGGATCAGTAATTTAGCTTTTTTATATATTGAACAGATCTGCACTGGGAAACGCTAACGACAGCAACCAGCACGATACAGATTGTTCTGTAGCTTTGACCTACAAGTACATTTTATAGCTGAGCTGGTGTCAGGATTCTGTCTGGCTGCTGCACCAGCCTCAAAACACAGCCCAGCTCCCTCGTACAACTTGCAAGCAATTCAGACACAGAATATTTTGGGGATCGTAAATGAGCAACATCTATTCCCAGGGTAAGGCAAGTCTATTTCACAAGTTACTTTATGGACCATATGGTTATACTTGGTTACGTTCAGTCACATAACATCACATAAAGCAACTTAATCCAGTATATTCAGATCCATGCAATGCAAATGGAGCATCATTTCCAAGCTTTAAAGGAGCCTTGTCTTTTTCCCTAGGGAACATGGTGTAGACTATAGTTTTAAATCAAACTTCTCATAAACTTTTAACACTCAAGTCTTTCCAAAAATCATGTCATCCTCCAACTTGGTGTGATGCAACTTATTATCTGTATGTCTGAGCATTAAAAAGGCACTCTGGTGTTCTACTAAAATTATGCTGAAAATAGAAAATGAGATTGCAACCGGTAAAGAGGAGAAGTCAGAATTGCTTCAGGATTTTAGTACAGTCCTTGCCAAAACCAGCAAAGCATCCCTGAGGCCTCCTTATCCGGTGTGCTGAGCCGAAGCCTTCTGGAAATAGCAGGCTTATAGGTTGCTAAGCCAGACACTTTCTTAGATAATTTTAAGGCTTATAACTAGGACATTTTAGTACTATACAGGGAAATAGTTCTCAGTCTCAAATATGGCAGATATCTGATGTAATTATGGGGTGAGCAAGACAGAAAGCATTGCTCAAGAGGCAAGGAAGGAGTTAAGCATTGTGCACTCAAAGGTAGGATTCCATCCCAGGCTAACAGCCCTCCAACACAACTTCCCATTGTTCACAGGTCTGGTGAGTTCCTGGGGTAAAGTACTTTTTTGGCTGTTGATGTCAGGAATGCTATCACTTTTGTGATATAATTTGGTTTTCTATGTAATTACACCCTGGCAGAAGTATATTTCTAATAGCACAGCTAGGATTTTCTGTTTAAAATGTTCTGTTTAAATTGTTGACTTTCCGCTGGAATGCCGTATTTGGTTACATTCCACCCTCATTCTAGAGCTCCCTGTACATCCCAGAGCACAATAGCGTCATTATGCACTACCTTGGCCTCCAGGTCATGAACTACAATTATCTCTTTTCATGGCAACAATCTTTATAACCTAGAAACTACTCCCAGGGACAACATTATAAAGAAGGATTGGCATATGCATAAATAAAGATGAATAGATATTGGCACTCCTCAGGGTTTTTGCCATTGATTATGGAATGTTGATTAATGCCATAATCACTACCTCCCCTCGAAAGCGATAGTGGCATTTTGTGCTGGCTTCACTTTTCTGTCTTCACATCTGCTGCTTTCTCTCCAGTCCCTGGCTCTTGTCACCCATCTGATTCATCCTCGTAGCACGATGACAAAAGTCACAATGTTTGGTTGCCAGCGAGAAAATTTCAGAGGAACAATTTTGAATCTGATTGTTCTCGACTAACATGCTGCTCCAACGGATTATAGCACTTTTATATGCAGTTGCTTTTTGCTAGGTCCATCTGTCTGCACTCCAAGCTGTGCTCCTGAGATTTGACATTTCAGGCAGTTCTGATTCTATTTTCTCTCATTCAGTTTCAGTTTTTAAGACAAAAAATCCAGTCGGGAAGGTTATTTGGGGAGTAGTAAGCAAAAAGCATGATTATTATTAGCACTCTTCAAGCTATTAACCACAATGCTTTGTATTTACTTGACATTGCATAAAAAAAATAAAATATCTACAACTCATCTACAAGGCAGATGAGTAAATAGCACCTGCACATTGAGTAAGTAACTCAAATCCAGAAATCAGACATTCTGTAATCCACAGAAGGAGCTTATCCACCCTAACAGCTATCCCCAAAGCGGTAATTACTACAATATTCCCCATTCTCATTAGATCAATTATTTGAAAGTACATCTTTGCTTCATATAGGATGTTCACCTGCATTTACAGGTAATGAATGACTTGTGAGATACAGCTGCATTTTAACAGTCTGGCCTCACAGACTTCACAGAACATGATCAGATTCACGAGCGATAGAGATTGCTCTGCAGGAAGAGGCTACGCTAGAAATGTATGTCAGAGTCAAATAATTAATTTACATGCATTGTCATTTTATGCAACATATGTTCATTTTTTAAATACTTGCCTTGCCAGAAGCTAAGGAACCAGCCATAAAGATAAACTAAAGCAGACAATGTCTGGTAAAGTTTAGAGTAAAAATTGCTCCAAGTCGTACTGCACTGGTCTAGTTGTCCTCCTGTAGACTTTAAAATAGATAGTCACATCATGTTGATTAATTTAGTTCAAACACGCTAGATGAAAATTACTTGGTTTTGGTATCAAGGAAGTCTTCTGGTTGCATGAAAAGAAAATGCTGGAGGGGGGTCTGTTAGCCAACACCAGCAGAGGTTTTGTCTATAGAAATGTTTAGAGAGGCTTATGCATGTCTATATATTTTGTGTATCTGGTTTATGTGGGACAAGTAGAAAAAAAGAACTTTGTCCCTCTGGTTCCTCTGCTGTGGGCCAGATATAAAAAAAAAAAAAAAATAAATTGCATTATCCCTAAATGTCACAGGTTCGCTCTCTCAATACAGAAGCTAGGCAAAAGAAGGGAGTAAAACACAGGTAAGTGGCATAAAAATATATCAAAGTCAGAAAAAAGTAAACTGAAAGTTTGTTCAGTTTTACAGGACAGAGTAGAGAAAGCTGAGCATAGAAACCATTTAAATAATAAGAACATTTAAAGACTTGAATTTCATTTTCTACATCAAAAGATTGAACATTTTGTTGTTTTGTAAATAAAATCATGCTATTTAATAGCAGCTTAGTGAAAGAACTAAGGAAATCTTTCAGAGACAGGGAATTTCCTGAAAGAAGTAGAGGTTGTACAGATATTGTTTCCTTTTATTCCGGAGCTGGCAGAAGAAAGAAAAGATGTTGCAAGCCAGCAGTTCTCTGAAGATACCTGGGTGAGCAGTTGCTGCTCTGCTGGTCCTAGCACAATAATGTGGCCTGTGGATAATGAACCCAACTTTCAAGTTTTCCTTTTTTCCTAAAAGCTTGTAGACCTGTGTCAATGTACTGGCTGTATGAAGTGGCCCATTGCTGCCAGCCCCCAGAATGTTTAAGCCAGTTTTTTTTTAAGATGGGAATTCAACCTCCATAAAATTTACTCAAAGATTTGGCTGCATGCAGATTCAGGGGAAAAAAACAACAACAACAAAAAACAAAACAAAAACAAGGAAAAATCCTCAAGGTGTGTTTAATTATGTGCTAGCACAGGGAATTAGTCACACTGAGCAGGACTCCCATAGGGTGGATGTAGAGCAAATCCCTTTAACATTTGCTCTTGCAATCCAGAGGGGTCAGTGAACAACAAACATGTCCTCTCCACAGTAAATGAGAGCAGCAGAATGGAATGATAAGTAATATCCTACTTTCTGTACAGAGTAACTACTTTGAAAAATTCCTCAAAAACTGTTAAATAATGAACAGTTTATTTGAAGATAGGAAAGGGGTGAAACACAGAAAAGGATCTGCACAGCAGGAAAAACAAGTTTGTCCAGTACAGCATGATATGTTCCCAACATTTGACAAATGAGCCAGGAGCTGCTCTGTCCTCATGCCTTTCCATTTTTATAACTGCAAATCCACAGTGAAGAGTTTAATGTAGAAGGAACTGCCTCTGACAGATACCAAATTACTTCAACACCAACATAGTTTATTACTCACTCCTGCTGATTTACACACAAACCAAACTCTAGTTCCCAGCAATGTCTGCTGTCCCTTTAAAGAATTCAGGTGTAATGCCTGAAGTTGATGGACTCTTTATCTGTTGCATGATCTTCACTGAAAAAATAAGATCTGAACTGAGCAGACTTGAATACATTTATGCCTGTGGAAAATCAGGAATCCCTCCCCTATTCCTGGATAAAAGCAGAAAATAATTATATCCCTGCTTTTCAGGCTGTCTCTTATGGACAAATAACATCTAAAAGGAGCCCAGAGTATTCCCATTCAGCCTGGTGACAGACTACGTAGGTAGGCTGGAACTAAACTGAGCCCTGTCTGTCTGTCTGGGTGGCAGCAGAGGTGACAGGAGAACACCATTTGCAGTGAGGCAGCCAAAGAACAACGACAGCAGGGATGATGGTAGTTGCAAAGTGCCAGCAGACTCAGCTTTGGAACAGATTTGCCAAGACTGCTGCACCATGTGATGACACAGATTCCATGCTGAATGCACAGTGACATGGAAAATGTCTCCTAGTGGTGTCCAGGCGTCACCAGTTAACTCCTCTAATGGCTGCTCTCACCTGATTTTGTCCTGTTTCACCAGCTGTTGTGCATCTCCTGTTCAGGAGGAGACACTGGCACAGTGGAAGAATCATTAGGGAAATGCAACAACATATGGATGTGAGAGGGAGGTTCAATAATGAGCTTCTGTGTGTCTGTGTTCAGAACATGCAGAGGCAGCACCATCTCGTTTACTTGAGCTTGATTTGCTGCTTCTATCATTCAGTACCCAGGAGCTCTTGGAAGCACTGAGCATTCTGGAGGTTACAAGAGCAAATCACCAAGCACAAAGGCAGTTCAACCTGGCGATGCAAAGAAAGTCTAGAGGGGAGAAAATTCCTGTTTGAAGAAAAGTCAGTTCAGCAATCCAGCTGAATATACTTCACTCCTGGTTGTCTTCCAGGGCTGAAGACATTCACCTGGTGCCACTATGATCTATGACTGCTGAACATCCCCTTGAAGTTTGTGGGATCCAGCAAGAACTGCCTTGGGAAGCCTCAAGAGCAGAGACTTGAAACAACCTATTCCATGAGAATTAGAGCTAATGAAGCCTGGGCTTCTCTGTGAATTTATGTCTTAGTATAAGCCTTTGGATGCAGGGTCAAACTGAGGTTTTTGGAATGCTCGGTAGGAGCAATTCTCTGAGGATTCTCTGAGATCTAATACTGTCAGCTTTGTGATAAATGCTTCCTTAAAATATATATAGTTCATTCAGTGGGTCAGCTCTTCTAAATACTGATTTTTACCCAACCTGGAGAAGCTTAGCTGTCCTTAGGATATGTTGACAAAATATTAAAGGCCACAATGCAGCAAGATAACATGTGCCCCCTAAAATCAATGCCCTCAGGAGCCTCATTCTGCAGATTTTGCTTCTGTATGAAAGATAGTTAAAATAAATTGAGCATTTTTTCATATTTTCCTGTCTGGTTTTGCCTGGTTGGTCAACAGCCTGGCTGTAGCACCTGAATCCTGTCATTCTTTGTTCTGCAGCTCATGAAACCCTCAGGAAGGTATTGGGGCAATGAAGACTGACAAAGTGAATGGACTGTCTTTTGTCTTTCCTAGAACCTGTGGCATGTTCAGTGTCTCCAGATGCCCTGAGGCAAGATTCCTATGAGTTTTTGAGGTTTTTTTGATCTCTTAAGTTCACACATCCAAGCAGCACACAATTTATTAGGGTCACACTTAATTAAAGGCTTTTAACAGTTTATTAGCCTTTCTTCCAAGCTTTCCTTTTATGACTGAGATAAGGATGTGTTCCTACATTCTACCTCACACCTGCCTATTATGTGTTTCATTATTAAAAGCTTTTATTCGTTAAATCTCCCATGAGATGCATACCTTAGAGAGTAACTCAAATCAGGCAGTCACAACCTGTCCAATTTAATGTTTCATAAGAAGGAAGCTTTAGGATTCCATCTGGCATAGTAAAAAATCACCAGATACACCACCATAAGAATGCATTAGAAAAAATAATCATTAAAATTATTTTTCTGTGTGCTAGGAGCCACTCCCTCAACTCTGCTCTTGCTCAGAGAAGCTGTGGCTGCCCCATCCCTGGAAGTGTCCAAGGCCAGGTTGGATGGGGCTTGGAGCAACCTCATCTAGTGCCTAGATTCCCTGCCCTTGGTAGCAGGGTTGGAACTGGATGATCTTTAAGGTCTCTTCTACCTCAAACCATTCTGGGGATTCAATCTTTAGAAACAAAGCTCAGTGTGGTAGAGCCCAAACTGACTTATTGTGATGGTTCTCCATCAATGTGGCCAGAAATGGTGGAAGGGAGGATAGGAAGAGACAGAAGAAAGCAAATTGGGTCATTCTGAGAAAGGAGATTATGATACGGTGATTGTAATAGATTCCCCAGCCTGCACATTTTTTGACAAGTCATTTGTTTTAGGCTTATCTGCATTCAGATCACATTAATTCAAAGGGCAGTGGATCCAATTTTCTGTTGCTTGGCACTTTGTATAACATTTGCCTCTTCTCCAAATGAAGGGAAAAATTGATGTAAAATGCTGCTCAGAATCTGGGCTTTGTTTTCATCTCCCCCTAGTTTAGCAGAAATGCCTCTGTATTATTTTCCCTCAGTTGCCCTCGCGTGACAGCAGTGGAACAATATGACCTTCCTTTGTCCTTGCTCTACTTACATGTAGCTTATGCTCTTATCAAACCAACCCCAAGCCTGTTCTTTGCCTGTAACTGCAGGTCAAAACATCAATTTTGGCAATTCTGCAGCCCCCTCTGCCATTTGGAAGGAGTAAGGTGGAGACAGCTGGCAGTTAGGGGAGCACTAGGAAGCATATGGTAGCTCTGTGCAGTGTTGTCCAAGGGCTCGTAGGACAATCACTCACTTGCTTCACTGATCTCCAAAATGCACAATCTCTTTTTTGGGTCTTTTCTCATAAGCCCCCAGGATAGTCATTGTTTCAGCAAAGGTCATTTTAGGAGAAACTCCGTATTTTTATATTATTTCGTTCTTTCCATGAAAGAAAATCAGTTTAAAAATTATCCTGCTACCATAAATGACCACAGAGAAAATAGAGTGACAGATAAATAAAGGTAACTGGGTAGAGACTGAGGCAATAAAATGTTAGAAGATGCCATCCTAAATTTAAGGAATTATGTAGCTGGGCATTTTCAACTTGTGTTTTTAGCATGGCAGCTGGTTGGAGGGTTAAGAAAATATGTGGCCATGCAATGTTGGCTGAGATCCTGCCTGATCTCGAGAGTTAAACACAGCCAAGCCCTGTAGTGTTGGATGGGAAACCGCCAAGGAAAATCCAGTGATTCACTAAGTGGCATCCTTCCTGCACGATTACAGCAACCCAAGTGCCAGCATGGTGCTCGGGGATAGTTTTGTTGGTGGCAGTGATATTTTAATATGAGATGTAAACTTGTTGAAGGATCTAGAGGTGATTTGCACAAAGATAAGGAAGTTTTAATAATTATTGCCTTGTAATTCCACTCTCTGCTTTCTGTTTCATGGAGCTTTCTTCCTGTTCTGTTGGTTGATCAAGATCACCACTGCAATACAAATGGATTCTTCCAAGGAGGTGGCTGCATTTTTATAAATTCTGTTTATGTGTACTGCCTCCAGAACATGTATTGCATTTGGTAAGGTGTAGGATCAGAAGTTTGTGCCTGTATAGAGAGGTTTCAAATACTCTCCAGCAGTAGAAAATACCTTGGGAAGCTTGTTATAAACATTTTTTCTCCCTTTACTGCTGTGGTTGATTTCAGCCCCTGAGCTGCAATACATTTGTTGATGCAACTGTGCTTTGTAAACCAGATTAGTGAGCTGATTTGGACAAAAAAAAAAGCATCTTTAAAAGCAGACATTTTTCAACTTGTATAAATTCTGATGAAGTTTGAAGTTCAGCGATGCAATCAGTTCCTAAAGCACAACTGTGGAGGCAGCAAATCCCAATGCAGACCTAGATGTGGGGGAGCAAGGAGGCAGGAAACACCTTCATGTGGCTTTTACACCAGAAGAAACAGTCTGACACATTTTTACCATTGCCAGAAGAGTAATGCCTATTTTAAGTTTTGAAGTTTACTTACTAGACATCAATATTCAGTCTTTGTGCAGTTAAATTTACATTATATAATTAAAAGTTCAGAGTTTATAAAGGATATACAAAGTGCTTTTAGATCATTGGGTTGTAATTGTGTCCTGTAATACTATATATAATGCACTGTAATGCTATATATAATGCACAATGTGGCTAGATAAACCTTTTTGCAGAGGTCAAGCTGTAATTTTTTGTTATTTCACTTCACAATTTCCATTTGAAATAAGATTCCATGACACATCTAAATGATTATACACAGGAGTCTATTCTAATAGTAGTAGGCTCATAAAAAATAACAAGACCAAATGATAACTGTCTCCTGACCCATACATGTATTTACAATAGAAGTACTTTAATAAAGGTATCTACATCCTCTAGATCCCCAGACCTTTATTTGAACTCTTCTGTAGCATAATTGACAGACAGAATTAGAGTGTATATTAAGACCTGGAAGTGAACTTTTTCTGTAGGCTCAGCTTCACTTACATCACTCACAATATTAGAAAGAATCTGTGACAATCATATTAAAATGATGCCACCCTGACACAGATTAACAGAGTATGCAATTATATTTAAATGCTGTAATTGGAACTTGCTGTTAAGTGCCTACTGTCACTTCTAAATTCCCCTCAAGGCAAGTAAACCACTTCTTCCTTTGCTCTATAAATTTAATGCCATATTCTGCACACAGTAAGAGCTGGTATTTCATCAAGAGCATTTTGTTTGCCTCAAATGCTGTGAAAACACAGGCCTTGTGAACACTGCAGGATATAAATCCATCCTGGAAAACGACTCTGTTAAAAAAAAAAAAAGGGCATTTTGCCATTTCATGCTTATGGGGGACAACCTGGGTCTTTGCATTTGATTAGTTCCTTTACCTGAAAGCCATTTCCAGCTCAGTCTTTTGTAGACAGCATTATTAGGTGTAAAGATCCTGAAGGCAGGGCCAGGTAAGCCTGATTATACCCAGGAATCTTCTTAAATCCCAGGGATGGACCCAGCTGTTTCTGAGGGCCTCACCTTGGTGGCAGAGCAGCTTCTGCTCCTGGTGATGCATGACAAGAGAGAGCTCTGTGGCGTCCTCATGGCAGAGGAGGAACTGCAGATCAGGTGGGTGGGAAAAGAGGACTGTTGTTTATGCTTTTAAAGTAAGGTTCTATGGGAAATTTTTATAAAAATAATAACGTGAATGTCTTGCATGGGTCTTGGGAAATATCCTCCTCTGGGTGCCTCCTCAGTTCTCTGTGAATGTGACAGTGTTGGCTGTTGGTCATCAGTCAGTTTTTTATGTGTTTTCCTAGATTTAGTCAGAGTTATGTGTATCCCAGGTTTTGGTATGATTCCTCATTTGGATTGTGCTAGTTAACATATAACATGTCTAGCTGTGTAAAGAGCAAAGTGATACAGTTTGGATGAGAGTCTTGTCCTTCTTATGGTCCCAAACTAACTGAAGCTGGACTTACATTTTTTCCAGCACAGCCAGGAACAGCACTGCTTTTCCTTCATGTCCATTGCCAAAATGACCTAGACTTCAACTCTCCCAAGAATGGGAATGTGCTTTTGTGTAGTCTCCATACTGGAGCAGTCCTGCAGTGTATGCATTACAGTGTATTACATTGGTAATACATACATCTGCAGTGTTGACCCTTCCTTACTGGAAATTTAATCTAAGACAATTAAGTCCTTTCTCAAACCTAGCAGTTAAATAGTATTCATTTGGAGGTGCTTTGAGAAAGGCTGATGAGAAAGGGTAGGAAGGAAAAGGTAGGGTTTTTTTCTTTTAATTGTTATGACTGACTAAAGCTTTACTGTGGAAATTGGTATTATCCTGACTGGGGTGAAATTAGATATGCATTCTTAGTGGTAGTGTTTTTCTACATACTGTACTTTTACTAATTCTACATGATGTCTACAGGCCTGTGGATGTTTTGAAAGCAGTGACTATAAAGCTGTACATTGATGGCTTTGATAAACGGATAGGGGACTCAGATCTGAGACTGGGCATTGATCTGCATTGTACAAAAATCCTTCTATTAATCCCTTTCTATTTTCTGTCTTGAAACCATGTATTTTTCTCTGAGCAATGAACTAGAAACCAGCACACCCAGATGCTACAGAGGGCCTTTGGCTCCTTCACAAAATTTGGTCTTAAATAATGGTTTTGCAGTGTGGAAAGTGCTAGAACCCCACATGGTGACCTACATGGCGTTGGCTAGAGCTTTTCTTGTGAATCTAATCCAACAAAAGCAGCTGTCTCTAAACCAGTAGAGCTGCAAAAGCACTCATGTTTTAGCACTGTGGCTGTTCTTCAGGGTACATGGTAGTAAATGTGAATATTTCAAATGGGATAAAACACTCTTTGTAAAACCCTAGCATGTATATTTTCCCATAAAATTATTTGTCTGTGATTTTTTTATTTGTCTTCACACTGCTCCCTGACTAAACTGCTGTAAGGTAAAAATGTAACTAAAAGCTCTCTTAAATAGAGTTCATGCTGCATCTGATTGTCATTATTGTATGTTTATGATCTCATTAGAGAATAATAAATACAATGGAAACAGTAATATGAAAACATACAGTTCTTGCTGATTCCAAATCTGTATGTTCTCACCATGCCTTTGTGTCAAGACAAGAGTTCAATTTACAGGGAGTCCCAAGAATCCTTCAATCATCCTTTGTAAAAGCTTCTCTTTATTTTGTTGGAGCCCAGCAACATTGTTAGTTCAATGTTTTTTTCCAAGTGCTTTGAGCATTATCCTACAACAATAATTCACTATTAGATGATCAGAGTTTGTGACGTTGGCTGCTGCTTTCTCAGCCACCATAGCAAGATTCTGTAGATCAGGTCCTGCCCTACAGGGCAGTCACAATCTCAGTCACAATCTCCATTTTTAAGACAACTGAGGATATTTCGAGGCTGAGTTTGTTCCACTGCACTTGATAATCTACTTTCTCGTTCTCCCAGGATTCCCTGTAAAATATGTAGAGTAAAATTCTGGCCCCAGTCAAGCCAGTGGCAAAACTCCCATTGATTTCAATGATCTGAGACTTCATCCTTAAATCCAGACTGGAAGAGATACAGGCCAGCAGGCTGCAAAAATACTAATAGAGTCATTTTCAATCCAGTGCCTTGACTGAAGCTTATATTTTGGAAGTGAGAAGTTTAATCCCAATAGTAGGCGACAATACATCTCTCCAAGGAACCACTGGAAGTGCTGGTGAGGCTTAGAGGTTGTGACAGGCCTGCTGTCCTGATTAATAACTCGTCAATCTCAGGATGGAGTTAGGCTATTTCATCAGCCCTGGACTCCAACCTGGGGATATGCAAAGGCAGGGTTAATTGAAGCTCTGCTCTAGCTTAAAATATCACAAAGTTTGGGGGGATTGAAGGATCTGGATTAAACTTCTGATGTGCAGTGATACTTCATTAACTTCAGGATATATTCCTAGCAAACAGCATAATAGTATAAAATAAACTGGAGCTTCAGAATTTCCTTCCACATTACCTTAGATGCACCCAAAAGAATGGTTATATCTCAAAATATTTAGTAAAAGAAAAAAAAAATTCTTCCAGGGTTTTAGTTGTTGGGAGCATAAAGCTACAGATTTCCTAAAACCTTGGTAGTGTTGAGAAGAGTATCAGAACAATAAATAGAAGAGGGAAGACAGCATAAAATAATTGCATGACTCTTTTGAGAAAATAACATCAGTATTTGAATAGTGACCTGAAAAAGAAACAATAGTAACTGGGCAAATCTTGCATCAGTTTAGTTCAAACATTTTCATTGTCAGACTTTGACAACCTCAGAGGGTTATTTTTTCGTACCTTTACAAGGACATGGAAGGAATTGGAAATGAAAGCACAAAAAAGATGTGCCAAAGACTGTAGGACCTACTAAGAATTTTGAGCCTGCAGTACCTATATCCTATGCCAGCCTTCTAAAAGACTAAATGAATCTTTTTTTTGCAGCCAGTAATTTCAGCTCTGGGAGTCAGAGGAAGAAGTAGGTTGTATTTTCTGGCAAAAGGTCTTTTACAACTCATTAGTTCACACCATGCACACTATTCTGGTGCTGAAACTCATGTTTTGATATTATGCAGCTCTTCTTTCACCAAAATGCGTTGAAGATGCATACCAGTCTGGTCCTTCTATTCAATGTTTGAAAACCTCAGGAGCTGAAATTTGTGGCTTAAATATCTCTTGTTGAGCTACAGTCCTGATGTTTTCAGTTGTTGAGATGTGCAATTCCCCACTCCCAGAGGTCCATTTGCAGCCCTTGGGAGGGTCAGATCTCAGCACCTTTTAACCCAGGTTAATTTCCAATGTTTTCTTCATGTAATGAAGAAAATAATGTAATGTATGTAATAATGTAATGTTTGACTACAGAGAAATACAGAATATTACATGTTTTTCATCCTTCCTTGAAGATGGTTCTCAGATGGACAAAATCCATTAGTGGTTTGGACAAATAAGGAGAATAAAAGCAGAATGTATGAGGGTATTGGCTACCAAATGGTGCAGAAATAATCTACTGCTCATAACTATCCCAAATCCAGCGGTCCTGGTAGTCACTGCATTCCTTTGGGGAAGCAAACTTGGATTTATTGTCTCATTCTAGCAGGCAGCCAGAAGGGGGGGATGACAGCAAGGTTGTTTAAGACTTAGAGGGCCAAATTGTTCTTAGCTCCACTAATCACCTCTAGCACGAATAGAGAGGTTTTGATATCCATTCTATTGATTAGGAAAAACAGACTTACAACTAGCAGAAGTGAGGTATGAATGGACATAAGGGAAGAGAATGCTTGAAAATTTTGGGAGGCCACAAGGATATTGATTTTGGGGAGAATATAAGTTCTGCCTGCCCCAAGGGGAGCAGGAAAGGTGCCTATGTGGAAAAGTTTGCATTGAAGGAGTGTGTGTTGTGTAAACAGATCATGTTAGGTTCACTGTCATGGGCAGCTGTTAGGACTGATGGTTATAATATCACCTGTATTCCTACGAAATTATTTTTCCATCCAGGCTACTACATATCCTTGCTGTATTCAGCAGCAAGGTGTAAGGGGAGTAAGAAGTCGAGTGCATTTAGTCCATTAGAGCTGGGTGTAAGAACATTTGAAATTAAGGTAAAGTGTTGTATGTACATGAAGTAGTTGTGCCTGGCAAGTGCTCCTTCCTCTTCCTGCTGATATTTTGGATTGCTGACTGTTTTGCAGCTCATTGTTTTTCAGCTGAGATTTTCTGTGTTACCCTGATAAAATCATAGTGTTTGATAATAAAGTTGGGAAGGAACAGTAGCCTAACATGGGACTTATCTAATGCTGAAAGTGGTTATTTGTAAACAGATGCTGCTACTAAGTGCTTAAATTAGATAATAAATGGTACCTATCTCATGAATTCCTTCCCTCCATTTACTGTGGTGTGCAGTCTGGGATTTTTTTTTTTCTGCTTTTAAGATGTTTTAGGGATGCAATTTGCTTGTGAATCTTGTGCAACTGTCACTGGTTCAATACAGGCTTAAAGGGATTAATTCTTTCCTAGAGGGTCCCAAGTGGATTTTTTATTAACCTTTTGGGTAATAAACATTTATCTCATTTTTACAGCAGCATTTAACACTATCTATTTATGGCCAAATATCTCTAAATCCATTACATGGGCTGAAAATGCACCTGCTTCAGAAAAAAAGCTCTCTGGAGAACCTGGAGCAGGCACTGATAATTGTAAACAAAACAAAACAAGCGCCCATAGAATAAAAATAAAAGTATTACCTTGAGTATCATGTCTTACAGAATGGCTGCTTTGAACAAAAACCTAATTATTATCATAGCATGTCTATTAAAAAAAAGAAAGAGTGAAGAGGATTTAGGGAGTTGGTGTGAAGCTAAGGTGGATTCTTGTGTGCCCAAGACACAAGAGCAGCATCTGGGATGTCATTTGTATACTGACTGAGAGAATGACACTGTGATCTATGAGCCCACCCTCTGCCTCATTGCTCATAAACTTTTAGCCTCCAAAACTGCTTTGAATGCTCTGTATGAAGAAAAAAATAGTATGGGCTAGTGGTGGAAACATCCCAGGTAAATCCCACATGTGCTGTTGTCTCTGCTTCTCAAAACCCTGGAGAATCAACATAGGCTTTAAAGGAGTAAGGATGAGAAAGGAATTGAGGAAAATGAGCCAAAATGCTCCCTGCCATTCAAAGAACATCTGCTCATGCTGTGTGCTGTGAGCACAGGTAACCCAGAACAGAGAGAGTGCACACCTGAAATCTGCAACGGCATTCTCAAGGGAACAGATTTGAAGCACATATTGATTTAATTGTCATCTTACTTTCCTAGAGTTAGGCATGTGCTTGACAGCTTTGAATTGGAATTGTAGTAACAGATACTTCCATTAAAAAAAAATAATCAAAAAGTTTTCTAAAAAGTGTGATTGAGTTTCAGGGTACAATATCATTCTTCTTGCTGGTCTATTGGACTTTTCATGATCTCAAAATCTTTAAGCTAGCTTCAAGTTTGGACAAGACTTGGGATTTAATCAGAGCTGCATTTCTCCTCACCAGTTACTAATGAACTGCTAATATTGTTCATGTACTCCAGCTTTTCCTAAAAGGTGATCATTTTCTTTGAAGCATATTATTATGTTTCAAAGCATATATTATGAAGCATACAGTTTTTCATAGTCCTCATGTTTTCCAAAAGTTACAAATTCAGTTTCCTGAAAATATATTTATCTGGAGCAACATGATAGGAGGTGTAAAAATTCATGGCATTGAGGCAACCTGAAAATTTGACATTTTTAAAATATGTATTTTCACTTACTGAAGTAATTATTCTGTAAATATAACTGCTCATAATGCAGTAGTCACTATTTCAAAATATGTGAAACTCTTACATCTCAAAGGTAGAAATACGGGTCAAAGAAACTGCATCATTGCAGCATGAAAGAAAGCAGCACTCTTTTCACTGGTCTGATCAAATTAATTATGCTAAATAGCTGAAAATAGAGGGAAATGAAACAGAATTAGCCCTTCAAAGGATGCTTAAGGCAAAGCCAGAAATGAACCCACTTCAGAGTGGTCCAGTGATATTTACAACTGGGAATCTTATGCTGTGCCCTCTGGCTCTGGCTGACACCAGTTCAAGTTACTGGTGCGGGTTCCTGTGGCAGAACTGCGCCATAGGAGAGCAGAGGATGAGAGCTGTGAAGTTCTGGGATGCCACTACCACTAAACATGCAGGTTTTTAGAGACTTTTCAGCAATTAGTAACTGCTGAATTTTGATTTTCCATTTACATAAAGTGATTTTTCTTTTTCTGTAAGTGGAAGCTAAGAGCTTCCCAAGAAGTTGTGTGTTTGGAGGGAATAGTAAACGTGCATCAAGCCAAATTTCTGTAGCATGTACACCTGTGCAGCCCAGAGGGAGCAATGGAATCAAACAAATTTACCAGAAGAAGAGGAAGTGGGGGGGGAACTGTTATGAGTTTTCATTTATATATAAAAATAAATGATAACAGTGTTTATTCCCAATGCTGAATCCATTCACAAGGTTATTTTGATTTAAGTTAATTTAATAAATAGTCTTTCTGCTGCTGCAGTGCTCTGAAAGTTATTGATTGTTTTCAATTCCCAACATAAAAGCAGTTTGCTAATACTATCAATTTAATCACAGCTGTATTTTGGTTAAAATGCTTGTCCTGTCAATATCAGTATTCATCTCTTTCCTTACCTGAGTTGACAATGTAATCAAAATACCAGAGTTACCCATGCTTTGTAGAGATTTTTTTAATGTTCACTACGGTGCACACAATCTCAAGCAAAAGTAGAAGACAAGATATTTCATAGTCAAGGAACAGATCAAGAGCATTTCCTTTGGTTTTGGTGTTTTGTTTTGCTCTGGTGTTGATTAATACAAGGCAAAACTTTCTTCTGTAGAAGTCGTGGTGTATCCTTCCCACACTGGCAGTGGGCTTAAGTCTTCCCCTCCTGTCTCTATCACTCAGGAAATCTGTGAGTAAGAAATAGAAACTGTTCCAAATAGTTCTCATGATTCAGTGAAGGTCACTGGTTTTCTGGTACTCAACCTGAAAAGGCTTAACACAAGAAATTAAACAATGGCTTTACTGAAGGTTAGAAGTCTTTTGTACTAGGAAATATTCCACTGTATAGGGAATAATAAATGGAAGAAGGTTTGTAAAACCACTTTTTAAAATCTAAGATCTCTTATATTTCTTTACATTTACATATGGGTTATTATTTCCACTTTCTAGAGAGCCTTAGGCTCAGGAATACTTCATACAGCTGGGTCATGTAGTGTATCCACAGAAGAATGAGGAATACTGAACTGTCCTTCTCCTGTCTGAATCTGACAGTTTATTAACAACTACACAACACTGGGTAAATAAAAGGCTGATGAGAGGTTTGCAGAGGCCTTAAAAGCTCTTTCTATTGTGAGAAATTAACCCTTTGATAAAGAACTGTTACTTGTTGAAGTAGACAGCAAGAAATTCACTGCAGTAAAGTTATTAGGAAAAATTCTTGAGACAAGATGAAATGCTTCCCTGTGTGGAATTACTTAGCCAACAACATTGTTAGGATTATATAATGGTTGGGGTTCCTCCATAAATAATATATATGCAAATCCCTAGGGAGCTGTGTATTACTTAATAGAATATTCTGCATACTGAAAATGATAGCTGCAGAAAAGACTAAATCTACAGAGCACTATCAGCACTACTAGGACTTAAATTAGGCTTCTTCACACCAAAAAAACCCCAACCTTTATGAGAAGATGTTACTTGCTGATGGTCTGAAGCATGTAATTTAAATTTGAATGGTTTCAAAACTTGGATTAGAAACTTGAGTGACTCATCCAATTCAGCATAAAGAAACACAAAGTAATGAGATTGGAGGGGAAGGTAATGAAGAGAAAATTTTACTGTTCTTTCTTATATGTTATGGGAATATGAACAAAAGAAAGATGTGGTACTGATTTGAAATAAGCCTTCTGAAGTAATGAAATAATTTTCAATAGCAATAACAAAACCTTAGGAGCAAGGAAAAGTTTTAATGTTAGCGACCTCATTTATTAAACCAAGAAATGCCACAGTAAACAAACCAACGGGGTGAGAGGTTATTCCTCTGGGGGTGTTCTGTGACACATTAACACTACAAATCCAAGCCTGAGAAAATAAAAGAAGCTCCTGAGCTCTGTTACAGAGAACATGTGACTGCAGAAGTGATTTGTGTACATATTAGGAAAAAGAAAACATAGAAATAAAGCCCGTTACCAAACTTCAGTGGCCCACGAATTATGAACACAGGGGGGTTGTGCTTTCACCATCTCAGCTTCCTAATGATTTAGGTATATTGGAAACAGAGTTGTGGCTTTGGCTTCTCTCTTGTAGTCACCAATACTGAGATTAGACAGGTGCTTAAAATCCTGCACTTGTGCTCCCTGAACCAGGCCTCCAGTACCTGTTTTCCTTGGAGAGGTGCTTTGATAGGAAACAGAGAAATGTTAGTGGAGCTTATTTGCCAAGATAAGAATTCCATGAACTTGAGCCTAAAACTGAACTAGTATCTGTTTTAAATTGCTACAATGGTTAATTACATTCAGATTGAGGAAAAATGGTTGAAAGACTCTTGGATTCTTCAGTTACGTGCAGTCTTCTTTCTCTTAAAAACACATTGAGATATTACATTTTCTGTTAAGAAATCTTTCAGATAAATTACGTTTGGGGATTGTCAGTTTTATTCTCTGGCATTTCAACAAAATGAGTTGGAGAAGGACACATCACAGAGAATAGGACTGCTGATACATCAGGTGAAGAACCACAGAGTCAAATGAGCATTGCTGAGAACCGAGGGTAAAGCAAGGAGCACGTTCACATTGCAGGCTCTGAATGCAGTGAGCTGCTCCCTGATCTAAACACCCGAGTGTTTTAGTGGACAGGGCTGATGTAAGACAAGATGCAACTGGTAAGTGTTTAATGTGATGTCAGTGGACAGCAGGCAGAGCTGTTGACAGCAGGTAAACTGCAAAACTACAAATAACTAAAGTACCTGAAGAAAAATAGTTTGTACCAATCAAGAAAGTGGGGAAAAAAATTATTTCATTTCACGTGAGGGCTGCAGATCATTGGTTAATCTCTAGTTCTGCAGGAGCTGAAATTTGCTGCAGTATTTTCCAGAACTAGTACTAAGTTGGCAGTACCAAAAATAAATAAATAGTTCTAAGAATTTTTTTCTATTGTGATTTTGATCTACCTAGAAGCCACTCAAGGAAAGCCATTTCTTGCTGTGTTTCTGGCTTATTTTATGTATTGCTTGTCGGTTTGACCAAACACTCAAGCTTCTGAATTGATTCAGCCTTTGCCCACATTTAGAGGTGTCAAATCACAACTGAAAGCTGGAGGAGCACTCATTTTTCTCTTTCCCATTCACAGCTGCCAAGCTCCTGTGTTTTAGCACCTGCCCAAATTAGCACGTCCTGCTCCAGCCGAGGACTGACTCCCAGCCATCTCTTATGGGCTAAACCAGAGATTACTGTTGGCTTCAGAAATGCCAGCTCTTCTTGTGGTCTCTGGCTTTCCTTTGTGCCTCATCCAACCAGAGCCAGGATATACTCCTAGCTGGTGAAAATTGATTTGAACACACAAAAGCCAGGGATGCTTTGCTGGCTTAGATCTAGCAGAGATCTGACCTATCTTTGAACTCTGCTTAGACTGATGCTGGTTTTTTTCCAAATATTTTTTTAAGGGTATGGTGAGCCTCATACAAGCTTTAATATATGTATCACATATATTAAAGTTTCACTTCTGTGAGTGGGCATGAAATTGAGCTCACCTTTGCCGGTTTGCCTGTACTACATCAAATAGCCAGCTAAAATCTACTTAGGCAAACAAAATCTTATGCAAAACATCCTTCGTGGCCTAGCCCCTCTACAAGCAGCACAAATTTCAAGACTGTGCTGTCACCACAGCTTCAAGTTTTGATAAATACCACCCTGTGTGGCTGCTGGGCACTGCCATGTGGGAAGCTAGTGCCCAGGGATAAATCCTGACTGTGAGTGAGTGAATTAAAACTAATGAGAGCAGACACAGACCGAGCCTCTTACAATTTGGCCAGGAAAAAAAAAAAAAAACAAAAAAAGACTGGGAGAACTCTTTTGTTTAATTTGAAGAGAGTTTAGATAAATGCTTTGCAGAAAAACCTTCCTGATGCTTTTGTATCATGCTTGGAGTCCCTTTGTAATAAACTTGGGGTAGCAAAGTTACAGCACTGAGCTGCCTGTATTTCCCCTGAGAGCACCAGACTGGATGTGGCTCCTGTGTGAGTTCAGTGCCAGCAAACAGCCTCTGCCATCACTAATGTACCAAAGCATCACAGGGACCACTGACCTCTCCTTTTACATGCTGAGCCCTCAAGTGGTTATTATTTATCAAGCAATTCTTGCTGCAAATATGCTCAGCAGGTTTTTTTATTCTTTTTTTCCTTCCTTCACTGGTGAGGTAGGGTGCACTATCTTCCCCTTATACAGCACAGTAATTAACACCAGACACTTCACAAAAAAAAACCAAAAAATCCAAAAGAAAATATGTTTAAATATGGGGAAATATTATTAAATACTAATATCATAATTCTAATTTCAATGATCCTTGACAGTGCCTTCCAACTCAGGATATTCTATGATTCTAACCAAATTTTAATCTCTCATTTCTCTAAAAATAGCTAGAAAAATTGTGCACCTGACAGAGTAGAAAGTTATCTTTCACAAATTTTTGGAAAACTGCAATTATATTAATTGGTAGTTTTTATAAGATTTTCATAATTTTTGAGAAACATCCTGCTAACTGGGAAGCCTGAATTCGGTTTCAAAACACCTTTCCTTTGTAAAAATATTGTCCTTCTATCATTTCAAACTGATGCAAAAATTTAAGTTTGCATTATTTTGTATTTTATAAAATTTTGAAGTATTGCTCTAGTTTCCTGCACTTTGTATGAAGGCCATGCTGTATTTTTTGTGTGTTCCTATATTCAGCTGTATTGTAGAATACCTTGACAAATACATGCACAGAGGTTGTCCCAGGCATTATTTGAACAATTTCTGATTAGATTGGGCAAAGGAAGCAGCAGCAGTGAAATGTGAAGAGGGGCAGAGCTAAGGTTGCCATTTTTGCTTGATGAGACAAGGTGGCAAATCCAACAGAGGAAAAACTGCTGGGAGTCAAAGCCAAGTTCTCCCAGCTGTGGGGCATGAGGCTCTTCCCGTTGGATGCAGTTCTGCTTTTTTCAAGGCCACGGGAGCCTGGGGGAATGGTTCTTGGGCTTTCGCTTGCCCACATCTCCCCTTTTCCTGCCAGCAGCCCTGGCCTCGCTCCATTTCAGTGATGGCCCTGTGAACGAGTCTGTAACCTTGGTGGAGAAGCAGGAAAGTGGTGTTAATAATAAAAGGGCTAATTGTACAGCCCATCTGCCTTGGAAATGACTGAGTTCAAAGGAACTCTCCTTGCATAAAGCAAACAGTCCTCCTCCAGAAAACAAGGAGCAGTGTCTTTTAAATGACTTATGCAGAAGGGTATCTGTGCAGAATATCAGTGTGCATGTGAGATGCTCATACAGTTGTGACTCTAAAAAACCTGATTTAGTAGGTAGCTAATCTTTCCAGTTTTGTTTTCTTTGAGGCATTTTATATGGCACTCATAGGAGGTGACAGAGCTGAACTGTTCTGCAATGGAGTGAGAAAAAATGCTTTAAATGTGGTTCAAGTGGCAGGACCTTGTGAGGCAGGGGGTTCCCTTTGTCCAAACTCCTTTCTGTGTTAAAAGGTTTATAATATAAAGACATATTCTCCTTGTACTTTGTAAGGTCCATGATGTCAGGACTGAAAGGAAAGAGGATGTAAATCTGCTGGAGTTACCCCCTGTGCCCTCACACACACCAGTTTTAATCTTCCAACGTCAGACACAACACGTGTAATTGCAATCTCATTTATACAATAAAATGGAGATTAATTCCATCTAAATCACACACTAAGTCAAGTTTTGGAAGTGTACCTTTAAGAAGCATATGGCAGAACACAAATGTATTAAAGTCATCAATATTTATGGAGCAGGTAAAATGCATATTAGACAGGCTAGATGCCATCTGTCAAAATAATTTTGATTCCAACTTGCTATCCAAAAAGATGAAGACTATTTCTAGGGCCAGCTCCTTAAGTCAGGTTAAAAGACAACATATTCCTGTGCCAACAAAAGTGAGGTTATCACATAAATGAATATGAAAGGATATCCTTATGTATTGAGTCACTGTCAATTCCAGACATGTAACAAAAATGTCGGACTCTGAACACATCATGGAGCAGCCCCTAGGCACAACTTTGTCAAAGTAATTTTGTCCTTCAGACCAGAGTGCTAATTGTTCAGAAGTATTCTGGGAAAATTTAGCCAAAGGTAAATTAACTAGTGACTCCATATCCTATTTCCTAAATCACCTGTTAGAAGAGTGGACCATAGGAGCACATCGGTGGAATAGATTATTTTAGGTAAGGAACAGGCTGAAATATTCCCCTTTTTAGATTAATTTTCAGGAAGTGTTGGGATTTAAATATTTAACAGTCTAATCCTGCATCAGCTTATGTTAATAAAACTGTCATTAAACCCAGAGGAAGAAATTTCAGACCCTGGAAGTTAAATTTAATTTAATCCTGTTACACAGGGCTGTTTAATGTTCTCCACAGAAATCCCCAAAATAAGGCAAAAGTGACTTGGTTTTCAGATTTTGGGGGGATGTTTGTTTCACCCACACCAACCTGAAGCTCTGATCATGTTTGCCAATTTGGCTAGAATTCTGACTAAGCTTAGGAAAAAAAAACAAACCCAAACCTAAATTATAGCAGGGGTTTCATGTGGTTTACAGTTTCAACACAAATAACTTTTAGAATTTTTTTAAATTTCATTCAGAATAAAACAAAGCAGACAGTAAGCTGAAGAAAAGGGGATGTGAATGGTGGTGCAGCCCAAGCAGGTTCCACTGGCCATTATCAGGCCTAAGTACAAAATCTCCCTTTTCAATGTTAACAGAAGTATTTAGCCAAATTCTGTTGGCTAACATAGTGTCAGCTTTTGGGTTTTTTCCCTCAGTCTTAAGGAACTCCAAGAGTAGACAATTTCTGTATATTTAGAAGAGTTTTTTTAAATGCCAGGAAATGTGTCACATTCAGTAGCCAACAGACACTTCATTAGCAAAGCTGTTATTAAGCAACACGCAGCCAAAGTCACCTGAAATCAAAGGGGAACTTTCCATTTGCACCTTAAACCAGACCTTTAAATACAGGCCAGGTAGTAAAAAAATGAGGCCTAATTATTACATTTACTTTTTATGAAATGCTTATATCCTCTGCTATGTTATTAAATGCAGACTGCCTGATCAAGGGTATTTTTTCCCCAAAATGGACTCTTCCAGTCTATTTTATGTTCTAGGTAAATATCTACAAAATGTTTCATTTTCTCATTAATGCTTTCATTAAATACAAGTTAAATTTAAAAGATGAAAGTAACTTTTGAGTGGGGAGGGGCTTTTTCCTTCCTGCTGGCTCCATGTTTCATCAATGATGTGAATCACAGAGTCCTAGAATGCCCTGGGTTGGAAGGGACCTTAAAGTTCATCTAGTTCCAAATCCCCTACTGTGGACAAGAATGCCTTTCCCTAGACCAGATTGCTCAGAGCTCCATCCATCCCAGCCTTGAACTCTTCCAGGGATGAAGAATGGATGGTTTGTTGTTGATGACATGAAAGAATTTGCAATCTTTTAATTTTTCTCTCAAAACTGCTTTTTGAGAGAGGTTAATTGATTAACTACTTAATATATTGAGGTATTAAGTGCAGTGGGGTTCATTTTTTTTCCTCACCTTCAAAGTGTTTATGGAATAGTAGAAAATTACACAATTTCATATTCCAGCTCTGAGGTAGCAAAGGAAAAAAAAAAAAAGAGTAAGGTCACTAAAAACAGGGCATATTTTTTCTGTACAGGGAGAGGTTTGTGTTCTCATTTTGATTCCTCAGCTTAAGCCCACCTTGCAAAATGTCTTCAACTGTGCTCTTCACTGGGAGTAGATGCTGCTGAGCTCAATCTCTAACCCAGACCTCATATAAAACATTCAAGGAAGACTAAGTCTAATTTAATCCATTACATGATTGTGCAAAATTGCTTAACCGCATCAAAGAAGTGAAGGCATCTACCCTGGGACAGGCCTTGTCAAAGAGCTTTCAAATGCAAAATGCAATCTTACAGGTGATTTAGTCATGGGAATGCAGCACTGAGTGTATGCTTCACTTCTGCCTCTCCAATCAAAACAATGGAACCATTATCAAAGAAAGAAATATTAGAACCATTTTCCTTATTAACTTTTCTTATTAGAGGATATTTAGCTGTCTATTCATCTTTGCTTTTTTTTTCATTTAATCAAAGCAGTTTTGAAAAGGATCCTTATCAGTAATAAAGATTCTTCCAGGGGTGAGGAGACATTTTAATTCTTTTTCTTAGGTAATAAATAGAAATATTGGTTTCAAAATGGAAGAGGGGGGGGAATTCTGAATGAAGCAAATGAAATTCAATTCTGAATTCAGTTTCTTTCCACAAAATCCAGTAATTCTTGCAAAAGTAATATTTCTTCCACACCTAGCTCTTTCTTGTTAGTCACTTAACGTTTAGTAGTTTGAAAAAAAAAAGGTGTTTTGTTATTTGGTTTCCAAACCAAGTAGTTTGAATGCATGCTCACATCTCATTCTCTGGTTAAGCTGGTAAAGTGCCTTGAGAAAGCCTCAAGATTTGGGAGGTTTTTTGTGATTTGGTCATTCCTACTTCAAGGAAACACCGCTGTGAGAATGACCTTTCTTCAGTGAAACTCTACCCTATTTTTCATTGTTTGAGCCTGAAATTGCACCTTTAGCACAGGAGTGGAATAGCTGACACAAACCTGAGAAGTCTGGCTCTAGGATAACTCACCTCTGTTGTCCTTTGCAGGCATTTGATTTTGGGGGCATTTGCACTGACTGTCAGAGCACAAAGGGGATGTTATGGGTAATAACAAGACCTGGAAGAAGCCTGGCCATGACCCTTCCCCAGGCACATCCTGGAGAGTGATGGCACATACCTGTTCCTCTCACCTGCCTCTGATCACCCCCTGGAACAGATTGATGCTGTCACATAACCAGGCTCATTTTGGATACCAGAATCTTTATGAACCATTAATTACTGAGGGTCCAGCTCTCTGACATCCATCCCACACCATCTGAATCGCCTGGATCCTCCTCCATAGCTTCATTTGGAGGCGAGCTGAAGCATAGCCAACCCCCCAAGGCTGGCAGTGATTGAAGGGGGCAGAGTGCCTGGGAGCAGGGAATTATCCTTTGCAGCAGAGTGGGAGTGCCTCTGCACCCTGCACCTCCTGCCTTGCTCACAACCACAGAGCATTCAAAACATAAACTGGGCCTGACAGGGAGAGCCAGAATTGATGTCACCTGAGGAGTCCTGTACCCTCAGTCCAGTTCCTGTGTGCTGCAGTGGCAGGAAGGAGGCAGGCAGAGCAACCCAAATGTATTTTTCTGAAGAACTAAATCTTTGCTCAGAGCATAGAAAAGTCTAGAAGTGGCCCCTCTGAAATAAAGGGGACAAAATAACACTGTCTGAAAGAGGATATTTGTGCAATTTCAGCACTCTTTCTCTTTGAGGAATGTTTGAAGGCAGAAACATGCTGGTTTCAAGGTCCTGTAAATGGTGATATAAACCACCAAGATGCTGTTTGATTTCAGCAGGCATTGTTTGTGCTAAGCAGTGGCAAAGCAATTCTCAGATATATGGGACTTCTCTTAACAGCCTGCTCACTCCACAACTGGATCCAGAACATGTAAATCTACTTTGTTTATTTATTTTAAAATAATAATGTCCATAAGAGGCTGTAACATTCTCTTACTGATGATTATCAGGTAGCAAGTAGTGTGTAGCTTTTAAGGACTGCATGTAGTAGTGCTTAATTTTCTCATTAGAGAAACTAGAGAGTAGTTACATGCTCTCATGTATAGTTATATGCTCAGGTGTGAAGGTGTTTCTGTTGTGCACAGACAAACTGCACAACTCTAAATGCCAGCACCCCCTGGAGATGGAATTTCTTCATCCAAGACAATGTGGTGGCCTGGAAACAGAGATTTAATTTAAAAGAGCTGGCACAGCAGTGCAGGTGCAGTGGGAGGTGTGGCTGCACAACACCTGCACTGCTGCAGAGCAGGTTCAGTTGTGCTTCTGCCAGGAACACCTGGACAATCTCACCTGCCTGTTGTGATCAGGTTTTAACTCCAGTATGAATTGACACCAGGGCTTTAGCAAATGTGTGACAACTACAGCGCAATGTTTCTGTGGCAGAATCAGGCTGGCTGCAAGCAAATTCTGAATTTCTCAGCGGATGAAATTGAGGTAACATTGTCCATATTGAATTGTATTTAAAAACAGAAATCCTTCCCCATTCTTTGTTAATTGGAGGAAGCAGACTATAGCTGCCAAAACCACAAGTCTAATGCCAATAATTTAAAGCACAAAGTAATTGAAGTAACAGACACGCTAACCTAGATATTAGAAAAAATGGGTAGGAGGTGTTTTCCAATTCTATTTTAAGCCATATAAAATTAACACTTCATTAAAATCCCTGTAACATCAGCTTCAGGCCTAAATTTAGCTTGCACCAGCATAAATCCAAATCACCTCTCATAAGGCAATAATTTTATATAGATATAACCAAAGCCTAATTCTGTCACTTCTGAAAGTGCAACCTTGTAGCCATAGAGATGGCAGCAGAATTGTGAATTTGGCCTTTTAATAGCAAAGCTCTTTCATTCGTGACTAAGTATGCAAGTTGCCCATCTACCTTCATGTAGAGAGGCAACGCAGAGAGAATGAGAATTAAATTTAGGGGAGCCTGATTCTGAAGAGCAAGTGTTAGCAAATATTAGTAAATACTGTACTTGGTAACCTTCTGAACTAATCAGCCTCTGGGGCAGAGTCCCACTGCTTGTTTCCTCAAGCAGTTTCATTTGCTGTCAAGTTCTCTTTATTTCTTCTTCACGAGCTAAGTGCTGATGAAACACCCTGCCATGGTATATTCAAGACTGAGATGTTTCCTCTTTCCATAAAGTGCTTAGTCTGGACATTTGTCTTGGGTACATTGGAAACCCTGCTGGAAAATAAATACAAACACAGAATGTGAAGTCTCTCTACTCTTCAAAGAGCAGACTGTTGTTCCCCCTATCACCCACAAAAGTACATAGAAGTATTGTATCCTCCTTATGTTCTTCCTGGTGATCCTCCAAGGATTTTGATGTTTTACATAGACCCTTGTTCAAAGTTGGGATCTAAAAGCCTCAGTTAACTGGTGTGTTTGACAGCAAGCAAAAGTCTTTATATGCATTTTGAACTGTCCTGTGGAGCCTTAAGCATTAGCTTGCTGCTAGGCAGTGGAAAACCTGTGAGAGAATGTTGGCTTCCCTTTCCTTAGGTATTTCTGATGTAGTTCTGTTTTCTCCCTTGTAATCTAGCGGTGATGTTCATAAAGAATCAACATTTCAGCAATAGCAATTTTTGTTGATTGGTAGTGCCAAATGTTATTACTGGAAGTCTCGCAGAGAACCTGTTTAAATGATTTACACGTGATCTTCTGCATTTTTTTGTTTGGTTGTTTGTTTTTGTTTTGGTTTGGTTTTTTGTGTTTTTTTGTTACAGATTGTACATTCATTGCTGAATAAAAAAATCTCATGGGCACAAGGTACACACTTCTCATTGTGAACAGCTTTGGCTATTCAGTGCACTTGGGTAGTCTGAGGAACAGGAGGAGTACATGAGATGGTGCAGAAGCCCCAGCACTTGCTTCCTGGAGCATATGGTGCTTCTGGTCTGCAGGACACATGTCTGTGTCTGTAAAAACTGAGCTACAAAATGCAGCCAGTCACTCTGCATATGCTGCTGCTTATGCGTCCTTGCAGTGGTTAGAGATGGTTTAATTTACTACAGGAAGTGTAACCCTCTGTCTCATACAGAAAGAAACAATCCTTTATGCTTAATAAGCTTTAAATCTTTTATTTCAAGTTGTAGCTGCTGCATTATTTGAGTGCATGCAGCTACTGAAACCATAGTGAGTGCCCGAGTAAAGTATCCAGTGTGGGGAAGACATGCGGAGAGGTGGATGTGGTCTTCAAACTCTAAATTTGCCAAATTGTGTCGCCCATAACCTGTAAATTACAGTGCACTAACTGACAAACAAAAAGGCTTTTATCAGTATTTGTGTGGTGTGGGAACCAAACAATCCAATTTTTCAATTTTTGACTGCTTAATTATGTGATTGGAGGTCACGCCTTTTGCAGATAGCAAAACAATTTTAATGATGTCCCACAGTGAAAGGTTTAAAAGTCTTTTAAAAGGTTTTAAGACATTAAAAATGCACTTAATATTTTGTTTATTGCTGGACACAATGAATTACACACATTCTGCTTTGCATATCTTCTCAAACAGCAAAGTTTTGGACAGCTTGGTGGATACTTGGGGAGAGGAAAAGATCCATGCCCAGTTGCCCAGAGTGCATTTCATAGAAGCTCGCTATCCCAAACCATGTGTCTTCTCATGTCTGTATTTTCTCTATGCAGTGGGAGAAATTTCTTTCACCTGCTGGCCAGACTGCTGCTCCTGAATTATTTGCACATCCACAGAAGTTTGGCTGCCCAGGGAATTTGGAGGGGAACAGAAGGAAGCAGGAGGTGGTGGCTTTGCTTCAGCCACCACACTGATAAGAGGTGGGATCAGAAAGTACCATCTTGGAGCAGATCCTCCATCTAATTTCTCTCCAGAGGCAGCTGCCAGTTGCTGCTTTTTCCCCAGAGGTAAGAAGATGTGATTTTATGTAACAGTTTTCTCAAGGTGATGTGCTGCTTTTACTTGAAAAGCAGTTGTTTTCTGCTTTGGCAGAATAACTTCAGCTGCAGGCTGGGGTTTGTCTGTTGTAATGGAGTTGTAGCTATGTTGTGAATCAGTCTCTGCTTCTTTCTGGATTCATTTTGAATATATCAGAGTTTGGGCTAGAGAAATCAGCTTGTGTGGTGTACTGGGGAGCTGAGCTGCTTCCCTGTGGATCCCTAAAGAAAAGGATAAAAGAAAGAAGTTTGGTGAAGTTTGCAGGAAGGATAGATAAGATCCAGGCAAAGATTCTGGCTTTGCCACTATGGCATCTGCTGACCCAAATGCCCACTGTCATACAAGGGAGCAAACTATTATTGGAGAGTAATCACTGCTGTGATGTCATGCAATTAACTGTTGAATCACTTGTGCTGGCTGGAAGGTGGGAAGGGAGGTGGAGACATGAGACCTTTCTTCCTCATGCTGCTGTTTTACACATTTGCAGTACATGAGGAGAGAAAGCAATTAAATCAAAGTCAGTCCCACAGCACATGTAAATTATATGTTTAATACAGAAACGTGCAGCATTGTGAATGCCATGTTCAAACTCTAGGTTAAATTGTAAGCAGTGCTCTTATATGTGATAGACAGCACCAAGGGTCAAGCATTTAAATAAGAGTCTGCAGAAATATGACTTTTAAGTTACAGAAGAAATAATAGTCTTATCAGTCCTGAAACTGAAGGAAAAATTCTATCAATAACAACCAAGAGACAGTTTCTCAACTGCAGTTAGGAAAAAAAAAATAAAATTGGAGGCTGCCAACCTATAAATTCAAGGGCTCTGGATTTTCTCCTTCACAAGGACGACTTCCAGCTCTGGAGTGCCCAGCCAGAGTAAACACACAGCTTCCAGCCCACCTTCCCAGGTGATCCCATCTGCCCCACGGGGCTCCCAGTCCCTGAGCCAGCACAAACAACCTTTGCTTCCAGTCCCAGCCCAGGGATATGGATCACCGAGCTGCCACAGTGATACTGCTCAGATCCAGGGACCTCCCCCAGACCATTCTTACCTTGTTCTCCTCACATTTCAAAACTGCTACTCCAAAAATGCCCAAGAAATATTTTGAGAAAAGAACCCATTGCCCTCCTTAAAGAGCAGAATCTCCAAGGCTGTGCTTACTGTTAGCTATGGTTTGCTATAAAGTGCTCCACTATTTTCCCAGAGCTGGGCACAGTAGAAATGAGCAATAATGAGGAGCAGGACAGATGACCTTCTTTTGAACTTAGTTGTTCCTTTAAATTTTGATGAAAACTTATCTTTAACCTTTATCTCTACTTCTTTTAGAGAGGGGATGAAGTTTTGAGCTTTTTCTTTTTTTTTATCCCTTGTCATTCTCTGCTGAGGGAGAGACTACAAAATTGACTGAGAAAGGAGTTTTATTCTGCAGCTTTTAAAGAGGGCAAGGGCATTGCAAGCAATGGAGATTAAAAAAAAAAAAAGAAAATGAAACTATAAAGAAGTACTTGACAGTGTCTCTTCTTCACTTATTGGAATATGCTGTTCAAGCTAAAAGAGAGGGCAAGAGGTAATCTGCTCTGCTATTTGCTTTTAATATGATCATGTTTTTGGCTCCCACTACATCTAATGCTGCTTGTATCATTCAAAAACACACCTCATTATCTCCTGGTAAATGTTGAGCTGCTGCAAAACCAATTGTAGTGGGTAGAATGCCTCTGAGGTCAGGGTGTACATGAAATATGTAAGCTCAAAATATGTTTGCAATCAGTGACAATACTGCCTGCTAATGTGCTATTGCACCGTTTGTCTCGCTCTTGGTCATAAATATTTTGTTTCTTAAGCTTTAAGGCAGCTCTATATCAGAGACTAAGTTTCAAGTAACTGGTTTAGTCATTGTTGTTCTGACATTTATCTTGGATGCACCAACTTGTGTTTAGTCTGCTAAAATCAATACATAAAACGTGTAAACTTAGTTGAAGAAGAGTGGGTGTCTTTTAAGCTTTTTTCATATGGTAAGTAGAGGGCTGATATGAAAATCATGCAGCTAATTTAAACAAGGGTGAGGGAGAAATTAGATTTTGCTCTCTGAGCCTCATTTTCAAGGAATGAAAAGCTCAGTCCAGGTTCAATGCAGCATTCTCGGAGCATTGAACAAAATCAGTCTTTGTTCTTCAGTGAAACTTATCTGTGGAGGAGCTGCATAACTTCCTGTGAAACCCAGCCCTGCAGATGTGCTGTGCTCGTCATCCCTCTGCTTTTGCTTCCTTTGGTCAAAGAGTCAAGAATGGACACTTTGTGCTGGAGTGAAAATGATGCTGCCTGGTTTGCCCTCTGCTGAGCTGGAGCCCTGCTCACCAAAGGGACATGACTTCCTGCCAGTTACTCTGCTGTTTGTTTATTTGTCAAGTGGAACGGGATAGCCCTCAGCGAAACCAAAGCCTTCCTCCTCCAAACCTTGGAAAAAGAAGCAGCAGGTTCTCAAGCAAGTGCAAACAACCTGAACTGATGCTGTAAATGAATAAATGTAGGCAATAAGCAAGTGGAGAGAGTGGATGTGGTAGACAATAATTAAATAGTTTAGTTCTAACAAGCATATGACCAGAGTTCAGGAGGTAGCTGATCCACTTTAACGAGTCAGAATATCAGAAAGTGAATTGTAGTAAATTAAGACTTTAAGTGGTTGGGCTATAAACCAGAACAGAAATTGATTTTCTAATAGTCTTGCATACTCTAAATATCCTTAAGTGCTTTATGTTTTAAATAGAGTAAATGCATAGCAAAATGAATTGCCTATTATGCACCAAATAGTACATTTATTATTAAATCCTAGAACAAGACAGATCTTACCAGTATCTTTCCTGTAGGGATTTATTTAGCATAAAATGTATTTTCTAGAATGAAATTGTCCATTAACCAAATCCCCATTCGTGGCCCCTATGTGTTAGGTGCAGTATAAATAGAGTTAATAAGATCCCTGCTCCAAATAATCTGGGGTGTTAAAAGGAAAAAAGCATAGGGGTTAGTGAACACATCTGGCTTTCTCTGTGTGTCTCTATATATCTTTGTGTTATATTGTCCCAGCCAAGTGGGATGAATCAAGAATTTTCTGACTTGCAGTTTGCCACAGAGGTGGGTGTGGGAATGACCAGAGAACTCCAGCGGGGCAGGGCAATGGGGTTACAGAATGAAGTGGGAGGAAAAAGAACCAGAAATGCATTGAGAATGAAAAGAGGCCAGAGTTGTGGAGCAAGAGAGGTCTGAGCAGAAGCTTGGCTGTGTAGAGAGATGGGGAATGCCTATGGGATAAGTTTGTGTTGCTGCTGAGTGCACCTAAGACTGCTGAGTAAGGAGATCTAGACTGGGGAAACTGATGACTGCAGGTCTAAGAAACAATAAAGTGCAGAAAGAGTAGGACAAGGGGATGTTCAGAGGTGAGAGGATGGGACTTGCAGTGTGTCCCATCCCCAGGGAGGAGGAAAACATGTGGCTGCTGTCAGGGAGATGCTGGCACAGGTATGAGTGGAGAATATGAGTGCAGAGCCACTGGGTTCCTGTGGAGCTGTCAGAATAATGCAATCTGATGAGACACTGAAAGGGGACAGGGTTTAGTTTTCATATTTTTTTTACTTGGTTTAAATTAATATAAAAGCAGTTATAGTGATGTATGTTCACAGTCTGTGCAAGTGGTTTGTATTGTTTGATACATAACACTTATCCATTTTCTCTAATTTTATGTCGGTCCAGGCAGCTTTCCCAGTAATGTATTCCTGGCTCATATTTGTGGTGTGACATTTTTGATAAGTATTGTCTGGGTTAATCCACTGTGGAATAATGGTTTGGATGATATACCAGAGCCCCAGTTTCCCAACACAAATAAGCTGTAGTGAACACGGTTTCCCTTTAGGAAGGTGATCACTATATTCTTAGGTGAAGCAGTTACAAGGAGAAACCTGATTTTGTATTTATTTTAAAGACAAAATGAGATATTATAGGCGAAGTACCATCAGTTTCTGACTGGAGGGGTTGAGGCTGTGCATAAAGGTGCTGAGTTCTCTTGCCCCTCTCTCTTTTTGCCTCATTTGAAACATATTCAGGTATTGTAGGTTTGGAAGCCCAACGCAGTATGAGGTTTACATAAACTGCTCAATAAAAAGGGGATTATGTGCCTTCCAAGGATATGCAAGCCATATTCATACCCCTGTATTCCCTTCTTAGCAAACAGTTCTTTAGTCTTGCTGAAATACAAGTTACTCTCAATAAGCTGAGGCTGTGTGCAGAGGTTAGGGCCTGAAATATGCTCTTACCCACGACATGGTGCTGTTTGTCTGCATTATCTCATGCAAACAAGAACTTTTCCTCCTGCTTCTTATTGATCCCAGTAGGTGAAGGAAGAAACCTCTGATTTATTAGTCATTGGTCCCTTTTCCTGAGGACTCAGCATCTGAAATAAATTGAATGGGGTTAAGAATGTACTTAGACCCAGACAAAATTGTTTGTGTGCCTTGTCTTTACAATAAGAAAAAAACTCAGAAGCAAATTCAAAGTGTCATTAGTGTCATGCTATAAATAAACAAAATGCTGTACAGATAAGAGAATACCACATTTTCCATCTTGGAAATTGCTTACAAGCCATTAGGCACAGGTTAAGATACAGAACCACTGATTTAGAAAGGAAAAGTAAAGACTGGTAAATGCCAAGGAGGAGAACAAAAAAAGCAATCTGTGACTGTGATGTTTGGATTTTTCCATCCTGACATGAAAGTATGATATGAATGTTCTAGAAACATGAGGAGACATCAGTATTACTTGGTAAGATGTTGTGCCTTGTCCTGTCTGCCTCTGAAAAGCATTCTCAAGGAATGGGATGCTGATCTCAGCTGGTCTGATGGTGTTTCTCCAATGATGGGAGAGTCCCAGTGGCAATTCTGGGTCCTCTGTTTCTCTCCAGGACCAGCAGGAGGGAAGTGTCAGGAGATTGGATGGGGAAGCATTAGAGCACCCTGTATTTGGTGTATGCCATGGCTTGATGCATATCTATGGAGTCAGATACTACAAAGAACTGCTTCCTCTACACCTCAGACATCTCAGCAATCAGGGAGGTGTAACACATTATTTCTGTGCTTTTCCTCTTTTTTTTTTCTTCTTTTTTTTTTTTTTTTTTTTTCTATTTTACAGCACACAGCAGTCAAAGCAACTCGCTCTGTTTGGGCTGTCTGCAGCCCAGTAGATAAGAGAGCAAACACCTCCCATAGTGACAGGGACTCATTCCAACCATTTGTTTTGAGTTGAATGGTAGATCTTGGAAAACATGTTTTCCATTCATAAAAAGGAAAAAAAAAACCTACTCTTGATACTTTCTAATGCCATCCTCTGGAGGCTTGAGGGCCATGTGTCTCACACCCTTATTTTGTAGGTCTTGCTTTTATAGACTTTGTTTTTCACTCCCAGAGATTTATTATCCCAGTGCAGAAACAGTCTGGCTATGCCTTGGCAGTGGAAATGTAGCCATCTATTTGCTAAGAACAAGCTTGTGGTTTACCAGAATATTTCTGTTTCCTTCTGAGGTTTCCAGCTAATGAAGGGGAATTTATCCAGTACATTTATTGACATTAAAATAAGAGTTGCAGTCCATAAATAATCCCATTGTTGTTTTAGTTTGCAGTTTAAAACTTGTTGTCAGCAGCATTGTCGTCCACTGTGACTCAGCTTGTGTTTGTGCTCGTAGTATTAGAGCTGGTAACACAGACACAAATTCCAGCTGTTCCCACCAGGAAGGCTTCAAAGTACATTTTGAAATAAATCCTGAACATTTTAGCACTGAGCACCTTTGATCCCAAGCATGGAGAGAAGTTCACAGCTATTCCTCAAGTGACATCTATGAAGATAAAAGCAGCCCCCAGACTCATTTCTCGGTTTGTGCAAACTCCTGCCAGCCCAGAGAAGCAGGAAATCCTGTAAGGGACAGGTGAGGTGGCAGGAAAAGAGCCACCTCCTGTTTTACCCACTCCCAGGAATGCTCCTGGCCCTGAACCCCCTCTGAATGAGCCTTCACAGAAGTGTCATCTCTTTAGTGGTGGATCCCTGCACTAGGAAAAGATGGAGGTGTATCAAGGGATGCTCTGCAATTCCTGTATCCTTCTATTTCTGGTTCCTAGAATGTCAACCAGTTCCTTCATATCTGTCAGCCAGCTCTGCAAAAGAAAATCCTTTGGCACGAGGAAAAAGTCAGGTCTTCAGAATTAAGACCATAAAGAATTACATTTGTTATATTGTCTTATTTTAATGAGAATGTCCAGTGGATACAAGAAAAAATATCAAATTATTTCTACATAGCATCCTCTTTGCTGGCAGTACACCATGTGTTGAATAAGACCTGATTTTCAAATATGTGAAGTAATCAAGTTTCATAAATGTTAAACTCATGGCAAATTTTCAACTTGATTATTTGAAAAATTTCTGCTCTTCTTGGTGTGTTGATTTTCATTATCAGCTAAGATTCCTGCAGATTTTTAAAACCTATATTGAAAAATATAAAGGAGCCACACCAGAAGACACATGTGCTACAGGCTTCACCTCTAAAATTCTTTTGTCTCTATGATCAGTTAACTGGAGGAAAAAAAAAAGGGTGTTTAGAGTGAAGTGTTTTGAATGAACTTAATTCAGTTTTCTCTTCCATGATGTGATGTCCAGTGCCATAGATTACACAGGAGTGCAAATATGTCTTTACAGTCACAGAAGTGTTATCTTGCCGTTAAATATTCAGTAATCCAGAGCCACTTCAACAGATTATGCCTGACTTGCTTGTAAAATTTGCTTACACAGAGCTCAGCCCTGCCAAAGCACTTCTCTAGGTATTTACCTGCAGTGCTCAGCCTGCTGGCTGCCAGTCAGCTGGTATTAGCAGGAGGACAAGTGTGACACTCAAGAGGTGAAGCAAAGAAATAGGTAGGTATTTAAATAGATGTATGAGCCAGCAAACAGGAGTGGTTTTAATATTAGTAGCATTTTAATCTTGTTCTCTAAACAAAAGAGGATTTACTTATTCATGGCTCAAGAATTACAAATTAACGTGTGGAACTGGAGTTAGAACTGAGGGTACTGGAAATTCCTATGATTCAGTGTATTTATTGTTTTAATTGTTCATATTTCCTTTGCTTTGAGGGATTTGGGCTTTGGGAGTAATATGATGGTCACTGCCACATCTGTCTTGGATTCCTTATTCCTTAAGAATAGCCCTAAGCAGAGAATGTTACAGAAGTCTCTCATTAGGAAGGAGTAGTCTCAGTCTTTTATGTAGCTGGAGATGATAAAAGGCACCAATTTAGCACTGCTGCCTGAAAGTCCACCAGCACTGCTGAGCTCAGGAGGCCTTGTGCAAGAAAGCCATTTCTAGAGAGATTTGAGGACTTGTCTGTCCCTCCTGGTTAACAATAAAATCTTTTTTTCCACTATGAGCCACTTGTAGCAAATCCTTATCCAAAAATTGAAAAGTAAAAGCAAAAGGATAAGTTCAGAGATTAGTTTCCTACAGCATGTGAGGCTTCAGTCTTTGAATCCAAAAGTAGTCCTGTGGCATTATTTACAGACTGGAAAGTGACCCTTGCCTGTGCCTGCACAAATAGCCATGGGCTCAGCACTCAGCATCCTGTGTCTGACAAAGTTAATGACAGAAATGTGCAGCGTTTCTGCATTTTCACCTGCTGGCCTCACTGTCTTCCCATTCCCTGTAGCTCTCAAATATTAAAGCTGGCTGGAGCAACCCTCCCAGCACCCACTTGTGCTCTTTGGTTCCTTCTGCACCCCTCTCTCCTGACCTATACGGAAGCAAGCTTGCATGGAGAGTTTCTGAGGGGTTATTTCCCACAGCACCAGACAGCCTGAAATATATTTTACTCATGACAAAAAAAGGCATCCTAAAGTTGGGCAACATGTACAGCTATAGCAGATGTTTCTGGATACACAGAAAATTTGGAATGAAGTTATGATTTATGTTAATATCAGCTTAGCCATAGCTCAAATAATGTCCTGGAACAGAGATTATCAGTGTCCAGTTGCACCTCTGAAGATACAGAGAAGAAATAAAACCCAAAGAAGGGGCTCATCTCATAATCAGGTTTCAGGCAACTCAACAGTTGCATTTTATGTGTTACACAATCCACTCATGAAAATAGCTTTAGATTTGCAAAACCAGATTGAAAGGGACTAAGAAAATGAATGGAACAAGCTATTCTGGCTTTAGGATGAGCTTTTATTTAGGATGGGATTACTTTTGAATGAATAAATCCTTTAGGGATGGGATAGGGAATCATTATGGTGATGTTCAGCAATTGTGCCCTCCCTAAGCAAGGACTTAAATACTGGCCCACCTTTGGTTTGTCAGGGATCTTTTCCCTGATGATAACTTACTTCCTTAATTATCCACAATTGATTTGCATAAGAGTCATATTGAGATTATCATGTGACATGAAAACTATCGAGCATTGTTAATTTAAAAAATTTTTGTATCAGCCAATCTTAAACCAACTGGATATCTTGTAGAACTCAATAGGAAAACAAAAATTCTGTCCTCCTGAATAAGATCTTTTCCAATTGGCTGGCACACAGAATGAGTTCATCATATAGATGCCAATTTATAAATATGTCCAATAATAGTAGGGGGAGCAACTGTTCCACAGCTCTGCCAGTGTTCATCAGACACAGTGACAGTAGCCACATCATTAATCTCATGGTATATTAGAAATAAAGTCACCGGAATGGAATGGTGTCAAAGGATAAATGTTTCCCCCTTTGAAAATAAACTTCTCAGTTTCACCTCATTGTGTAGCCTTTTTTTTTTTTTTTTTTTTTCATTTCCCCCTCCCCCTTTCCACCTGCCCTCCTATAAATCCTTTGGTTTCACCTGGCATTTAGGTAACAGTAGGAGACCAATATCCTGTGTCAGAGCTCATTCTACAGTTATCAGTTTAGCATACCCTTAAATCCCCACAATTACTGTGCCAAGACCAATCCTTCCTCTGCGAGGTTAAACATATGCATTACATATTGAAACAATGTAAGTAGCATGTAATTAGCGCTGTTTATGCATTCGCACTTTAAATTATACTTCTAAACCTATGATGTTTTTCAAGGCACTTCATGTTAGAGAGACTTAAATGAGCATTCATCTTGTCATTTTTAACTTTATTCATAAATAACCCTCTAAATATATTTGAATGGTTTATTACATTAGAGCCTATGAACTGACGTACACATTCTTCCCTTAGAGAATATAGTTCTTAATAAAACATCCTTTAAAATTATAAAACCCGTGAACATGGCAATTAAATTTACAAACAGTGTCATCGACAACTTTGACAAAAGATGTTTGAAGAGGGGGGAGTGTTGGGGGGCCTTTTTTCTGTCCTTTTTATTTTTTTTTTCTTTTTTTCCCCTCCTCTTTTTTTTCCCCTTTTTTTAAATCCTTGTTCCATAAGGATTATAGCTCCCCCGCTGTTTGGAAAAGATAATTTCACTTGTAACACTAATAACTTGAGCAGGGAGAAGGCTGGCTGGGTGAATGGAATGCACTTCACTGCACATCTTGGCTTCGCTAGAAATCGGAAACAGATGGTCCTTGCGGCTGGCTTCCCACTCGGGCCCGCTCAGTGCCAGCCTGTGGTCGTTGGCTGGTTGCTGCTGGCACTGTGTGACTTGAACATAGTAGGACAGTGGCAAAAGAAATCAAATCTTTTTCATTGAGCACCAAACTGTAATGAAATTTGACAGATCTGACATTCTATACCCAACATCTAGTTAGAATATATTAACCTTTTAGTTTTCTTGAGCTCCTCTTCTACTAGTTATGAATCTCCTTATTAAGGGGTTGCAGTGGCTATGGAGATGCCAGGAAAGCAGTATCTTCTGTGTGCCCTCTAATGCTGGAACTCAAATACATAATTCAAATAGTAAAGGAAATGTGGGGCTTTCAACTCCTCCCAAATTCTTCTACAAAAAAAGCCCTGTGTTAGTAATAGAAATAATGGTTAGGCCTTTTTGTTAATATTTCATTCCAGGAGCAAAAAAAGAAAATCACAGTAAGGTATTCCACCCACGTGCACTGAGTATTTCCTGAGTATGTTCTGTATCCCCACCCCACCGAGGCAGCGCTACCTGTGATCCAGCTTCATCCAAACTGACTCTGTGATTTCAAAGAACACTTTTGTATCAAATTCTATGAATTTGCAAATTTGCATTTTGCTTAGATGGTATACAGATTAGTCCAGGGAAGGATTCCTCCTTTCCCTCTAAAGGCTTCTCCCAGTATATGCTTGGTATTGGCTTTTTTTTATAAACCCTGCTCAGTCCTTCTCTAGGTCATGTTGTCTGTCACACGGGCCTTGAGCCAGCAAAGCGTGTGCTCCTGGGGGACAGGGACCTCTCATGGGTGAAGAGCATGTTGAAATGTTGTACCGAGTTATGGCCACAGATTAGGAAATAGTTGGTTATATTTAGACTTAAAAATAAATCTGGTTTATGTTCCTTTGCATTTTGGGTTGATAGAGAAGAATTTTTACTTATTTTTTAAAAATGTTTGTATGTGTCATTCCTTCGCCTTCAGTCCTTTCATCTGTTCCTCCTGTTTCTTTCAGACATGAAGTCACAGCACTGTCTGTGATGTCAGTGTGTTTCCATATTGACAGACCGTTCTGTCAGAAACAAGATCTTGATGCTTGTTTCAGATGAGGGAAAAGGGGAATACAGATGGTAGGAAGAAAATCAGAGGAGTGAGAGGGGAGCAGGGAGAAACACACACAACAGAGCTACAGGGGGAAATGCAGAGTCCAAACCCAACTTTTCCTGCAGAGGGCAAAGGACTACTTTCCCTGGGTTCAGGAAGATCATCCAAAATGTGTGTGTAACATTAAGTAACCAGTAGAAGCTTTACCATGGTGCTCATTTTGGCTCGGGAGTCCTTGAAGGTGCAGCAGCAGTGGTCACATGCTGCTTCTCTCCTTGTTTACGCCTTCAGCAACAACAGATCTTCTTGATTGAAGCCAGGATTACAGGATTTCCAAAAGCTAGAACACACTCCTTGTCAGAAACTTTGCATCAGTTCAGAGGCTGCCCAAAAATCAACTGCCTGCTCTCACGTGGCACTTGAACTAATTGTCGCTGTTCGAGATAAGGAAATCCTCCTCGTAACTCATCGAAGCTGAGGCTTCCCAAGGAAAACGCCTCCGAAATTAGGAGCAGATCTAAATCACACTGCTGCAATGAGCTGAAAAGGTTCTGAGCAATTGCAACTGAAGAAATAGGGGGAGGCAAAGGGAATGAAGAGAGGGTTAATGAGCAATGGGTACCGTGCAAGTAATAAATAATCTAATAATGAGGTCTAAGATCCTAAAGATGTGTCTGGAACTGGGAACTGCTCGCCGTTCTACCGCGTTTCTTGTGCCGATGTGAACAGTAGAAGCCAACATTTGGAGAAACCACCCACTATGCCAACATTTCTAATGCTCTCATGCATTCAGTTTCCAGTAGACTGCAAAATGCCAGCTTGATACAGTCATCTGAATTAATATACTTTATTAGCCTTTTTTTAGCATTCTTTCCTGGTTCCGTGCACTTGACAGGAACAACAATATCCTCATCCAAACTTGCAGCTAAGGGAAGATAGAAGGGCCTGCTCGTGCTGGGTGAGCTGCAGCAGGTAACTCTGCTCAACAATTAAGCAAATTATTTGTGGGTAGTTGGCCATTTCTCCAGTAGGAAGTCGGAAAGAAACTGCCAAGTGCTTCAATCCATTGCTTGAGGCCTACAGCTGGCAGAAAACAAATCTCCTGTAGCCCACAACACACACACCTAACTTCTTCCCAACTTGAAATATCACTCTATACTGCAAGCATTTTTATTTTGCAGCTGTGTCTGCAAAAATGTCAATGCCACACGAAGGCTTTTTCTTTCTTCGGAGCAGATCTGATTTAGAAGCAAATATCTTTGTTGTTTATTAGTCTTTGGAAGGCATCGTTTTGTCCCAGTACTATTCACAGGGAGTGTTGTGCAGAATGCTGATTGACAAGAGTTAAATTCAAAACATGTAGCCATTTTCTGGTGTGTGGTTTTTTTCCTGATTGAAGGAAAACTACTTAGATGTTTGTTTCCAAAACGGCATCTGTCAGCAATCAAAGGGGAAAAATTGCATAAAACAAATGCAATTGTTTGGAGTAGCATTTCCTGGATCATGTTAAATGCTTGATTTGCTCCCCATTATGCTCACCAAATAATTTTATTTTCCACAATAATTGCAATATTTAACATGTTGTATTTAATCTTGTTTTAATGCTATTAACAACAGCCGCTTATGAAAGGAGTAATTGCTCTACGGGTAAGAACCCACCATCCCCAGCATCAGAAAGAACAATGGCAAAGTTAACTGCACCTAATTGTTCTGAATTTAAAACACTGTTAACCAACAGCACTCCTCATTTCTTTGCACATAACCACTCCACTGTCAGGAAGGAAATGGTTTCATGCTTCTGTCATTCATAATCTGAAAAGTGTATGTTCTAAAAAAATATTTAGTTGGTGTGTTTACAATTAATATTGGGAGGTAAAATCATATGTTGGTACAGGAAGAAGTGGTTAATACAGCAATCCAGAGAAAGTTTGTCAGTAGATCTCTAGCAACATCAGGTGCTAAAACCCCATATAGAATATAGATTTATCAGAACTTGCCTGGAATGACATGCAGCACAACTGGGTATGAAATACTAAATAAATAATAAGAAGGGAGGGTAAGATGATGGGTTTGAGAGGTAGGAGCCGAGAGAGCAGCATAAAATTGAATCTGACACCAATTCAAGGGCTGATTGTTACTAAGAGTTTTGCTTTATATTTTGTGTGATTGTTTGGAGAGGGAGGTTTTTTCAATAAGCAGTGAGACTGAAAGGACAGGTAGCGTTAGCAAACCTGCAGTAAAAGACAATAAATACTTTGGCTAGCCAGAGCAAGGACAGTTCCTGGCACAGTGTCCATCTTTTTTTTTTCTGGACTCAAAATAAAACTTAACACTTCCCATGCTAGTCAGACCCTTTCCTGTAAGCAGCTCCTATCTGAAGCTAGAAGTTCAAACTGGGATGCTGTAGTAGCATAGATCATTCACTGATGTGTAGTCCAGATTGTAAGACCGGGACAAAAAAGCCCCCAAACCCCTGCATGTTACATTAGCAGTTCATGTTTACACTAAATCATTTCCTTATCATCTCACACATCACAGAAATGCAACGGTATTACTGAAGCTCAATAAAAGTTAGTTCTGTGCTGAATGGCAGCTCTAATTAATTTGTGCAGCCCAGAACTACAATTTTGCTGTAGCCAAATAGTTAAACAACAGTTAATATACAAAATAATCCAAACAAGACTTGTGCACCCACAAGCTCCCCTTTCTAATACAAACAGAAAAAGATATAGTTTAAAATTGAGTGGATGTTTTTAATACATTTTCCTCTTGTGTCCAAATCACAAAACGATTTGCAGAGTGTAGCTGTTTCTGAGTGAGCGAGTTGTATCAGCTCCGCAGCCCTAAGAAATATTCCTGGCGAGAGTGCTATTGCCAGTTCAGAAGTTCATTTTTTCGAGCACTTGAGGAAAAGCTCTACTGTATAGGCTGGAGTGCCCTGTCAGGGACTGTGGTGGTCACAGCCGAGCAACCGTCGCTCCGTGTGACACAGCGGGGTGATTTAAATGGAAAGCATTCACTGCCTGCTTAATAGTCAGCTGTCATAAAAGTAATACTTCAGTTGGGTTTACAGTGCACCAGGAAAAGTGGGAAAATGAGATGAGAAAGTCTATGATTATCTCTGGCTTTGCTAGACAGGAAAAGATTTTAATATCAGACAATAACAGGATTTCATAACTTTTCAAAGCAGTTTGTTTTGGGGCTGGCTTTTCCCAAGTTATCTGTCAATTCCTCACATAAATTTTGAGCGTGGCAGAGAAGTTTTGCAGGAGAGAGAAACAAACCTCTGTGAGTTTGGCAGTTGTCACCTGATGAGATTAAGAAATGTAACATTAAAAACCATGTTTAAAAAAATATTGTAGCAAAAGGATATTTTACAAATATATAAAAAGGAAATTGTTGAGTTCTTAGAGGGCACTTTGAACCTTCATATGAAAAGTCATTCATTTAAACAATATGATCTGATATCTAAAATCAAGAAGCAATAAAGTGACAAAACTTGAGGGTCTTAAAAAAGAAAGATCATTTGATTCCTTCAGAAAGCGTCTCTCACTGGATTGAGAAATTAAACTTGGACAGTTTATACTTTTGTTTTGCCTTTCACTGCTTAAATTATTATATATGCACAATTATGAAAGAAAGAAAGAAAGACGTGATAATTTTTCTTTTTTTTTCTCAGTCTTTTCCCCCCCAGTCACGTACATGAGAAAAGTAGCTGCGATAAACAGATACTGAATCAGACTGAAAGTCTTTTTAAAAAAAAAAAGAAAAAAAAACACCCAAAACATTGCATGATAGTCTCTAAGCAGTTCCATCTGTCAAGCAGAAATTTTAGGCTAATAGCCTGTGGCGATCTCCCTCCACAGTCCACTACCTGCCTTTGTCCTATTAAATCTCTTTATTCTTCTTAAAAAAGAAAAAGAGGAAAGGAAAGAAAAACCTTGCAGACCAAAATCATCTGAGTGATGAAGCCCTAATTTTGACCGCCTCTCTTTGATGTTGAGCAGTGGGTTCTTATTTAAAAAAAAAAAAGAGTGAGTGAGAGAGGGGGAGAGAGAGGGAGAGAGAGAGAGAGAGAGAGGAGAAGACAGTGCTAGAAGCAGATGACTTTTCATCTCCACTTCACCTTGCCACTGGGTCTGTGAGAGATTGGTTCATTGTCAAGGAGATTTTTTTTTTTTTACCCATGATTCCATATGGTATGGACCGGGCTACATGTTGCCCAACATGCCAGTGCAAATGTTTTCTCAATTAGGTGTCTTATCTCCCGTGAGTTAGCATCAGATGAAGCTTGCTGACAGCATAATGGCAGGGAAAACCTCCGACGGCTCCATCAAATGGCAGCTCTGCTACGACATCTCGGCCAGAACTTGGTGGATGGTGAGTTGGCAGCAGGGCTGCTTTTTTTTTTCTCCCTTTTCTACTTTCCCTCCCTCTTTGACAAAATGTCCCAGACCTCACATTTATCAAATTAACATTTGATTTTTTTCACACTCTTCAGTAGAGCAGCCTCACACTTGTCCCACTTGTGTGCTTTCCCCTGTGTAACAGGAGACTGTTAATGTGCACTACAGTTTCCAGAGGGAAGCTTTTTCAATTCTCCTTAAGGGAAAAAAAAAAAAAAGTATGCAAAGAAGTAGTTTGAAAAAGCCTTGTTGTGCAGAGTAACTTGTCTCAGTCGGCTGCCTAACGCTCAGTTTGTTTTATTTTATCTGCTGCTTTCCAGCGTCCGTGTGCGCGTGCATTTTTTACCACGCAGTATTTCGTAAAAAGGGAAGGTGGAAAGTTCAGTCCGTTTCAAAGCGAGTCGATCCCTGTAAAAGCCTGGAACGGTGCGGTCGTGGCGTGGTGTAAAACCATCACGTGTGAGAGGAGCGCGGTTTGCGAGGTGCTGCCTTTCATCCGAGACCCCGATCTAACTTTTCCCTCCGCTTGTTTGCGTTAGAACAGGTTCCCGGGCTGTGCTGACCTGGAGCCATGTGTTACAGATCCCACATAGTCTGGCTCTAGCTGCTTTTGGGCACAATTAAAGTTTCAATAAAGTCCCAACGTGCTCCGTAGAACGAGTTAACTAGCATGTCATGGTCAGCCGGGCCAGACAACCTTTGACATCTTGAATCTATAAGAGGTATAGTGAGTTAGGAGGATGCACAATAGCCCATTGTAGCAGAAGATGCAAGTCCTGTTGCGAGGAAGAGAGTCCTCAAATCATTACTGCCCTCGTTAGCGTGTTGTCCGTTAGGGATTAATTCGTTAGCAGCGCATTTTTAGTTTTCTGTAATTATTATTCTTGTGGCAAGCGTGAATTCTTCCAGTGAGAGGAAAAGTTTGCTGCCAGGACAATGAATGTATTATCCGCTCCTAACTGGACCGTGAACCTCAGCTCATTTCACATAGATATCAGTTAAAAAAGGACTGGCGAGTGGAATTACAAAACAAGGCATGATCACTTTCATTGTATGATACGCTGAAACAAGTCGGGGGCTTTCCCTCCCCCTCGCCGCCCCGGACCAATTTTGGTATCATTTGGAAAGTTTAAGACCTCAGAGGACTTGAAAGACTTTTAAAAGTGAGATCCGGAAGGTTTTTATTCTGCAGCTTGGTGGTGGCCATTGTGTATATCATGTGGCTTGTATTTAAAGGTGTTTGGGCTCGGGGTTTTCCGTTTTGTTTTGTCTAAACTCTTAATTTTTTAAGCGTCTATTAGAGGTTTGCCAGCGGTTGCCAGTGAAATGTAACATGCAGGGTTTGGTTAATGGGAATAGGGAAGGCTAACCACTTTACTTATAGTACTGATTTTCCAATTAGACTTTCTGCCAGGAGAAGTTGGAGGGGGAAGGGGTATTTGCATGCACATAAACTGTTGATTATTCATGTGACTTTTTTTTTTTTTAGCTTGTTAAACCCCTGTAAATAAGGCTATTGATTTTTACTTATCATTTTCAAAGCAAAGTTTTTCAAGTACCTGTTTTAGCCACAAGATTTATATCATGCTGTGATTTTGCCTTATTCCAAGCCATTTGTATATTTTATTACCACTCCTCTTTTATTGTCTATCGGCTGCTTTTATGATGAGGTAGGTCTGTGTTTATTATTTAGTAAGTATCCTCAAATGTTACTAGGCAGTTATTAGCACTCTAGAGAAAGTGTCCAAGGAAGTTTCATTTCAGTCACATCTATTTCACAGATGTTTTAGTGCTGTGAATATAATATGTAAAAATCCTGGAAACATTTAGTAATGCACTTGCCTAAAAATAAACAGTTTTATAACCACACATGCTGTTGTTTAGATTAAACATTGTAGAAAGTTCTCCTTAAACTTGAACATCACACCATTTATTTTCTAACAGAAAAAAAAAAATCACTTAAATAGCTTTTTTTTTGTAGAAGTTGTAGTAGATAAGAGACGTTATTTTTAGCTGAAATGAATAATTCAAGATCTTTACAATAGATGTGTTAATTGCAAATAATTTTCATACAAAGTTTCAATTATTGATGGAGTAATAAGCAGTTTTTCATACATTATGAATCTAAAACACACAACAAAAATAGATTTTTTTTACCCCCCCCCCCCAAACCTCATCCCGTTTGCCACATTCTTTTCATCAAAAGTAAACTAGAGAGCAGATTTTAATGTTTTAAAGACAAATAAAGCTTTGAAAATTACCTCATGCATCGTCTGGCTGCACAAAATCTCAGCTGCACAGTGCTAAACTTCGGTTTGGTACTGCCAGCATACAAAGAGATGAGTGAATACCCCTTGCACCCATATGGACTCAGCTGCCAGCACTGGGATATGCAATTTTGCTTTTTAATGAATCGTAAACAATTTGTGTGTCAAGCGAGGGAGTTTGTTTTCTTTCTGGAGCAGGTTCTAAATCCATTTGAAGCTATAGCTGTGTACTGTACTGGAGCATTATGCCCAAATTTAAAGGTTCTGTGTCACTGGGATGAAAAGACCTGTTATAATGAAAGAAACGGCTTTATAAAAGGCTGGGTGTTGTAATCTCTCTTTCTTTCTTTCCCTCTCTCTGTCTCTCAACCTCACACTCTCCCTCTTTCACCCCAGTCTATAGCATGTTTATAGCCAGCTCTGGAGATAATGGAAATTGGTTGATTGCATGATTAGTAAAATGAATGGATTTTAGCATTGGGCAAAGCAGCTTGCAATTTTGAAAGGTGGCTTTAAAATGCAGAGTTCTAATTTTGACCTTATTTTCTTTCATAGATAATCTTTATTAATGCTCCTTTAATTCATTTTTCCTCATCACAGCTAGTTTTTCTCCCCAGCCATCTGATGGAATGGCTAATATATTTTATCTTACTTGCCAAAATAGCAAGAGATCAAAGTAAAAATGTTATTTCTCTTTCTTGTAGACAGTTGTAAATGTTTCAAACTATTTCAGCAGAAGCCACAGGATTTGTACATTTCAGTAATAATTGCATTTGCCTCCACTCTTTTAAGGCACTGTTACAACTAATCTACTTTTTTTATGCTTTAATCAAGTAAATGCAGAAACTGTTATTATTCTATATTGTAATGTGACATTTTATCATAAAATTTCCCCCAAATGCTGTAAATTTGTGCAAGAAGGAGTTATATTTATTTTTAAAATATACCTATAATAGCAAATAATTTAACCAATATAGGAGCCTGAAGTTACGAGGTGAATTTGTTGGAAAAATGATCATTTTTTTGTTTTCATTGGCACTTTCAATTTAAATTTGCTGCTGTCATAGAGACATTAAAGGGTTAGTCATAGAAAAGTTTCAGTACTCTGTCTTGCATTTGTAACAAATATGTGCAGCTGTGCTGCTTTTATAAACATTTATTTCAAGCTGATTATTTTTTTTAAATTATTTGCTCTAGCGAGCCAATATGATGTGACCATAATATGTTTAATAAGGGATTGTCTTCAAAATTCCTTTGCATGGGGTTATTGAAATAGATGTGCAGCAAAGGTATATACTGAAGGGAAAATCCTCCATGGCAAAACAAAATGAAAGACCCCAAATTGGGCCAAATTCTGCTCAAGGTTTACACTGCCACCAGCCTGGAGTTGCTGCATTGGGAAGAGCAGAGCGACTCCAGGTTTGCTCACCTGAGTGACTGAGAGCCAACCTGGACCCATAATTTGAGTTATCTCTGTCCAAACAGTTTCAAACCCCCAAACTGTTCTCTTTGTGAAACATCTGAAGGGGAAAAAAAAGCCTCATTAATAAATAAGAAGCCATTTCAAATGACTCCATGTATGAGCAAACTGCTGTTATTGAATGCGACAGTTAAAGCAGATCTTCCAGTCATTTCCAAAATAATTATTTTCTAATTGTACGACCCCTCTCTCACTCCACAGTTCAGCGTGAATGCCTTTATTTTCTGTAGATGCCATGAGTGAAACCAGAATTTATTAAAAATAGCCAGACTAGACTTAAAACGGTCATTTAGTTACTTTAAAGGTTTTTAACTCAACATCACTTTTTCACTGAAGCTTTTGGTGATTACTTTTCTTCCACACCTCTGTACTCTGTTTTTTCAGAGGAATCGCTGGAATTGCTCAGGTAATTCATGCAATTAAAAAAAAATATATAAAAACGTCAAAAATGTTGCTAGCATTTCCATCAACTAAGAATTAATAGAATCCTCACTGTAAATCTCATTGGAAGAGAAAATAAAAATGATGGCGCATCTAATAAATATTTCATTTCATCATATGGAAAGTTAATTGACAGCGCCAAAATACTCAAAAAAGTATTTTTTGTTTAAATCACTGAGTGTATCTGCACACACTCTCAGTCCAAGTATATCATGGTAATCCCCACATGCTGTTGAACCGTCCGTGGCTTTGCTGATTTGTGCTTCTTACTTATGATTTACGATATATCAAAAGGCATACATGTAGTAATAATGATCCTGCTCCTGCCCCTATAAAAATAACAAAGTGTGAACAGTGTAACATTGCAGCATGGATTTCCTTTGTTTTATACAGTAACTCTTGTATGTTCATACGCTGCTCAGCTGCTGTATAAATATTTTTAATAAAATTATTCCTTCTCTGTCAGAGTCGCTAAATTCTCTCTATAGCTTAAACACTTCAGTGCATCATTATACATACTTTATCTTTATTTGCCTTGGCCTCCTCTTGCTTACAAGTATTTGTCCTAGTTGTTTTCTACTCTTTTTCCTTCACCTGTCCTAAATATTGCCATGAATGTTTCTAATTTAAAGCCAGAGGAGTCAGTGGCTGATTAGAAGACAGGAAATTGGAGGATTAAACTGTCTGGTTGAACTTCCTTTACTTATCAGTACTGTGTAACTCACACTGGATTATAAACTCATTGGGACAATTTCTACAGTGTATCAGTACTTCTGTTTTCTTAGTCTTTATTTTCCTGGAGAAAGTACAGAAAATGGGGAAAATGGGCAATTTGCAGCTAAAACCCAATACTTTTTAATAACACTGAAGCACTGGAAGTTTCAATTAAATTTGTACAAACGTCTTCAGGTATGAGAATTCATTCAATTTTAAGTCACACAGGTCTATAATACAGATTTTAAATTCAGTATGTAAACAACCAAGCAACAGATACTTTCGGGGAGGGGGAGGGAAATGACATCATTTTAGTAAGAGGAGAATGCGCCATGTTAACCCTTGTTCAACCCTGTTCCCCTCAGAAACTTTCACATCTGTTGTGACATGACGGTGTAGCTGTGGGACAGTCTGAGGAAAGGCTGGAAAGAAAAGCCTGTTTATCCAAAAAAACTTTGTCTGGGCTCCCAGTGCTGCCCACTGAGCCAGGAGCTGGAGACGTGACGTCCTCGCTCGGCGCTTGCGGGGAGGAGGACGTTGTGTGGGTATCTGTGTCACCAGGAGGAAGGGCACAGCTTTGTCCCCTCAAGGGCTGGCTCATTCTTGCTGGTGATCCCCATGTCTGATTTTCAGAGCTCATCATGCCCCTGGTTGTGAAATCATTGTGATAGTTGGGAAAGCCAGTAACAGCACGATCTGGAGGGTCTGTGTTGTGAAGGATGAACAGGAGGACTTCTAAGCTCAGTCCGTGCTGTACCTGAGGCGTTTCTGAGCTAACACTCACCATCATTTCATTTTACACACTGGACTGAGATCAGAAAGTGGCAAAACTGTGTTTAAAACTAGAAAAGATAGATACTATCTGAAAGGTCTAACATCTCAATTTGAACCTGGGGGCTGCCAGACCAATCACGTACTCCAGTTTAAACACCAGGACTGGATCTTTAAACATACTGGGAGGCTTGTGATGGTTTCTGGCAGTCTGGCCTTTAGACTTTTAGCAAGTCCTTTACTATACTGGGAGTATAGTGGAAACGGAGATGAAAATAAAAGAATATTCTGAAACTTTTTGCGGCAAAGGTCCCTGTAGTTTCCGTACAAACAATCTTAAACTTTATACAAATAAGGAAATAGATATTTGCTTGCCTTAACTTCATATTAGAGAAAAAAGGTAACATTTTTTGATTATTAAAAGCATTATTAAAAGCATATTCCTATGCTTTAATCCCAGGGTGAAAAGAATCTCACTGTGCTGCTTGAAGCATCCCTCTCCCTCAGATATGGTCACTCACACTGATTAATATTTAAAGATTATTTAAGGATGAATGGAGTTGTTTCTTCATTGACATTTGACGACAAATATTCTGGTTCATAACAGCATGGTTTGGACTGATAATATCTTTGTTATTTCCATGAGTCTCACTAGGAACCTTTTACAAGTGCTGCAGGTAATAATTACAGAGCTTGAACTCTTTGTACGCGTTCAAACACACACTTTGCACATGGAATACATTCATACTCTATCCACCCACAACAGACAGAGGCCCTGCCATACTCCCAAAAAATTCAGCTGATATTGAAGTAGGAGAAGCTGGTCTGAGTGAGGATCAGGTACTGCACAAACCTGCAGTAGCTCTGTTACACAAAGGTTTCAGCCCTCACATTCACCGCAATGGAGACCTCTGGATATGTTTTCCATAGAGGAGATTAACGAAGAGTAATTCTCAGTAAGATAAAAATCATTAGAACAGATTAAATAGATGTGTTGACTAGTGGAGTGAGATTCAAAATATTTTGCCTGTATAAGCGTATCTGTTGTTCTTTGGTGGTTTGTTTTTTTTTTTCAGAGGCTGTGAAACACAAAGTTAGCAATACAAGTAGGGATGGGTGGAAGTGTTGGATAGTACAGATGGCACTATAAGCTTGTAGGCTCTTACTACCCATAATTGCAGTGCCCTTGCTTTCAAAGGAGTGCAGGTTGCCCTTGATGTACGCAAACAGCCATATTAATTTCACAACCCAATTGGAGTCGCACACACGGATTGAGGTTGTCAATAGGAGCAGTGTGGAAATTAAGAGCACAAACAGTGCTCTTAAATAGTCCTTTCTGCTTTAAACATGACTAACTCAAAAAGACAAAGGGTGTACGTGGTCACTGACAGGGTATTTCCATAACTGAGAGTCTGTGAGTAAATTAGAGGGGAGTTTTTCTTTTTTCTTTTTTTTTTAAATCCAGAATTCAATTAGTTTGAACCTGATTCTGCATGGAAATATACTGGTAACAAAAAAATGGAAAGTAGAGCATGTCTTATTGGTTTATGTCAAAGGAATATAAAGAGTATTCCAAGGTGACCCAAGTTAACCTTTTGTGTTCAATAAGAAAAGAAAAAAATCTGCCTCATTTGATCATTCAGTCAATATTTATATTTACTTTCAGGAACAAATAGAGACAACATGCATGTGCACTTCTCTTTGCCAGTGTTTTTTACCAGAAAATTTCTTTTGTGATTTTATTTGAAAGAATGTGTTAGGAAGAATGGGTTAAATGGATTATTTAGGGCAGTGACAGAAAGGTGAATCACCAGGGTTTTACAAGAGCACAAACAGGATGAGTTTTCAAGGATTATAAGCAAACACAAGTAAAACTCAACTTTACTCATGATCCACTGCTAATGAGGACTTACAGTTTAGACGAATTAGGACTTGTTGCTTCCTCTCTTTTTACCTTGGTTTCTGAAGGAAATCATCTCTCTGCCTGCCATGAGCATGGAATGAAATTAGCAAAAGGCACTACTTAATACACACAAGGGCTTCCCTCTTGTTCAAAAAATCAATGAATAATGTTCAAACAATTTTCAAGAAAATAGTAACTTCTTTTACAAATTGTAACTGTCTCACCTGATTTTAGGATGCAAAATTTTCATTATGGAGATATGCAGAGTTGTTGAAATTTGTTATTTTTCTACGGGCACCCATTCTTTTTGTTCTTAAGTTTTCTAAGTATTCCATAGACAAATGGGAGAAATACATTCCAGGGAAGTTTGAGGGCACGTAGGAACGGGGCAGATGTTTATAATGGTGGGAAACCCTTGGTGAGGGCCTGGCTTCTGGCAAGCAATGGCTTTGGTAATTTCTAATGTAAGTTTGTTGAAAGTGTAAAGAATAGAGGGAAAAGGATGGATCAAAGTTCTGGTGGTGGTTGGTGGTTCTCAGTACCAGCAATGCAAAAGAGACTGAAGGGAGGGCAGGCTGTGATCTGAGAATGTTCCCAGGCACTAGGAAGAGCAGTGGCCAAGAGATCACGCCTGAGCAGGGGAAGTGAACCACAGGATGGTTTTTTCTCCTCCAATCACTTCTTGAAGTTGTTTCTTTTCTGTTACTTAAAATCCCATTCAGTAACATATGGGCTACAAACTGCTCGGGTCCTCCAGTAACTGGACCACTGCACAGACAACTTTGTGGTTTATTTTCCTCTCTTTGGATGCAGAGTCAGGGTTTGAATTGCAGAGCAGCTCCTCAGTTGCCCAAACTCTTCTGCTCTGAGGCAAGTCCATTGCAGGAAGCCAAAGAGCCACAGGACAGCAGCAGTGGCTGAATAAAGCGAGGCTCTGTGCCAGCTCCACGAGATGTCTCCCATGACCGGCAGTGCAAGCACTTCTGATTGCATCTGTTCAGTTCCAGAATTTCAGGGAATGTTTTAGGGAACTTTGCTGTAAACTCTGTCCAGTGGTAACCGAGAAAAGGAAAACAAGAATGGGGGAAATGTGAAGACCAGGCTGAGAAAGGGCCCCTGTGGAACAGGGATTCAGAAAAGCCTGATGCTCCACTGGTCATGTCCCACAGGCCTGCATCCTGGTGTCTCCCACTTGCAGCTTGAAAAGGTGTGGTTTCACAGCACCTTAACCTCTGCCTCCTGGAACCAGCTGTCCTCATCTCTGAATGGGGCAGTCCACCTTTCTCTTACTTTCCCCACTTTTTGAATCTACTCCTTGAGCATGGAACTGATACTGGGTAAACCCCAAGATCTTTGTGGTAGCAAAATACAGAGAGACTGGGAAGAGCATAAAACCCTGATGAAAAAAATGTTTAATCTAGCTAAGAAATGAGTTATTGTCTGCTTAAGAACAGAGAGATAAATGAGCTGGGGACTTTTACTTTCCCTTGCAACAGGGTAAGCGGCTGGAGCCAAAACACATGGAAGTTGTACCCTGAAAAGTAGTGTGAGACAAGGCCTTCTGGAATATGAGAAATACAGACTGGTAAGGGTGAAACAGCAGAGCTGCAGAGTTTTGAGGATGGTGACAATTTTTCAAAGATGCAAACATCTGTTCACGTACTCTGGATTGAAATAATCAAACACCTGGACTCCTATGGACGTGTTCATGGCTGCAGATTCTTTTGTTCTAACAAGTTTTCTGGGTGCACACTCTGGGACAGATGTGCATGAGCTTGGTGTAGAATTGTTTGTATGCTGTAGGTGTTTGCACCTGCAAAATGCAGGTGCCTGCTTTAAATGTGTGTTCTCACAAGCAGATGTACAATGTATTTCCCTTGGTTTCTGTACAGGTCTGCCAAAATTATCACTTTAATTCTTTTTTTTAAATTATTTCATTATTTCCCCTTGTATGGAGTAGAATAAGAAAACTCGCCTCAGAAAGGGCATTAGGTGGTAATTAATGGGTGTTCAAAATTATCTGTAGATAATTTCTATAATTGCAGTACTTGTTTTTTTTTCAAATAAAAGTTATTTGTGAATATAAGGGTTTGCAGAATTAGGGAACTAAAGACAGGAAAGACTGTGAGTCTTTCCATCTCCCAGCAGTCTGTTTTTTACTGTTTATTTATTGCTGACTTTTATTTTGCCTTTAAGCCAAACACTATGGGTTACTCATATAGCATATGCTTCTTCACTCTGCACACAAGTAAAAGCAGTGATCTCCAAATCAAGATAATATTTTAATAAATCTTGACTGAGGATGCCTGAAGTGCTACGAATGCTCACACTGTGTAAGGCTCAGGCATCTCCGTGCATGCCACTGTTTCATATTAAGTAGGAGTTTGGTAAATTGCGTGGATTACTGCTATTTCATTAAAAATTAAATGTACAATTATTTAGATGAATTTTTCACATATGCTTGTGGGCAAACAATTTTTGATTAGTTGTTGACATATAGTACACACAGTGCGTGTGTGTGTGCGTGTGCACATGTATATTTACATGCACGATATATAAATAAAATACAGACAGTAATGCAGTGTTAGAAAAGTCCACTGGTAGTCATTAATTTGACAAGACTTGTATAGGATGGGAAGAATGATCTTTCTCAGAGTGAAAAATTGTTTTCACTACATCACATTAAGACATTTATCCAAAGAGTGGTTTAAGAGCTCAGGACCAAGCACAGCTCATCTCAGCTCATTTTACCTATCTCTTTGTAGAAGCTCCTCTTCCAAATGATGCTGTGGAAGAAAAATTGTGTAATGCCTGTTACTGCCCTGGGGTTGCAGGATTTGCATCAGTGGAAGGAACTTTCTCGGCTTAATTTTAATTAGAAATCAGGTGGTAAAGCTGGGGAAAAGATTTGTAAAGATCTGAAGTGTCTGAAGAGGAGAGGCTTGAATAACACTGTATTAGTCATGAGGCGAGGAAGGAAGAATGTTGTCGTGATTTGAAAGTAACATTGTTCAGCAAACGAAGATGTGTGAAGCACTTGCTAAACTAAATTAGTTCCGAGGTTTGGTGCACGTTTGTGTAACTGTTCATTGAAGATTTGAACAATTGTGAAGGAGAAAACAGAAATTCATTTATTAAGTAAGAAAAATGCTCAGATTCTCTTCTGGTGGTGTTTATCTACAGTGATTCAACTGCGATTTTTCATATTTCAGGCAGAATCATTAATTGACACAAATAAATAGACACAAATAATACAGTGAAACTCTCTGAATTTTATTTTGAGGTGCCAGTATAACTCAGACTTTGCTTTCTCTCACTCAAACAGAAGTTGTAGAGAAGTTTTAGAATCCTCTGCTCCTAATTTTTCTAAAGAAACTGTTCTTTAACAGATGACCTTTTTCTAATTCATAGATTCATTATACAAGCAGAGTAAATCTTGTGGTCTGAGTGTTCTCTGTAGAATATAATTGAATAATTGTAGCTATATACTTCATATTGTATTATCTTGTGATTAATTTTTCTAGGAGTTGGTGCTCTGACCTCTTTGTGGGGAGGGGGGACAGTGTCTGCACTCTCAGGTCACGTTCTCACCTCCTTTTATTGCGCCCCTGACACTCACCCGTCTACCCGGGATCTTTACCTTTGTGCCACTACACTTGTTGCTGTCTTACTCAGTTAAGAAGTACAAATAGCCCCAGCATTGCCAGCTGCAGTCCCAGGCTGGATCATTACTCCAGATTTGAGGTTAATCAACTGCAAATTCCATTAGCTTCATACAGAGTGAAAATAAAGAACAGACGGTCTCGCGTGTGAGCCAGAAGTCAGGTGCAGCACAATACGGCCAGCCTTCAGGTAGAGGGATTTTTTTCCTTTTGGCCAGTACCTCTGAGATCAGACCAAAGGAGCAGATCAAAAAAGATTTTCATGAAAGTTTTATAGACTCACTTTTTTTTCCTCTTCCCTTTTCTCTCTGTTTCCAATTGCAAATGTTAGGTCTTCTCTTAATTCTGGTGGCATTTTTACCCTCTTTTCTGCTAAACACTATGGAAAGTTGTTGTTAAGAGTTATATTCTCAGGCACCTTATGTTCTTTGCCTACTTGTTGATTGTGTGACTTGTTTTATTGTTTGAGGAAGCGCTGGGTGAAGTTTGGGAGGGATAGGGGGGCAGTTCACTGTTGAAGACCAATTTACTGAGATTCAAGTGCTGACAGGCACGCGCACCTTGTGAGCTCTGCCACGGATTTCTATAGAACTCACAATATCAAAGCTGGACACACAGGAGAGCAGAGGCAGGAACCAGGCCTAGACGCTTCCCTGCTGCTTTTATTCCGAGCACTGTCTCCCCCTATTCCCCTGAGATAGTGGATTTGTTTGTCATTGGTGGTTTTCTCATGGGCCCATTTAAAATGTTTAACTACTTCTTTCTGCATGTGCTACAAGGCTCAGTACTTACAGAAAAGTTAAAAAAAAAAAAACAATCTGCAGTTGAATGCAAAAATAATGCCTTTGATAATCTGAATACTCTAAAGCAAAAGCTTTCCTATCGAGCAGAAAGAACTGCAGGAAAAGTCAGGCTTGTGGGCAGAAGTTGAGATGCTGCTGCACTCAGAGTGCTGAATTCAGAGGCTGAATTCCTAAAATGTATAATAGCACAGCGATTGCCAAACAAAGTGAATTTTGTGTGCTTTGGTTTTTCTGTGCATCTCTCTCTCTTCACTCAGTTTTGATGAGGAAGGGAGGTGCCTCTGTGTATGTGTGTGTATATCTCCCTATATACATATGTTAGATTATCACTGGCACACCACTACAAAAGGTTAGGGAAAATATTGCTGCCAACAGAACTAAAGATTAAATAATCCAATCTCTGGGAACTGTAAACTAACAATCACTATCACAAACGGGCCCTTTCTAATCATAGTTTGTGGTGGAATGAAAGATGCAATTGTCTGGAATTGATGAATATGGGATCCATGCTGGCTTCAGGGTCAAAGGTGACTTCATGCAAAGGTCCCTTTCTCTCTGGCACTGCTGCCTTTGTATAGCATAGCTTGGCAGCTATCTCTTTGCACTTCGGCTACCTGCCAATGCAGCTGGTACTGTGCAACTGTCTGGTACAGACTACAAAGCATCACTCAGCAACCAGCAGCTCCGCATGGGGCCCCTTTTCTAGGATGACAAAGAAAGATGGGCTATACATTCTGCCATCTATGCCCATTAAAAAGACTCTTAAATTGCATTACTACAAGTTATTGTTAATTATGTAGTAGTCACTGGATCTGTATGATCCTTTGAGGGCTTGATAATCTTTGCTGTATGCTGGCAGTGTGAGTTATCAAGAGGGAAAAATCAGTATTTTGTTGTGTAAAAAGTAAGTACTTATGTGGTGAGTTGCTTGTGTGTAGCCATATGAATGAAACCTTCACTTGGACAGGTTTCTGGCATATGCAGAAACAAAACTGATTCAACTAGACAAATTACTTGTGAAGTCGTGTCCTTATAGTTTCAATATTCATGTTGCAGTTAGGCTTGGGAAGTGCTTTTGTTGGTAAGCGTTTATCCTGAAAGCTTGCTGGTTGTTAAAAATGTGCCTTGAGCAGAAATGGGGATGGAAGAAAACAAAGTTCCTGGGTACATTAGAATAAACAATTTCAGTTTAGAAATCATAAAACTAACCAGTGTTTAGGGGAGGGGATTCTGATAATGGAAGTGGCATCACTGTCACTGACGGGACACTGAATATCCTGAATACTTTTTGCCTCAGTAGTGCATTTTCTTCATGTTCTTAAGAAACTGTTTGTAGTGTATTCAACAAAAGGAAAATGTTTGTTCTCCCTAAAGCTGAGGTCCTGGCTGTCTCCTGAGGAATGACTGAGCTACTTCTGTCCTTCAGTCCAGGCATGATTAATTGCATTGGAACTAAATCTGCAGGCCTGATTCCAATGGGTATTTTCCAACTCCTGTAAGTCCATGAGTGTTAATATAAAACTGGAATAGCTAATCTGGGCAAGTGAGATTGGATTCACCTTCAGCAGGATGTATAGATGACTTGCTCCATAGATCCAAGTTATTTCAACTTAAATATCTTGAGCCAAATGCCCCTGTCAGCTGGCACAGCTCCCCTGAGGTTAATGGAGATGTACCCGTTTACCTCTCCTGAACTTTCTGGCACTTGTTTTTCCTAAGATTTCAAGGAAAAATCTGTAAGGAAAATGGTGGGACTTTTTTACTCGTGACTGAGTTTTTCCCCCCCTTTTTTTTTCCTGCTTTCCCTGCACTATTTATGATCTTGCACTTGCCTCCTGTAGAGCTGGCAGGCAGCCTAAGATGTGCACCAAATTCTGGGAAGGAAGCAACACCATTTCTGTATAGTACCACTGTGAGAGCTAGTCTGTTGGACCACTTTTATTTCCTCTTTTGTTCAAATTACACAAAAATCTGAGAGACACGAGATACAACAGGAGGAGATGAAAACCCTCAGTCTTCAGTTTCTCTCTTTCCTCCTTGCATCTAATATTCCTTTTCTAGCCTTGTTCTGGTATCGGCTATTTGAAATAGTTATATATAATTTAACATTATACAAAAGTATTGTCATATCAAACATAGTGAAACAGATTCCAAAAACACCATCTGGTATTTGGGAATGCACTGTGAGTTGGGAACGTGAGAAGAGATATTCTTTGCCACTTTGCTTGGGACCCAGCCATTAGCAGTGTAATTGCCAAGAAAAGGTGACAGGCTTCAGGCTTAATGCAAGTGGTTGGGTTTTTTTTCCTCTCTCTCTCTCCCAGTCTGTTAACTCTATGAGTCCTAAACTAAAAGCAAAAGGCACTGTAAGGACAACACCAGGCAAAAAAAAAATAGGCTCCCTTAAATTTAAAGGCATGGCAGAAAATGAAAACAGTCTCTGGGCTCCTATAAGAAGACTGGGATAAGTGAAAGCAAAATAAGCTTGTTGAGAGGAGGAAAAAAAACAAGACATGTATGCTTTAAAGCTGCAGTGTGCTACATGGAATTGTTCTCTTAAGTAGTGGATTTGTAATGATTAGAGTTTCCCAAGCTTTATCCAAAAGCTCATTTCAAAGCTATCATTAATTTCCTCTAATCCACCCAAAATTGCAAAACGCATATTGTGAAGGTCATCTGTGACTATTTGAAACCTGCTTTATTTGATGTTATCTCACTTCTTCCTCCATATCTCCATCTACCCCTTTAAGGTGGGGGGGAAGAGAGAGAGGGTTTAATAAATTAAAATCTCAGATTGATTTCTGTGGGAATATTATTTTGCTGTGTAAGACTCCAAAGGGCATGCACAGTACAGTTTATATAATTTCATGTTGCTACCATGTAGGCTGCCATTGGCAGGTGTAATTCTAACAAGTTCTGCCAATAATTCTCACCTGAGAACCAGATCAAACATGAGGGATGTAAAAAATCAGAGATATTTGAACAAGGATCAAAGTCTCTGTATTGCATGCAGGAAGGCAAATAAACTTTGCAGCAGAGGATGAAAATAGCTGAATAACACAGAAAGATTTTAGTCTTTATTGATTTCCATCTAACATTTCAAATACAGCCTTGTATTAATTCTCAGCTTTAAAAAAAGGCCACATTGATTTGTTTCGGCATGTCAGAAACTGCGATGCTACAATAGATCTGCTATTAAATTACACAAAATAAAATGATTTCTGGTGGGTGTAGCTAATGCTTGCCAAATTAGATGAAATGAAAGCTAACCCTCTTAGTCTAGCTGTTGTTTTTAAATATTTATGTCTTTAACAGACATTTGTGTGTGCCATGAGGGGGACTAGAAACTCCTTTGCTATCAGTCAGTTGATGTAGACATGCAAAATTCTTACAATCTCAGTACCAGACTCGCACGAAACGTTTGTCACCGCAAGTTCTTTCAATTTCCTTGAAATTCTTCCGCCGATTCACCACGCTGCCGGTTTGGCTCCCGCTACTTATTTATTTACTGCGATTGCATTTCCCTGCAAACGGGTTCTGTATGCAAAATTTAGGCTACAAGGTGTAGCGCAGATTTTTGGAGCTGAACCTTTCAGCGCAGAAAAGGTGGTGGCAGCCCCATGGCTGCCAGATTGCTCGAGGGACTGCGAGAGAAGCTGCGAGCCCAGAGCTCGCCCTCTCTGCCGGCGACCAGCCGGCGCGAAACTTTGCCCTGAAACAAACACCGCCGAGCCTCGCCACGCATCCGAGTGGGAAAATGAGTCAAACATCACAAAGGAACCTCTCTGTTCTTCCTGAGACTTTTATGGGGTGCAATTATATCCCGGTGGTGCTCAGCCTGACCTCCAGCGCTGTTTGCTTTCTAAAAGGCAGTGATGGTCTCTGATACTGCGCTCATTTAGTACCGGGTTTCTGGCTTTGAATTGTGTCGATACAGGGCGATCCCCAACACACCAGTGTCCCAAACCCTCCCAACTCAGAACCCAACCCAGGCAGCCCAGAAGAAAGATAATGTTCTGATTTCTATCTCACAAAAACAAACACTCTTTTCAGGAAAAACCACTCTCCAACAGAGTGTTGTATTCAGTACCCGCTGCGCCAACAGCTCTGCTTGGGATGGAGCAGTGAGGGACACATCTGGCACCTCAAGGCACAGACATTTCTTACTTGGATCAGTTCTGTGGCAGAGGCACAGACCACATGCAGGATTCCTGATTCCCGCTCAAGGAACCAAGAAACACAACCAAAACTGGTTTGCAATTGAATTTCTCAAGGGGTGTATTCACCTTTGAAAACTTTTACATACAAGAGGCAAAGCCTTTCAACACAAGTGAAACATGATAATACTTTTTGCATTACAGTTCCTCCAGTAAGAGAAATTGCACAAATTCTTTCCTTTTGGCTGTGCCTTTTTTTTTTTTATTTTATTTTTTGACTTTTGCCTATTGAATAATCTACTTTTAAAATACACGTAATTTATTTAACAGTTTTAATCAGCAACTATGGTAACAAAAAAATTGGTATCTTCATTCACTAAGTTAATATTAAGTGTGGTTTTAGCCTCTGTTGAGCACCTGCAGCCTCTGTGACCCAAAACCTGCTTCTGTGGTTAATAGCAGCAATATCTTGACTCAGTACAATTTATTCCCCATTTGTCCCCACCACACAGCGTGGGGCACCTCGGGGACACCCTGGGTGTGTGCAGGCTGCAGCATCCTGTCCCAGCTTCATCTGGGCTGTGGGCACACTGGTGCTTTCCCAGGTGGTAAACTGCCAACTCCAGCAGTTTTAGCTTTTTATCACCTTAACAGGAATGTGCCACCCACAGCAATGTGGAATTACTGGATCTTTCCCCTCATTTTCTCCCTTTTGCATAAAGGGCTTTGCCTGTTTTTCCCTTTCCAGCCTATGCCAGGCTAGGGTTTTGTTTTGCTCTCCGGTGACATGATGACAAACTGCAAATGAATAATCAGAAGTACTTAGAATGAAAATGGCAAAAATATTATTAGTTGCTGCCCCCCACCCCTACTCCCGCTCTGCTCTCCCATTTTCCCCTCCCTCCTCTTTTGACGGCAGGCAGAAAATGCAGATGCCAAGGCAGCGGAAGATATTTTTAAGCAGGAGCATCTGGCTCCTTGGCAGACTTCACAGGCAGTTGGTTTGGTTGTTTTGGAGTTGCCTCTGGGTCTGTCACATGTTTTGGCATCTGACTGATTGTCTGGGCTGCCTCCACTTATTGGACATATTTTTTGTTTGACTCACCTTTGATTCTGAATTGTCTCTTTATTTTCATTTGCCAGTGAACAACAACTTCAGCTGATCCTGGGCTTGTTTATGTAGAAATAGTCCCTGTCGTTCCCTGCCTGCCCTCTCTGTGATCCCAAAGGTGCTTCCACTAATCCTCAGGACCCGGCTCAGGCTCTGAGCACTCCCTGGGAAGGGAACTATTCCATAGGGAAGGCTTTTCCTGCATTCAGACATGCAGCCAAAAGCTGGACAGACACTGTTCCCAATATATGCTGTATATCTGTGCGTGGCTTGGCGTTTTTAAAATATATACATATAAGATTATTATACTGGGGAGAAGGTTTATCTTAAAAGTCTAGTTTTTACTACTTTTGCAGAGTGTAAAAAACTACTTAAAATTACGTCTGTTCCCGTTTTTTTTTAAGTTAGATGCTTAGCAGCATTTGCTTCTCTGTTTTCTCAGCATGGTAAATCACGGCCAAAGCTATTTTTTAACTCCAAAGAACTTTTCCCCCCTCTAACATCGTGTCGAGGCAGTCTGGGAGCCAGTCCCTGCGACCTGCCCTGCCTGCAGAGCCAGCCCCAGGATTTTCCAAGTGCCAGGGCAGCGAGGCTGGCAGAAACAGGTGGGCTCACAGCAGGGAGCAGCAGCCCAAGCCCCGCCACAAGTTCTGCTGGGATTTTTTTTTGAGGTGGTTAAACTAAATCTAATTAAACCAGAGCATGTTTAAATGAGCTTCATTTAAAAGTGTGCTTTGTATAGGTCCTCTACTAATAACAGCAGCTCTTGCTTTTATTATGAGTCTATCACTTTTCTGTCTTTTCTGATACTCCCAGGGATTGAATGGATTGTTTCTCAGAAGGATTTGGTTTATATTTCTAAAATGCTGTTTTGGATCTTGCTGTGCTCAGGAGACACCACAGAGACTCAGACACAAGATAGAAATCTCTGTTTTTGAGCTGAAAAGAGACCCTATTCCATACAGTGTTTTCATTTAAGAAGCCTGCAAATAGAAGAGAGAAAAAATGCTGGTTTCTAAATACATTTGTAGTGTTTTGAAGGCAACCTTGTCAAAGACTGTTTTTCACTGATCTGATGTAAAGAGGGCATCATGTAACTTATATGTTGCTTGGGATTTTTTCTTAATTGGACCAAATTGAATTAAACTTTTTCAGGGAAAAACATAATACAGCATTTTAAAACAAAAGCCCCCAGTATGTGATTTTCTTTGGACTTAAAGTATTGCCTTATCATTCACTGGCCTGTTATTATTGCCTCATTCAGGTATGTGTTTGCAAGGTTCATCTATATTACCACTGTAAATAGCAAGGATGTCAGAGGCCAGGGAACTAGCACATATGGACTAAAACTATTTATTCCCAGGAAAGGACATTTTAGACTCCTAAGACCCATCCTTGTCTCTTCTCCTACCTGTATGCAGCAGGGAATTGCAGAGTAACTCCCCTGGTACTTGGAGGTCACACAGAGAAAGATAACTCAAAAGATTTTAAAACCTGAGGAAAGTGTATCTGCAGTTAATTTTTTTTGCATGTGTGGAAAGGAAAAACTTATTTTCAAAGAAATTTTAATTCTTAAACCAGTGACTGAAGGAAAAGGCAGGAAAAACCCCCACAGGTGTGAATGCAGACACACTTGCACACAGTACTTACATAAAATTACTTTTACCATCCGATCACGAGACTTGGCTTCACTGATTCTAGGCAAAAACCAGACCCCAGATCTGTACAGAAATATTAGTAAACATTTGCACTGAACACAGTATCACCTACAAATTGAAGTGAGTTTCTAGCTCTATGTTTGCAGAAGGAAGCCTGTGTGTACAGTGAAGTAGTAAATTCTGAAATCTAAAAAAGAAAATTACTATAAAACTAGCAAAGCCCCCAGTCTACATTGTGTTTTAAAAGTCATCGTGGTATCCTTGAGAATGCACACCATAAATTTTGAATAGATGGGATTAGCAATATCATGAAGGGGAGTCCCAAAGGAACTATCTTCAACAGGGAAGGAATCTTGTAAAAGACATTCACAATAAATCCTTTCACAGGCATTGGCACTTGGATGTAACTCTGTGGATTCCCTGTTAGGTTTCCCTATGAGAAAAAAAGCACAGGTCCTTTTGGGCTTTCGATTCTGTGAGTCGGTTTTGTGATCTGAAAGCACCATATGGGTGCTTTCACCTTTGTTTTTCAGCACCTGCAGCACTTGGCAGATCCATGGCAAAGCACAAGCAGCAGCACAAAACAGGATATTATTGGGAGAGGGAGATGCAATTCTGAATTCTCTGTCCTCTTGGGATAAGCAAATAGCAGAAAGCAGCTACAGCACTGTGCCAAAGTGGTCCTGGGGGACGATGTGGTTACAATAACTAATCTTGAGAATAGCCTTGTTCCTGCTACTCCAAGTCTGTGCAGCCTCGTCCAACAGGAGACTCGATTTCCAAGGGCACAGCTCTAGGAGTACAAGATTGCAATCTCTGAACAAGAGTTATGGGCTTTGGACAGCAAAAAGCACAGGGGCTTTTCTGTCCTGCCCATCAACAGTTCACAAAACAATAGGAAAGTCTTTAGGAGCACAGTTATACTCCTTAAAACTCCTTGGATCTATAAATACTGTGGACAGTGGTGCAGCTGGACAGACGCCCTTCTCAAGGGAACAGAGACATCTTTAGCCTTTCTGGCTTGGTGTTTTGGCTTCTGGCAAGTCAGGTCAACACACATTCCCCACCAAAGGTAACTGACTGTACTTCCTAGTGTAAAAAAATTCTCTGTCAAAGTGCTGACAAATTCTTACCTATGTATCTGCATTTTTAGGTTTCTAGGAACCCTAAAAACACATCCATGTGTCTTACTGTGTCCTCTTATCTCCTTTATGGCCACAATGGGCTTTGCACCTCTGCAATGTTTAATGAAGGAAGATTGGAAAAAATAATGAAGTGAGACCACTCCACTTGGCAGGGAATGGCAGTCTTCAGTTTAGCAGTAGAGAAGAAAAGGGGTTAATTGATTCTATGATTATTGAACACTGTCCTGTACAAGGCCAAAAGTCACTCCATCACCACATCAATCCTGATGTAAACTCTCAAACACATTGTAAAAGATGAACGATGAGTTTGACTTCTCTTCCTGCTTCACCAAGATCCTCGGTGTCATGAACTCCAGTGACTTGAGAAAGGTGGTTCTGTTGTCTTTGGAGCTGAACAAGGGAAGAAATTCATCTGGTTTCTCTCAACTGAAATGAGTAGCAAGGGAAAAAGTAAAACTGTTCAGAAAAAATCATTTGTCATCAGGACACAAAGATCTGGCTAAGGTCAGAGCTAAGACTGAATATTATCCCTTAAATCCCCTAGAAGCTGTGGGTGGTTACACTGGTGTCACCAAGAGGCTCTGAGCATCTTGCTACTGCAAGTTCTGTAAACCTTTTTTCCGCTTCAAATTGAAAGGTGCTGCTGTTACCAATCAGGCTTCCAAAAACAGGGACATGGCTTGGCCAGTGTTGAGATGGATTTAGTCTCCCAGAAAAGTTGTTTTCTCTGTCACCATCTGACACAGGTAGATCTTGTGCCAACGTAGCGAGCGCAAATTACAGCCAACGTGATGCAGAATATCTTGTGCACAGACCTTGTAACTGTGTAATTGCTTGGCATGTCTTTGGCCCTTCACTTGTCCCAAGTGATAGGTGTGTGGATGGGTTTATACGAATTAATAATTCCCGAACTTACAGCCAACTCTTTTCCTGTCTCCATTACCCTGCTGCAAAAGATTTCACAGCCATTTGTGTTGGTTGCAGAAGCCCGTGGAAGACATAAATTTAATCAGAACTTTGGCTGTGACTATGCTCCTAGCAGAGATTTTTTGGAGCTGTGTTTTTATGTTCAGAGCAATATAGCTTTCCTCACATTTAGAATGATCCAAAAGTCCATGATTAACGGCAATGAGAAAACAATGACTTAAGATCTAGATCATCTGGAACCTAAACTGATCCACGGAAATAGATCCATGGACAAAAAAAAAAAAAAAAAAAAAAAAAAAAAGGTAAAAATATTAAAATCACATCTGAACCCAGAATAATTGTCCTCACAGCTCTCCAGGTTCACAAGAAATGTGTGCAATTGAAAGTGGAAGCCATGGTATAAATTTTGCTCACCTGTTGTGGCATTGTGGTACATGGAGGTTACAGAAATGAATCCTGGGATTCATTGTGGAGTATAGCAAGGAATATCAGATCTGCACACCTGAAGTTTAGGTGAATGTTTAAACATAACTCAGGAACACAAAAGAACATTTAACTGTAAAATTTGAGAATGAGAATGCTCTCCTGATGCACCACACGCTCATTACCAGAGCATCAATCACTTTTCCTCTGGCCTCTTCAGGAAACAGATAATATTTTCCTTTCCCACTCAGTGTTTTTATTGGGAATTTGTACCTCAGCATCCTCCCCAAATACTGGGAGGCCCTCATAGCAAGAGGGGAGTGCTGTGCTCCCTTTGTAATTGCCCTGGGACAAGGCTCAGCTCAAGAGAGATGTGAGCTCTGCCAGCCTGAACACTGCTCTGTGGGTTTGGGTTTGTGGGTTTGTGTCTGATCTATGAACTTTACATCACTTAAGGGTAGATTCTCCCTGTGGTTTAGTACAAACAGCCAAGGGTTGAATTCATCCTGTGTTCTTGCAGGTGAAACTTTGCTGACTTGTGCCAAGCAATATATTCTGCATGTTCCCAGTTTACACATTAAATCTATGGGGTAGAAGTGGGTAAAAAGTAGGAAATCTCCTATTACTTATTTAGGGCAAGAAATAACATTTGGTGGGTGGATACAGTTTCTTGAGGAAATGAGCTGTCTCTGCTTTGAAGGAACATTTCAATAGGAGGGAATAGTTTGAAGAATTAACTGAAGTAGAAAAATTCACTTCCTTCTTTATTCCAGAAAATATCAGTGATATTCCCCAGATGGGACAAGAATATATTATCATTGAGTTGAAATCCTTTGCACACATAGATTTTGACCTTACTGGAGAGAAGAATTTGTAGTGAATCATTTGTTCACAGAGATGGAAGAAAATAATTGAGGGTTTATTTCTGGGTGGAGGATGTGCTTTGTAAACAAGCAAGATGTGTGTTTTGAAAGATGAAGGTGAGAATGAGCAGGGAGTTGTCACTATTGAGATACCACAGTGTAATTTATAAACAGTGTTTCTATTGCAGCTTGTTATGGTTTAGTATGTGAAAATATACTCATTCTTGAATTTTGTGATGTTTCAGAGTACACAGCCCCTACCCAGCATCACTTAAATGCACAGAGTATCCTTTATCTTGTATTTCTACAGCACTGATCCCAGTTCTGGCCCATTCCTCAGGCTCCTAAATGCTGGTACAGTAAATAAATGCAACATCCCTGAATTTCAACAAGAGTTGCAGAAGAATTTCCTCTTCCTGAGGAAAGAATTGGACTTGTTTGAATTTAAAGAAATAAGTTTGTATTTCTAGAAAGCAAACCAAGTGGAAATGGCAGTCTGCTTGTGGAGAACTCCACTGACCCCTGTAAGACTGCAGGTAGTTAATTTTTGGCATAAAGCAAAATACGTTGTTGGTGTGCTAATGTTCCAAAAAGAAAGCCAAAAAAATGAATGTGTCAGCACCAGAGAGGTAGTTAGAAACCTCTCCAATAAACACCTTCCTTGGGAATTTATGGTGAAAGTGAAAGGAGGGCAAACTGGGGAGACCATGACTTTTTTACCACTACTCTGGTTCTGGTGAGTTTGATTCTTGCCTTTCACATCGACTCTGGGGTACTCATTTAGTTCCTCATTTTCCCCACATTTAAAACAGCAGAAGTAACACACCATTGTCCTGTAAGGATCCTGGGAAGGTAAAACCACAGGGCACAGCAGCAGATAAACATAGTGGTGGGGCAGGTCACCTCTGGCTAGTGTGCACTGATGTATGTCAGACCAAAATGCAAGTGGGGCAGGTGGCAAGCTGCATATTTGTATAACTAAGTTAAACTGAGACTTCTGTCAATAAATTTTACAGAAGCTGTGCAATGTCTTGGTGAAATCAGCTGAAATGTAGCTCAACAGTTGGAATAGCAAGTCAGGATTTCACATTTTCTTTGCATGAAGGCAGCTATAAAGAATTTAGAAACCAGACAGACAAGACTGAAAAGATTGTCCTTTGTAATGGACAGTCCTAAAATCATGTTATCCTGTAACAGGATTATCCACAAGAAGATAGAGAATTTGTACCTTCATCCTATAAAATTATGGTCTTAAAATAATCCCCTCTTGTTAACCTGCTCATCAGCTTTAGGGCAAAGAAATGATGACTGAGCTGCCTCACAAATTTCTCTAGATTTATAGGAGGAAGCACAGGCAAGGTCTGGTGTGATGAGTCGTAACACACTTTTGTCTTGCTGGACCATTTTCGAGCTCCTTCTGTAAAAATTTGTTCTCCTTTAAAGGCAGGAGAGCCCAGGCAGCCCAGCCCTGCCAGCACTATGGAAGTGACGGTGTCACTCCAGCTATGCCATGCCTGCAGTCTGCGCTCCGGTGATTGATGGATCCTCGAGATCCATCCTGACCTTGCTATTCCTATCAATGGGCATCCTGTCGGGAACCCCAGGGCTTCTGTCACACTGACACCCTCACAAACCCATCACAAGTTTCATGTTGCAAGTGCTTTCCTTTGAAGCTGCAGTTCCTTTATTTAGCCTGCCCCCAGTACAGTTGTTTTGTCCACCTTTGGTGTTGCATCAGCAAATGAGTAGCTCTGTGCTTTGAGTTGTTACCACACCACAAAGCAGTGGAACAACATGGCTTTGCCAATCAGCAAATCAGTATTTCTGAGCTCTTTTATCTGTTGTTGTTTTACTTCTGACCTTGTTTATTACAAGTTTATCTACAAAATACTCCCAGCCTCTCTTAGGCATCATGGTCTAGTCACAGTTTGTTGTCTGAACTCTGGACACAGGACAGTGTATCTTGGTGCCGTAAGTGCAGAGCTCTCTATGCCATAGAGAGTTCAGGACTGAGCAGAGCAAATGTGAGCTGGTATCCTAAGCACAGGCTGAGAATTAGGTCTTTAAAGCAGTTTATGCCACCAACAACCATGAAGAGAAGGCAGAATTCAAGTGGAGCAAGTATGGACAGAGAAACATAATTTATTTCTGGCTGGGCTAGCTGGGGTGCTGATCTCCTGTGCAGACACCAAACTTCCAAGGACACCTTGCCAGTGACCCCAGAGTGTTTCCATCACACGCCCCCGTCACTGTCCCTGCCTCGCTGCTCTCCTCCACTGGCGGCAATCCAGGTGAACTTGTCCATTCTTCCCTCTCAACACTGATAAATGCAGAGAAGCATTTTATTTCATTTTTGAATGGTTTCTGCGCAGGGAATGGTATCAATAAAACAATAAAGCTCCTACCAGATATGACATAATGATTCTTGGAGGTCACATCTTTCCCTTCCTAGATAGCAGAGCTGTTCTGGGGCTGTCAGCCCATTAGTCTGATAGGATTGTCATGATAACCAGAAAAATGCAGTCAGGCCGAGCTCAGAGAAAAATTCTTTTCTCTTGCAAAAGCAAAGCTTTCAATTTCTGTGTGCCCTGAGATGCAAGAGGAGGTGACTGAAGCCAACGAGGTTCCTACAAATAGAAATCTTTATCATTGTAAATCAACTCAGTGAGTAGCAATCGACTTCTTTGTCTCTAGAGACATTTAATAAAGTACCCTGCAGCCTCTTTGTCATCCATTAGTCACCAGATATTGGACATTCCATTTTAAGAGCACCATTTCTTCTTTTAAATATATAGGCTATGAAAGATCTATATTTTACCTTTTTTTGGATGGACATGTTAAAAGGATATTCTTATTTCTCACTCTGGATTGAAAGTGCTAAGAAAGTCCTGTTGTTTATGAAGAAAAAGTAAGTACACATTTAGCATGAGTTTTGCTTATTTTTTTTATTGGTAGTAAGTTGTACACCTCCAGCCTGCTCTGGAGGCCAGAGCATCCTCCAGAAGAGTTGCTGAAATCCAGCCTGGCCAAGGTTTTAGGGAGAAATGGCATTATGGAAAGTAGTCAGAACTGTTGTTATCCTTTGTATAGTTTTTTTTTTAGAAAAAATCTATAAACTAAAATATAGAGAAAATTCATCAGCAGCTCAATTTTATTAGTGTACACATCTTGAGGAGCAAGGATATTCTCTTTATAGAATCCGAGAATCACAGAATAATTTGGGTTGGTAGGCACCTTAAAGATCATTCCAGTTCACCCCCTGACATGGGCAGGGACACTTCCCACTATCCCAGGTTGCTCCAAGCCCTGTCCAGCCCAGCCTTGGGCACTTCCAGGGATGCAGCAGCCAAAGATTCTCTGGGCATCCTCTGCCAGGACCACACCACCCTCACAGTAAAAAAATTCTCCTTATTTTTCCTGTATTTCTTCTTCTTGCTTTTAGCTGATCTGTCACCAACCTCTGGTTCTGCCTGTGCTGCAAGTCTTGATTGTAACAGACTTCAGTCCTCAAGGGCAGGAACTGCTGGAGGTTGAACATGCAACTAATCTGAGCTTTGGCACAAAATAAAACACAATCCAGGTCTTCATGGAGACAGTGTAAATCTTGACAATCCAAACCCCTAGAAGGACCAAAAATGTCATAGAACAAATATAGAGGGCATATCTTTAGTTTCTTCTGTTTAGTCTCCTGATTTTCTAGTCAATGTCATAATGTTTGTGGGGTCTGGTGCAGGATTTTGACATTGATGATCCCACTGTTCTCACCACAGGGTGCTGCTCAAATGGGCACTGTATTGTAGGACATCTTGTACCACTGTGTAACTGGACCCCAGCTCCCTGGGAAATTTTCCATTTTTAGCTGTTCCCTCAGCAAGCTGATGACACCAGCATTTTCCTTCTGGACCAATGTCTTTCCGAATCCTTACTCTGCATCCCAGAGTAAGACTTCAAAGCTCTGGTTCCATGGTGAGGCAGGTGAAGACCTTGCTGACACTTTGCAATCAGTGAAATGTGGGTTTGGCTGCAGTAACTAATTCTGTAAAACAATGAACATAGACAGGACTCAAGTAAATGGCTGAGAAGTGAGGAATGCCGCAGTTGATATCTGCACTTTTCAGTAAATTGCTTGATATTCACCATGACAGAGTCCCATTTCTCTGGAGTGCTTTATTGCTTGTCTTTTATTGGCTTTTTGAGCTCAGATTCTGTGACTGGTATATTAATTTTATTTTTTTATTATATTTCTTCCTTTTATGTTCTGCAATTACATTAACTTAGCCTTTCCCAATCAATAATTGCTGCAAACAATTTGCCTTTCACTGCACATACAAAATCTGTAATAATAGTCTTCAAGTCTTTATAGTTTCTTTACTGGTGTTAAATTTATTATACCTTATTAGCATAGGAAAAAGGATCAGTAAATGACCTGCTGCAGTGGCAGGTGAGCAACAGACCCAGCATCCACTTCTTGGAAAAAATGTACTCTAGAATGGAAAAAAAACCCTAAAACCCAAATGACTGTTTTTTCTCAAGAAATCTGCAGTGGGGCTGTAATTACCAGCATAAATTCTCTGTGGTAGAATTTAAATCCACACAAGCTCCGTTTAAATTCATGAGCATGTTGTTGGTTCCTCAGCCCCTTTCAGTGGTGGATGAGGTCAAATGGGATTATCATGGCCTGGAAAACCAAAGGGTTTGACTGTCTCCAGTCCTGACTGGAACATGCAGAGGAAGGAGAGCGTGGTAACCTCTGTCCTGCTGCTCCCTCCCCTCTGCTCCTCTGGTCTTTAGTTAAGTCCCAGAGCAGGAATAAGTGGAGGATCCCAGTGGTGCCTCCCTCATCCAGCAAAACAACAGGGAAGAGACAGAGCCCTGATCACAGGGAATGGCCACAAGACCCTGCAGCACCAGCCAGGGAGCCAGGAGCCCACGAGAGCTGGGATGAAGGCACTCCACACTTGGGGCAGCCAGCACGGTGGATCCTGCCCCATGGGCTGTGCAGGAACAGGGCAAGCCAAAGAATGCTCGGCTTTTACTCCCTGGGGGGGAAGAAAGATTGTTCATATTATTTTCTCTAGACTTCAGGCTAAATCTTACTCATTTTATTTACAGAAACTGTTTCAATCCATTGACTAGAGCAACACTACTCATATGGGTAAAGGAAAGAAGAATTTGGCCTTGTGACAGCTTTAAAGTCCTAGGATTTATGTTCCTTGCATCCCTCAGATATATTTGCAAATGTTGACGCATACTCCTAGATTTTCACTCATAAAAATGCTGCTTGTGTTTTGGAGTTTCTTAGAAAAATATTTTTAAATCACTTTCCACCCTTAAGGGCCATTTGAAATTCACACTCCCAAGGCTGTAAAACAACACTCCAGGTTTGGTTTTAACAGGGAAAAGGCAGGAAGCTGGGTTTTAGTACACTGCTCTCAGAACAGTAGGTGATTCTGAAGACAGCTTTGGTGTCAGCTCTGAATATCTCATCTTGCACTGGTCCAAGCAAGACCAACATATTTCATTTTTTGTTTTGACTTTCCAACATTTAATTTTATTAGCTGGAGGGAAAAAAATGGACATAAACTTTTAATGGGAGTGTATGAGAACTGACATATTAGGAGCAATTACAAATACAAGCTGTGTAATGTAAATCTAGGCACTCTTTACAAACCAGAGGCTTTGGCTGTGTGCACTTTAATGACTTCAAACATTCTTGCCTGTCAGTAAAAAATCAAACATCCTTGTCTGTCAGTATAAAACCAAACACTTTGTCTTCAGTGTGATGTGTATCTAGAAAATATTTTTTACCATAACTCTTTGACTAGGGATCAAACCCAGCACCTCCCTCTCTGAAAGCACAATCATCAGTTAGGATTTTATTGCTGCTGCCTTGTGCCATGGAGATCCCCACTCCAAGGTGAGTGCTCTGTCACACAGGGCTCTGGCAGGAGCACTGCTCTGCTGCTCCAGCACGGGTCACCCTGGGAACGAGGAGATCAGTCCACAGAAACAAAGAACCATAAAGTGGTTTGGGTTAGGAGGGACCTTAAATCACATCCATTAAATCACATCATTCCAATCCCCTTCCACTATCTCAGGTTGCTCCAAGCCCTGTCCAACCTGGCCTTGGACCCTCTCAGGGATGGGGCAAGCACAGCTTTCCTGGGCAGCCTGTGCCAGGGCCTCACCATCCTCACAGGGCAGAATTTTCTCCTAAGATCTGATCTAAACCTACTCTGTCAGTGGGAAGCCATTCCCCCTTGTCCTCCAGGCCCTTGTAAATAGTCTCTCTCCGGCTCTATTGTCAGCTCCTCCAGGTACTGGAAGGGCACAATTAGTTCATCCCAAAGCCTTCTCTTCTCCGGGCTGAACAATACAAAGCTCCTGGACCCCAGCAAGCTGAGTGCAGGTTTGTGAGTGAAGGGTTGAGTGAGGCAATGCTGCTTTGGGTCAAAAGTCCAAAACCCCCTACCCTTTCCAAGATTCCACTAATACCCAGATGGATTTCGTTGCTTCCGTTTACTTTTCCCAGTACTTAGGCTGACTTCTGTTGTTATAAGTAATACTAATTAAGATCACCATGATTGCAATGAAACCTGATTCTGCATGAGTGCCATATGTTCCCAGGGGATTAGGTGTGGATGCTGCCACAGCTCCCGGGACCACAGTGCCGTGTCCTGCTCTCCACGGAGCTGCACTGGGATCTCAGCCCCCCTGACCCTCCCGTCAGACCAGGAATGGGGGACCCTTTTGCCACATGAGCACCAGGGAAGTGGATAAGCTCAATCAGGGTCAGGCTTCTCTTTCTCTTGTGACAGCTGAGGGTATTGCAAGGATGGGCAAAAGACATGCTGGTCCCAGACCTCCTGGGTAGGAGACCAGGGAAGGGCCTGAGGTGGGAAGGAGTGTCCAGCCACCAGCCTACACTGCATCTTTCAGCATGGGCTGAAGGCTTGACTTCCCCTGAGAGGATGACAGCTGGGAAAAAGAATTAATGAACTCCTGTTTCACATGCTGCCATGCCCCATGGCTCCCTCTGCCACCCTTGGAGGCCCTATGGAGCCTTGACACTTTCAACATGTAGGTACCACGAAGGACTCAAGTGATTGTTCCTGGCACCTGTGATAACACACATTGTTGCCATTTTTCAAGGTGAAGATTCTCTGGCATTTTGCATACACCTCCCAAGAGGTATCCCAGTCTTTCCAGCCAAGGAGAGTCTTTCCATTCATTGTACTTTGTCCTGTAAAACTGCAATTAAGGGAGACAAAATGGTGAACATCATATTGTGCAGCTTCTGTTTTAGCCACAGCTGACAACAGGACTGGGAGAAGGGAATTGGATCCTGATTTCCTATAGGATGGAGCAGCATTGCTGTAGTCCTTCTGAGCTCAGGGATGTAATTACAAAATGGGTCTATAAACAAAAATTCACCATTATGGAGCAAATAAAACCAAAGGGTAGTTAATCCAGGGATATATAACACATCAAATTAAATCTCACTTTGCCTGCAGTAATAACAGAAATAATTCATTAAGATAAACCTCTAGATTATGCACAGCATCTGGAGATAGAATTAAGACCTTAGCTGTGAGTGCCTGTGCACGCACATTCCCTTCCTCCCCTCTCCAAAAAATGATGCCAGCATAAAAGGCAGCTTAGAGTTCACCATTGAGCTTTTCCCATCCATTTCTTTCCAGCACTTACAGAGAAAACAAATGTGATTTCAAAGGAGAGCTGTCTCTGGAAGGGTAAAAAATTCCCACATCCTTTACCCTCTGAAGGAATGTAATATGATGTAGGGGCCCCTGTGCAGAGTCAGGAGTGCTCAGAAAAATGTTGACGTGTAGCCTTGGAACTTGATCTAACTTCTTATGGAGGCAGTGTGAGTTTTTCCATGTATTTCAACAGAGGTTGAAGGAGGCCCTCCCATCCTTTCTGTTTCACCTGTTTGGTGGAAATAATACTGCTGGTGAAACTGTTTGTGGGCTGTGTGAAATGTTTGTTATCTCAATGCTGACCACAGAATGACAAGATCTGTCTAAAGAAGTTGGGTGTGCTAATAGAGCTGGAACTGAATCTGCATGCACATTCAGTCTGAAGATACCCCAGAATCATACCAAACTGGCATTCCTCATCCTATCATGGACCAAGGAAGAGCAGTGCATCGATCTGTGGCTCACACTTAGCAATTTTCAATGAAATTTGTTGTTTTAAACAATTTTCTTCCTATAATTCTGAATAATATTAAAAATGGGAAAACTGATTTGAGGTAAAGTCAGATCACAAAGCCTAAAAAAACCTCCAGCCAAAATGGATACAAAATTCCTTTACCATTTCTGTGAGCTCTTTGGGGCAGAAATTCTCTCTTCCACATTTGTTTTCATAACTCTGGTGCAAGCCCACTCTTAGTACTCTGTACCAGTTCTTACAGCTGTCAGGAATGTGCCCCTGGAAGCTCTCAAATACTTTGACTCTCCATTGAATGTTATTGCTGTTCCTGTTCTTTTTCCAGACCTTGCAGAAAAAAAACTCCTTAGGACATGCCCAGGCCACTGTAACAGAGCATAAAGAATATGCTTAACAAATCTCTGCCAGGAACAAGCCAGCTTTTGGACAGAGGCTCTCACAGGGGATTTCTCCAGGT